>NC_088933.1:2892500-3085000 GCF_038396675.1 Hydra vulgaris
ACTACTTCAGCAACATGTTGACTCCACATTCTTTCCCAATATTCGTAAGTTATTCCTCATTCTGGCAACTTTGCCAATTGGCAGTTGTGAGGCGGAGCGTTCGTTCTCTTGTGTACGCCGCATTCATTCATATTTACGAACAACGATGACAACTGATAGATTGTCAGATTTGTGGTTGTGCATCAATGTGTGATTGGGATGCATTATAACAATTAACACGATTGTGTTTCAACAGAAAAAATTGTAAATAACTTCATTGCACTACATCCACGTAGGATGCAAGCATGATCTCTTTTTTATGACTGTGTTTAGTAGTTTATGTTTGTATATTATATTTCAATGAATAGATAATGTGCTTTGGATGACAAATAATTATTTCTAAAACATGGAAAAAATCATAAAATTCTGTAAGTTAAAATCAAGTATTTTTTTATAATGTAGCAACCCCCTCCTTCAAAATCTTGGATCCGCCACTGCTTTTAGGGAGGTAAAGGGTATTCAAAAAAGCGTATAACAAAATGCGGGATGGAGGGGGAGGGGTAGGCAAAAAAAAGTGTTTGTACTTTATGGACAATCCCTTTTAATAGCATAACCAATCGAGACGTAAGGTAAGAAAAGCGCAATTAAAGTGTCTCAGTTACAGATTTTTTTTACGTTACGTCTTAATTGGTTACACTTTAAAAAGTTTTAAAAAAAACGTAATGTAACCTAACATAAAATCTATATTTGTGACGTATTTTAATTATGTCTCAAATTTGAGACATTATTTCGCAACGTTACGTCTCAATTGGCTTTTTTTTTTTTACTTTTAAAAGTGTAACCAATTGAGACGTAATGTAACGTAAAAAAAAAGGCGCAATTAAAATACGTATTAAATGCAGGATTTTTTTACGTTACGAAACCTACCATTTGGTTGTAATTACGTTACGTATCAATTGGTTACTTTCGAGCCCTTATTATAAAGGGTGGGAATAAAAGAAGGGTGGATAGGAATCTTAGTCCAGGTCTAATTAACGGGGCGGGGGTTAATAAAGGGGTGGGGGGATTTATAAATCCAAACTAATTATTTTTTACATAACATGCATTAAATTTTGTGCAAAATAAATAAATTATGAAAAAACAGTTGTTAGAGAGTGCGCATTTGACCACAAGCTATGCTAGAATTGAATAGTATTAAAACTATTTAATTCTAGCTTGGCTTGTGGTCAAATGCACATTTTCTCACTGCTGTTTTTTCATTATTTTAATAAGATTTATTATCTTCATATAAGTTTTATACTTTGGTGAGAAAATTACTCGACGATTTTTTAAAGCCTGATTCCACTGAAACTTTGATTTTTTGGTGACTGAAATAATGATTTGCGAATTTATAAGGCCAACTTTTACAGAACTTACCTTTTTTTGTTTTGAGATTTAATTTTCTGTTGATAACAAGCAATTTTTTTGTCATAAAATCATTAAATTACATAAGTTTGGTCATAAGAAAGTTTGTTTTTTAAGTTTAGACTTACCCAAAAAAAATTTTTAACTTAACTGAACTTTCTATTTTAAGAATTAAATAGTAACTTAATTTATATTTTAAAAAGTAATTAAGTTTAATTCTTTAAATAGTAAAGTTCGGGTAAGTTAAAAAACTCTTCCTCTAAAACTCTAAAAACAAAAAAAAAATTGAAGGCGCTTTCTTTTTTGTATAAAAAAAGTTAAATGTTTAGTTTCAATTGGTGATTTTGTCACGAAAATTCTCTTTTGCTTTTTTAAAGTTTTAATAAACTCACAAGCAAAATTATATAAACTGTCGACCTATATTTTAGATTGACGAGAGATTATCGAAAAATTTAAATGTTTAATTATTTAAATCTACTATTATGTTATAACATGTTATTTTTTGAGCTTGATGGTATATATTTTAGCTATCGCTGTATTCATTTACTAAATAAAAATACTTTAAGTATATATATATATATTTTTTTACATATTCTAAAATATATATTTACATATACTTATCTATATTTTCATATCCTTGTATATAAAGATATTTATATATAAAAAAAAACAAAAAATTATACAATATTAAGAAACCACACTTTTGATTGTTACTCAATGTTACGTCTTGTAAGGTTAAAAATGTTACTTTGTGTTACTTAAAAAGACCAGACATTTGATACGTAACGATATGTAAAAATGTTACATTGCGTTACGTTACGTAAACATAATACGTAACAGTTTCGCAACATTACGTCTCGTTACGTAAAAATGTTACGTCTTGTCACGTATGATTAAAGGACATTTTGCACGTATTGTAACCTGGTTTCGTTGCGTAACGAAACTCAAAAATGATATAGAAGAAATGTTTGATAGTAAAAAATCCTCTGGAACTCCCCAGTTTTTTGAACTACTTTGAGTTCCCCAATTTTAGATTAACGTTTCTTAGATCAACAACTGCTAGTTTTATAGGCTTCCCACAATTTGTTTAAAAAAAGAGTTGCATATATAAAATGTATACTTAATAACAAAAAAGTGGTAAAAGCAAAGCATTTTAAAAAAAATCAAATTTTAAATGTGTAAAGAATAACCAAATTAATTATGTTAGCTCAAAAGAGCAATAATTATATTAGTTTTTCTGGTGCTTTAGAAATTTGTGAAGGTCGACGAGAGAACGTATTAATTTGCTCAATAGGATTCATTTTGTTTTCAAATTCCTTTTCGGAGATTAGAGGAGTTTCATTGCTTCCATTAGGGGTTGGGGGATAGTTATCGAAGGCTGTTACTTCTAAATTGTTGTTTTATGTTTGAATTATAGGAGTTGTTCCAATGGGAGCCAGCTGTTTAGTAGACACTGTGGTCTCATGGCCATTAGGAAATCTCATTTAAGCATAATGAGGATTTGCTTCAATGAGCTGAACCTCATTTACTGAATTTTCATATTTACTTTGCATCGCATTTCTTTTTAAAGTACAGATCCCGGGTTGACAGGCCATGAAGGAGTTGAGGACCCAGATTATGATCTTCATTGAAAATTGAAAAGACGTTCATGTGGACTACAATATTGTATTCTACTAATTAATTAGTAAAAGTACATAATAGAGATATTGTAGCATAAAGTGTATCAGGTAAAACCTTTTTCCATGATGATCCTTTTTTTTGTTTGTTTTTGTAATTCACCTCCCCAAGGAAAAGAAGGCCATTAAAGATGAGAAGGCTACTTGTGATTATAACCCTCTCTCAGCTCTATAACTCCAAAACACGAAACTTAACAAACAAGGCCGCTGCGCGGAGAAACATGTTGAGCGCGGTACTACCAGGGATGTGGTAAGAATCGAACTCGGAACCTCTCGCTTATGAAGCGAGCGCTTAACCACTACACCACTACCGCATTATGTAGGCGGATTTCGAGATTTCAGAGTGTTTAATATCGACTTCCAAATAATTCCATTGTATCTTTCAACTTGCCCATTTCCAGTCGGGGTTGTTCTGCTAGTTGCAATCCCTTTTGATAAGAACCAGTGCTTTAGTTCAGAAGATATTAATTATGATCCATGATCAGAATAAACTAGGCATAACAAACATAGAAAAAAGATCAGCTAAACAGTTTATTATTGTCAGAGTTGTCATATCTTTTACAGGATAAGCAAAGAGAAAACGTGAGTATTCGTCTACAATTGTTAGCATATATTGTTTAGGGGTTGAAGAAGGAAATAGACCTTTGAAGTCAATAGATATACGTTCGAATGGCTGAGTTGCTTCAATTAGGTGCATTTCATTTGGGCGATAGTACTTGGGTTTTATTTCTTTACATATTCTACAATCTCTATATATTTGTTTTACATCTTCTACTAAATAAGGGAGAGTTCTTGATTAGATAAAATGATGGAGGTGAGTATCACCAGGATGGCAAAGTGCAGCATGCAAATCATATAATGATTCTGGACTTGCTGCTGCACATCTAACATGAGTAAATGTATCTGGACCACTATTACATTGGCCAGGACGATAATGGATATCATAAGGATATGGAGAAAAGGCTATTTTCCAACGCATTATTTTATCATTCTTTATTTTACTGCTTGATTTATAATCATACATAAATGCCAAAGATTGTCGGTCAGTGATGAGAATAAAATATTGAGCCAAAAGAAAATGGCGCCAATGATTTATGGCTTCGACTATTGCTTGAGCTTTACTCCTTTGAAGGGTTCGTGAATGGAATGCAACAGGCCTTCCATCTTGGTTAAGTGTTGCGGATATGGAAAAATCAGAAGCATTAGTCTCTTCAGTAGAAGGTATATTTTCATAGGCTGACACTTGCTACTGATTGAGTGAGAATTGAGTAACAGAGTTCAAAGGTCTAACTTTATCTGAAAACTTTCTTATCCATTTTGCATAGTATGAGAACATTCCAATAATACGCTGTAAAGACTTTGCATTATCATGTGGGGGTAACTTAATGAGAGGAGAAAGTTTCTAAGGATCTGGTTTTAAGGATCCATAAGATAAACGGTAACTTAAAAAATCTCAAGTCTCAGTTAAAAATACTCAATTCGCTTTATTAAATGTAATTCCAGCTTTAATGGCAGCTAATTTGAATTTAAGTAGATTTTCATCGTGTACTTTCTAACTATTACCATATATTGTAATGTTATCAATGAAAGGAAAGCACTCAGTTAGTTTATATGTTCTAACAAAGTCATCTATTTTGCGTTAAAAAAATGCAGATCCATTGGTAACTCTTTTGCAATATACTAAAAGGCATTTTAGTATATTGCCAAAGCTTATTGTCAGCTTCAAAAGCAGTATATGGTTGATCTTTTTAAGATAAAGGTATTTTGTAGTATGCTGAGCGAAGGTCGAGAGTACTATAAGTTTTGTATTTGCAAATTATGTTTACAATCGTTCTAGTCTTAGGTAGAGGATATACGTCTAATTGGGAATACTTATTAATAGTTTTAGAATAATCAACAATAAAAACAACTAAGACCTGGGCACGTCAAGGTGATTTACTAGGCTATATTATTCCAGCTAGGACCTGGCCGTGGTTTTCAGAGAAATTATTCTCAAAGAGATAGAGAACAAGTTCTCTATCTCCTTGAGAATGTTACAAATATCTCTATAACTCAAAGGTCCTAAGTTTACTCCCACAACCAAAGGTAAATTATTGTCAGTGAAATCCGGTTTAAAAGAATTTACAAGGAAATTGATCATCCATGAACAGTTTTATGATAAAGAATACAGCGATGAATCCTTAGTAAAAGATAAATCTAATCGGGAAATGTTCACATCGAATCCTCTTTTATCAAGAATTGTACAACAAGTAAATAACTTAGTTCCTGGTGAAATGAAAGTAAAATATAACATTACAAAAAGGAACGTGATGCCTTAAAGGAACAAAAGAGTAACAACAAAATAATCATTAAATCTGCTGATAAAGGAGGCTGTTAAGTTTTGATGGATGCAGATTACTATAGAGATAAACTTGTGTACCATGACCATTTATTAACTGAAACATATAAAAAAGTTGATAGTAACACAGATATATATGTTTTAAGAAACTCAAAAATCACGTGAATAAATTTAAAGATTGTTTAACAAAAAATGAAATTACTTATCTCAAAAATTATGAATGGAAAACCAGCAATTTTTATGTGTAACCGAAAATTTACAAATCTAATGCAATACAAAATTTTATAAAAGAATCTAATAAAGAATATATTGAATGTTTATGCCCAGATAATCTAAATGGAAGACCAATAGTTGGAGGTTCTTTTTCGCCTACCCAACGCCTTAGTGAACTCGTTGAAAAAATCCTATCACCTCTTGTACCAAAATTAACAACATATGTCAAAGATGATTGGCATTTCATTAGAGTACAACCTAATAATATGGAGTACCAAAATACTACTTTATACAGTGTTGATATTTCTAATCTTTATGCTAATATTTCTCATGAACTAGGTTTAGAAGCAATTAAATTTTGGATAAGTAAATTACGTGATGATATATCTTTCAGATTTTCGGAAGCTTTTATTTTAGAAAGCGTGAATTTTCTTTTAAAGAACAATAATTTTACTTTCAATCATGAGTTTTTCAACCAACTAATCGGAACAGCTATGGGAACAAAAATGGCTCTACCATATGCTTGTTTAGTAGTAGGATATCTTGAAGAAGTGAAATTATTTCCTAAAGTTTTACCGAATTTCTTCAATAAAATTGAATGCGAGAATATTCAAAACAATTTCTAAAGATATATGGATGATGGTTTTGTCGCTTTATTAAATTCAATTAATGTTAATTTGCTGTTAAAGTGTCTCAATTCTTTACACCCCGATATCAAATATACAGAAGAACAATCAAAAATTTCATATACGAAAACCACACAGTACCAATTTTTAAACTTTTTAGACAAACAGTCATTCTATATGATAACAACATTATTGAAACAGATATTTTTATAAACCTACGAATTCCTAGACTATCTAAATTACAAAAGCCATCACCGTAAACACACAAAGAAAAATATACCTTTTAAATTAGCTAAACGGATCATTTGTTTTGTTTCTAATCCAACAAAAATAGGAATCAGACTTCAACAACTTAAACAATTTTTAGTTCGATGCAATTACCCAGTAAAAATCATTAATAATGGAATTTTTAAAGCTCGACTACAGGGACCAGCACCTCAAAAAAGAGAAAAGAACAAAATTATACCTTTTGAAAGTACAAATTTTGCAAATATTAATTTTGAAAATTTGTTAACTACTCTACATGGTATTTTGAAACTATCTGTTTTAGACAATAAATTAAAATCAGTTTTTGAAAACACTTTTATTGTACTATCACACCGCCAACCAAAAAATATTTTAAGACATATTAGTACATCAAATTTTAATAAGAAACCAGTTTTTATTAACGATGAATGCAAGGTTGTAAAATGCGTATCAAAACGTTGTAAGTTATGTACAATGTATCTTCAGTTTGTTAACCTTTTTACCACATCATCTGGTAAAGTATGGTACATTAAAACTTCAGTATCATGTAATTCAAAATATATTATTTATTTTCTATCATGTAATGGATGTGATGGAAAAACAACATACATTGGCAAAACTAATAACCTAAGGTTATGAACTAATCTACACATCTACACATGCAGAACTAGTATTGGTTCAGATAAATTTGATCTGCATGTTTTCAATTGCCATAAAAATAAACCCTTTTTTTAAATTATTTCCAATGTTAAAACTCTCAAATGAGAATTTACTTTTTATTTATGAAGCTCACCAACATAAACAGGGACATGATACAATGAACATATAAACAGGAAGTAATTATTTTCACATTACTTTTAAAGTTTTCTTTACCAACAAGTATCAAGTTATGCTATATTTTTGTTAATAATAGTTTTTTATATAAACCTTAATTACTTCTTTTTTAAACTTTTTATAGGAAGTTCAATATAAAGAGTTTTTATAGTTTTGTAAATCTCATACACAGCTGAAGATTTTATATGAAAAGCCTTCTGTGTTAGAGAAAAATTTTTTAAATATTTGTCAAAATTTAACTAATAAATATATTTTACTCATCTTAGTTTGAAAAGTTTTTCTTTTGTTACCTGGAACATTTAATCATATTCGTTTAAAAAATTTTTGGCTAAACATTTATATATATATATATATATATATATATATATATATATATATATATATATATATATATATATATATATATATATATATATATACATACACGCCTTACCTCTGATTTTAGCCAGCTTAATGCCGTTTCTTTTCCATTTTGATGGTGTTAGTCTTCTTTTTTTGGCTTTGGATTGAATTTTGGGTTACGTAGTGGACACCATTTTTTTAAAGTTATGAACTCATTCTAAAAGCCGTTTGGTGGGAAAGCTAAGATAGTACTTTTACATCGAAATTATTATTTGTTCAAGAAATTATATCATTCTTATTTTTGACTTGTTTAAAAGGGGGGCATAGGAACATATTTAAATTTTGCAATTTATCCAGTACGCAGGCCTTATCCGTATTAGCAAAAATTACCAATTAGCTTGATTTCGTTAAAATGTAACTTAAGTTATAAAGTAAGTAAATCTAAAATATTTCTCATAAATTACCAATTTTTTTTTAAAACATCATTACTTCCAACGAGGCTGCAAGCAACAACTTTTAGAGTTGGAAGTTATTGGAAGAGAAAAGATGAAGTTTATAAAACAAGATAACGATTAACAGACGACTTAAAAGATTGTAAATTATATGAATCAAGAAAACAAGATAAAGGGAGCAAACTCTAAAAAACTGATGTTCGAGGAAAAAAAACTAAACTAATAAAAAATTTTGAAGCACTAAGCAAGAGTCACAGTAAAAAGATAAGACTCAACTGAGTAACGAGTACACAAAAATGAATGTTATTAGATGCTACAAGAGACGCGTTTTTGCACTTTGTCTAAAAAAGAAAAGGCATCATTAGAAGATCTGCTCCAGATATGGCAACAGTATTCAATACAAGGACAAATTTGAAATTTATGAAGATAAAGAATAGGATCCTAAGTTTGAAAGTGGCAAGCATGATAAAAAGATGCAACCTTAACAGACGCTAATTTTGCAATAAATTTGATATATGGTTTCCAAGAAAGATCAGCAGTAAAAGTTGATCCTAGAAGGCAAAGAGTAGATGACTCATCGAGTACATTACCGCTCATAAATATAAGAAGATCTAGATTGTAGCAATAACGGTTAGCTGAAAAAATTTAGTTGAAATTATAGGAAATAAAAAAGAGTGAAGACAATTTTTATAGTACGATTGGTAAGGAAGGATTTATCAATCTTAAAGACGTTACCTTATACAACGTAAAAATAGAGCTTATGGAAAAGACCTGCTTGCTAAACTTTATCAAAGGCTTTAGAAATATCTTGAGCGATAGCCCTAACCAATTCACATATATCTAATGCACGATAAAATCTATCGGTTATCACAGTTAGCAAATCAACAGAAGAATGTGAAGCTCGAAACCCATATTGATGATCAGAAAGTAATTTAAAAGAAATTTATTAGGTTCAAGATGACAGATTACGTGTTTGTAATTAAAGAGTCAAAAACCTCGCTTATTATAGGAAGAAGACTAATGAGGCGGTAGTTAGACAAGTTAGATCGCTCTCCAGAATTTTGTTTTGAATAGAGATGAAACAGATGCCGCTTTCCAACAGGCTGGAAAACAAGACTTTAAGCACTTGTTAAATAGTTTTTAAAGTATAGACGACAGCTTCAGAGAACAATTCTGCAAGACTGTAACAGATAGATTGTTCGGACCAAAAACTATAGGAGAATGTAAGCAGGACATTCCTTAAGATACAGAAGCTGAAGTGATACAAATGTCAAGCAATGGATCAACCTGTTTGACGGCTATATCAGGTAGGATGTGATTGGTGGAATCAAGAAATGCAAAAAGTTCAGCTTTTTCTTTAGGTGAGGTAATCAAATTTGAACGTGCATTACTTTGCACTTCTCAACGTCAAATGATCACATAAAAAGCCCATTATGTGTCCAATTTACAGCGCCTTCAATGTCTATTTGCAGTTTTATATAATCAGAGGGAAATTGAATGCTATCAGTTATTCTCATGAACTATATTAATATCAGCGTACATTTTGGTACGATTACTAATGCAGTTTTGTAAATCATTAACAAAGAACACAAATAAAATTGATCCACGAACTAACAATTGAAAAACGTTACTTGTCATTCGAAGAACAAAGTTAAAAAACGTTAATTGTCATTAAGAAGAACACAAATAAAATTGTTCCAAGAACTATCAATTGAGAAACGTTCCTTGTCATTCTTTTCCATTCGGACATTTGTTCTTCAATGACTACTCGATGTTGTCTATTTCCTAGCTTAGCAGTGATCCAGTTTAATAGCTGGCCCTGAATGTCATAGACATGAGGTTTATGAAAAAGTTGTTTGTGTGGCACTGTGTCAAATACTTTCGCGAAGTCATGAAAAGTTAAACGTCAACAAAATTTTTAAATAAAATAGTCAACTTTTAATTATTTTAAAAAAGTCAAAAGTTTGGCAACATGTAAAAGACATCTTTAATTTAAAATTTTTAAAACTTTTAAATCAATATTTAAATTTTCTGTTAACTGAAAAACAAAACGTCAAAGTGCTTTTCATTCCTTTTGGCGGCGAAAGGCAAAAATCTATCAAACTTAGCAGCCACAACCGGTTGTAAGGCCACTGGAGGTGACTTCCAAATTTTTTTGTCTTCAAAATTTGTTCTTGAGGTGGCCTTTATGGTTTCCACCTCCTCAATGGCGTTGACCTTTAAAACATCTTGTCTCCAAAAAAATCTATTTGGAGGCAGAATCCACTGAAGGTAGTAATCAGAACCTATCGTCGCTAAAATATTTTTTGGAAGCAACCGTCAATCGCTGCGGAAGGAAAGTGGAAGCGAAAAGGTTTCTGCCGTTTATAAAGTCTGATATAGTGAACAGCTTTATATATTTTAGGACGAGATTTTTCCTTTGTTTTATAATTTAATTTTGCCGTGGTCGAAGACATTTCTCCAAAGATTTAACTATCAGTTTATTAAAGTATTTGTATATTTTATATAGCATATAATACTTGTAGTATTACAATACAAAAAAAAAATTTATAGTTATTATTTTATTATAAAATTACCTTCTTGAAATTTTGTGTCACGTGATTGCTGATCATTTTCTAAGAAATCTTCAAAATCATGAAGTTGAATTTGCTTTTTAACATCGTTCAAAATATCTTGCTTTAAACTGTAGTCATCTATTAAAGAAAGTTTTTAATATGAAATTTTTAAGTACTTATTAAGTAATTTAAATAAAAAATATATTTTAAAAGAATTTAATAATAAATTATTCAAAGTTTCGCACATTTTGCAGTCACTGTTAATATTAATGTCAAAATCAGTATCAAGCACATGTTTCTTCTGATATCAAATATTAATATAAATTCTTCTTTTCAGAAAAATGTATAGTAATAAATCTTTTCTTAGTATAACTCAAAAGTGAAATTGCAAAAAGTCACTACTAATATCAATAATCTTAAATCAACACTGACGAAATTTCATCACAGTTACTTACATATTTACTTATAAGCTGTCTGTTGAAAAAAGTTTGTCTATTTGCTGTTTTGATCACAATAGGTTTATTCGTTATTATTATTTTACCAATATCATAATTATTATTTAACTATTATAATAAATAATTATTAACAAATAAAAATTTATCATTTTATTAAAAACTTTAAAGTATAAAATAATAAAGTTGTTAAAAGTAAAAATATAGTTATTTTAGAAATTATATGTATTTATATATATATATATATATATATATATATATATATATATATATATATATATATATACAGAGGTGGAAAAATAAAAAAAAGTACTCATGTAAAATTACTGTTACTTGAGTGAAATATTATTTAAGTACAACTAAACGTTACCGATCAAAAAGTTTACTTAAGTAAAAGTAAAAAGTAACTCATTTAAAACGTCGTCAAAACAAAAGTTACCGCGTTAATATTTTAACAGCTTCATTAATTATTTTTTTAGTTCGTTTAAAATTTTTTTTGAAACTCGTCGTAATTAAGTCAAAGCAACATTTTCGTTGTTTTAATAAATCTTCATTTGTTGTGAAATACAAACACTTTCAGAAAAACGATTCATGAAACTTCATAAAATTCTTATTGAATATATCTAATAAAATCCTTTGTGCTTCTTGTGCACCTTTACTAAGAATACCAATAAGTATGATACCAGGGATATTAGTTTAACATCTAAATTTAAGGTTTACATTTAAATTAATATACCTGTTTACTTTAAAATTTAAACAGGAGTATTAATTTAAACTAATTTACAAAAAAAAATATCAAAATATTCATAACTAGCTTTAAATTGACATTTATATATGGTTACTTATTAACAATTTAGACATGGGTATTATATATTTATATATGGTTTATCTGAAGAAAAGAAAAGAAAAGTAAGAAGAAATCTGCTTTGAAATTCTACAAAAAAAAATTTTAAGTTTTTATTCGCAAATTTTATAAGTAAAACTTTTACAGTTATGTTTTCAAAATTTTCATCAATGCTAGGGTGTCCAAAAAAATCACTTTTTTTGTAATTTCAATGTGCTCTCTACTAATTTCCGTTTTATCGTTCCTGAATAACTCCTAAAATCTGTAAATTCTGAGTTGTACTGTTTTGTGCACTTCCAAACAACACTATCTGTTTTTCACTACGTTTTAATATGATTTAAAAGTTGGTACACAAGTAACTCCCTTAGGGTATTATTAACAACTGGTATAATTCCCTATGAACATTAAAACGATTAATATAATTCCCTCTAGACTATATTAAATTTTTCTATAATTCCCTATGTACATTGTTAATAATTGATTCTCAAATAATTCCATTTTGACATTTTTTCCGCACAAAGGAAAAAAACTATAAACATAATAAACAGAAATATGAGAGGGAATAACAAACAGTTTGAGACTTCACAGATTATTGGTTTGCAACATTTATTATAAACCTAGTAAAAAAATAATTATTTTAAATTTCATAAAGAAAATAGCAAGAAAAAAAAAAGTAGGATGATAATGGGACAGAAAAAGTAAAAACGAAAAGATACAGAAAAGTTTAGAAATATTTACTTGTTGAAGTACCCACAAAGAAATTATCTCAAAGAAAGCTTCCATCTAGTGGCAATATTTTGGGATATTATCAGTATATCCTTCGTTAAGTACAAACCCATTTTTACTAATGTTGGTTGCAAGTTGAAATCAAGGGATCTTGTTTGTAAAAATGGTGTTTGTAAAGATCCTGAAAACTCCTGCTCAATATATAGGATTAAAAAACTTTGATACAATGCTGGTTTTGGCAAGAAATTTGTGATTTCAGGGTACAACATCAATACCAAAATCATAAAATTTAATTTAAAGTATAAGAAATTGATTAAGTTGTTATCTCTAAACTGAGACAAAAGTCTTGATAAGCAGTCTAAGATAAAGATTAGATAAAAAGCTGATAAGATTCTGTGATTTCTCCACTGAATCTTATCAGCTTTCCGACATCTCAACTAAAAACTTTGAAAATGATTACCTTGCAGAATAAGAACAGATGATGCTAGAATATATATAAAAAAGGTTCATTAAATTATAACTTTCAGAGTTTCACTTGAGTAATAAGGTTTGCCAGACTCAAGCAATGATATACTATTATTTTTTAAATATTTACAGCAGTATAAGTTAAACTCTTTTCATGGTTTGATATCTTCCAAAAACAACCAGAACGAATGTGACTTAATTAACAGATTTAGATCTATTTTAGTTTCTATGAAATTCAGAAGTTGGGGAGGAAAGGATATATGGAAACAAGAGGTTGATGGAGACTACAGTAGAGGATTACTGAAGCAAATAGTAGAAAGGACAAGCGAAATAAGTTGAGAGATAAAGAATTGGAGAGACAAAAAAAATTAAAAGATATCAATCATGTTTTAGTGTCACATGACTCCATAACAGAAGAGGTTTAATTCAGCAGTGAAGGAGTCAAATGAGGACTATGAAATCAACGAGGAATAAGATTTTCAGGATAACGGAAACGCATGTATAGTTTTATTTCAATAACAAATTTATACTTTAAAATTGTTTTGTTGAAAAGTAAGTAATTATAAATAGGTAAAAAAGATTATCAATTGAGTATCACCTTGGTACAAGTCTAGAGATGCGATAAATCTATCAGTGAATGTTGAAAAACCTATTGAATGTAGTAAAATTCTAGCAACAAGGTTCAATGTTGGTGGACGACTTCATTTGGCAATTTTAAGAGAAAACTTTTTGTTTTGTTTTGTTTACATTAGTTTGTCGTTGTTAAATAGTGATAAAAATAATAATAGTAATAATAAAATATAACATCTACCTTTTACAAATTTATAATGATAAACAATAAGAACCCAACTTTTTTTGTCATCAGAACCTTAAATAAGCCATTTTTTAAAATGCATTTATAAACTTCTTACAATGACTAGATAAAATAAACTAATAAATTTCTTAAAGGTTGAAATAAATAAACTTTATAAAAAATATAGACTAATACTATAAACGAGGTAAACTAACTTAAGCAAAATAAGTTAACGCTTAATAATAATAGAAAGTTAACAATTTCAAGATGTTACTTTAAGTAGTACAGCATAAGTACGTGTGTCCATGGAAAAATTAAAACTTTTAAATCAAGCTTTAAAAACAGGAAAAGAAGAAGGCAAATCAAAATTTTGAAAAATAACTTTATTCCAAAGATATAGTGCGCAATATTCAATACAAAACTGATTAAACTCGGTTTGACAAAAAAATTTGGTTTAGCAAATCATTATTTATTACGGTATATTTGTTGACCGGTTTTAAAGTAAATTTATTTATTACGGTATATTTGCAGACCGGTTGTAAAAATATTTTTAAAAGCGTTTTTTCCACATATAAAACATAAAACATTGAACACATTTAACTCATATATGTTAAGTAATCTTATTTTATTTAATAAAAACTTCTTAAATGTTAAGGTGTAGAAATTGATGATATACCACTATAACTCTGATACCTCGAAGCATACTTCATAGAAAGAAGTTTAAATACGTAGAACATGAAATTTTGTCCCGTGATTTTTAATCACGAATCATCTTAAAGGCTTGCGGCTTAGACTTTATTTTGATAATAAACTGTTGAAACAGATAACACCAGGGCTTAATTTTGTTCAAAAAACTGAGCAGCTTGTAGTTTCAGTGAGCTCCCCATATTCCGACTACATGGAGGACCACCTTTAAAGCGAGTTGACCAAGACGAACAAGGGAATTATCGTTTAGAATATTATGAAGGTAGAGAGCAGATCACTGGTATATGCTGTTATACAACGGAGCAGCCCAAAATCTTACAGATATTTTAAAAGATCCAATAATGCGGGTAATGCAATTCACATCCATTAAGTATATGTATTTTTTTATATGGCTGCTTTTACTAGTGAGAAAACCAAAAGTTCAAGAAGGGGTCTTTATGTAAAGCTAAAATAGTAGTCGCTTGAAATCTGCAAGAAAATCAATGAAAAGAAAAGTTTATGCAAAGAGATGGTCAAAAAATTGGTTCTATTCTTTGCACTATTCCAGAGGAAGTTAAAATATTTTTGAAAAATGAAACTACTAATCTAGTATTTTATAGGATCGATTAAGGAATAGTCTGTAAGCTTCGTCCTTACTTCTGCGTCCTTCTTCCTTAGAGCAGAACTACAAGATTTTAAGTTCCATTAAACTTGCTTAAACATTAGGTAAGGTTTTTAGGAGATGCTATCTACATCCTCACTTTTTATATGACTAAAGATATTAGTAACATCTTGACATAAGAAAAAGGTAGTTGAAAGACACAAGTTTATTCATTGCAATTTGCTATGTTCCATGGTTCTAAAATATTTTTTTAGGGTTCCAGGTTTCCTACAATGATTTTTTTTTTAATTTTATTCAGGTGTTCCAAGAATTTCTTACGGTCTTATCACGGAGCACAGCGGATGAGGATTTAATTGGAAGTTCACGCCTTCTTCCTAACCGATGTCGCAAAGGTGGAGTTTGAGCCATGGATTTTTTGCTTCTGAGGCAAGTGCACTACCACTGCGCAACGGCTGCTTGATTTGTAAGCTATCCTATCAGGGTTGCACAATTTGAAAGATATCCAGGAAGCCTTTGAGCTTTGAGAAAGGTGATTTAAAAGATTGTAAATGCTTTGTTTCTGAGTATGAGATGCCATACAAGGTACTTATCTCCCAAACTCTATGTTTTTTTCTTTGAGGATAAAGAAGTTACAACTGAAACAAAACAACAAAGGGCGCAAGCTCTGATTGAGTTTGAAGAGCTAAGGCGCTTCAAACCATTAAATTTATACATTGGAGAGACCAAAAAGCTACCTGCTGATTTCCGAATAAAACTTTCTCTTCAAACATATTAAAATATCAAGGGCAAGTATAAAAGAATGGCTAAATAACTCAGCCAACATTAAGGTATGGGTAACGTATGGGCATATATAGTTTGTCAACTAGAACTTTAATGGGTTTGCCCACCAGTATCCATATGGGTCCCAACTAAATGCCGTATTTAAAAACCGTACGGAAACTATGTGGGTTTGCTACTGGGACCCATATGAGAAGCCCTATGGAATCTCGATGTATTTTGACAGCGGTTTTCATCTGGGAAAGCCGCGGACCGCGGTTTTCATAAGGTCTAACCCGCTAAGTAACCCGTATCAGTTCCAGTTATATTTTTATTTTATAGTATCTCATATAAAATTCTTGGAGTTTCTAAACACTACTTTTCAACAACACATAAAAGCGAAACCATAAGGTTTCATTCTTTTATTTAAAATTAAAACTGTTTTGTAAAATAAAAATGAGTAAGATTTCAAGCTTTACTCATGTGTTGTCACTATCGAAATTCGTCTTTACGGCTTATCACAAATCAAAAGTTTTTCCCATATCGTTAAAATTACTTCTTTGAGAACCGCTTGCGTGATACAACATATTTTTTAAATGTGACCTGTAAAAAAATAAATTTAAAGTATACAAATGTAAAATAACATATCTAAAAAAACAAATAAACTGAGCTGAACTAAACTGTTAGTCTTGAACATTATAGTAGGGATTGTGGCTGATTAATTTTTAGCAATGAGCTTTAGCTTGAAAGTGAATCTAATCAGCTTAGTCAGGCAATCAATAATCAGCTTAAACAGCCAATCAAATAATCAGCTTAGATAGCCTATAACAAAGACTATTGAGAGTGTAAATTAAAAAATTATTTTCTGATTTTAAAATGTCTCTATTTGTTTAACTAGTTTAAACATTACAAGTCATACCTTTTTATATATGCTGTCAGTAGCATTACAAAGAGGGACCAAATGAGGCTTTGACCCCGGGTACATGTAGTTTAGAGGGCGCCAAAAATATATTAGGAAAAAAAAAAATTTCTCTTAATATAAAAATATACAATTGTTATAAGTAGCTCTTTGCGACCAACATTGTAATGGATTAGATATAATTTGGTTTGCCATTAGGTCCTACAACACCTGCAACAAATTTATTTAATTTTCTTCCTACTAGATACTGTGATATCTCTGCATTAAAATGCTGCTGAGCCTTAATAATTACAGCATTGTTTAAATATTTTGAGAGGTATTCCTTCTTAATATAGCACAGGATTTGCTTCAGGTACCGGGGAATTATTGATGTTTGGTATTTGATTGTTTTTAACTGCTTGTACTGCCTATTCTTTAGTTTTCTTTCTACGTCCCAAGTTGTAGTTCCAACTCCTATACCATTTTTGGTTCTTTGATTAACTGATTTGAACTTTGAGTGTGACTGCTAAGAGTGTATGAATACTAAAACCTATTGGGTGATTGCATGGACCTTCTTGTAAATGCTCAACAACTACAGCAAAATCTACACCTGAACCAAATATATTATTCAAATCACATAGCAGTATAGTGAACAACACAAAATTTTCTGAAAGAATTGCATTCTCTTCTACTCCAATCATTCAATTTTGTCTAACAGATGATATTATTAATAGCATACAGTTATTAGTGGCATACTTTTGACCTTCCAAAAACTTTTGAGCTTGCTTAAAAAGATGTGGTATATTTTCAGAGTGCTTCAATACTTCCTACTCTTTATCGGTTAGATTTGTTGTTATCCTTTCATGGATATCTTGAATTGTTGTAATATACAGTACTGTGAATAAGTTTTAGACCACTTACATTTTTTCAAAAAATCCCGGAGAATTCTTCTCTGATATTTATCTTTGTAGTTCTAAATTATAAAGTTATTAAAACACATGTATTTCAGACAAAATTTAATGTCAAACTTCATAAAAAACTCTTTATATTTATAATGTCCTCCTTTTGCCTCAATCCCAGCCAATATTTGCCGGGGAATAGATTCATACAAATTAGTTATAAAATCCTGCGGTATGTTGTGCCATTCTCTTTGAAGTATTTTAAAATATTCTTCAGCATTTTTGGGAGCATGTTCGACCTTCTTTCTGTCCAGGTAATCCCAAATATGCTCAATTATATTCAAAAATGGACTCTGGGGAGGCCAGGTCATTAATTCCAGTACTCCTTCTTCTGCCATTTCATTTAAATAATTTTTTTGCCACTCGGGAACAATGTTTTGGGTCATTGTCCTGCTGCAGAATAAAATTATGACCTATTAGTCTCATTCCGGATGATACAGCATGGTGCCTTAAGATATCCACATAACGTTCCCCGGTGAGTCGCCCCCTATTTTAATCAAATTACCTACTCCAGATGAAGATAAACAGCTCCAAGCTGGTAAAGAGCCTCCTCTGTGTTTAATAGTAGGGTTTAAACACTCGGGCTGATAGGCTTCTTCAATTCTTCTTCAAACATATTGGCGTCCTTTCGTTCCAAAATTTTCAAATTTAGACTCATCGGTGTACAGAACCCAATTAAACATTTCTTTGGCCCAATTTTTGTGTTGTTTTGCATATTTATGTCGTTTTTCCTTTATTGCCACACCGTAATAATGGTTTTCGAACACACTCTCTTAATCTTAAATAATATTAAGCCTAGCCCGTAAGGATTAGTGTCACAGTCATCAAGGATGGCTTTTTTCCAAATTACGATTAATGTCACAGCGGAAGAAGATATTTGTCTCTGGAATACGCCTAGGATATTTTTTAGAATTAGAAGCCAGTTATAAATCCATGCATGGGTGTTAAATCTATCATAGTTTTCTGGAGTATGGCTGGACTGGCTTGATGCCAGTCCAGTCATACTCTAGAAAATGATTGAGTAAAATCTTTTACGCTGCATACTAACAACACAAGACTCGAACGACATGAACAGCATGAACGACAATACTGAACGACATGAACAGCACAAACTTAATAAGACAATTTTAAAAATCCTTGAATCTTATCCCAAAGAATGTGTAACAACAAGCTATTTTTTTGTTGTAAAATACATCATCGTTCGAAAATGGCTAATGACAATAATATAACATGTTACGAGCTTTCATCATGGTTGGTCTATCATGATTATCTGCTTCTTTTGTTAATAAATTTAAAGTATGTGCAATACAGACTAACCAATCATACTCTAACTGATGCAGCTTGCTGAGTAAACAATCTTGAAAAAGCAATCATGATTGCTTTATTATTTGTAAAACTTACTAAGACGTTCTTATACTCAAGAGCAAACATTCTATAAAGATCTTCAATCTCCCTAAGATAATCTACAGCTTCAAGACAACTTTCGATTTTTTTTTTACTATGTCCAGGGAAAAGAATTTTAATTCTTGTTAAATATGAATTAAATATAATTATAGAAATATTATTGATTAATAATAAGTTAAATTCTCTTTTCTCTAACTTCTCTATACTCTACTTCATCATCATTACCATTTTCCAATTTTTGAGTAATATTCATCGACATATATTTTTGAGTAATATTCATCGACATATATTTTTGAGTAATATTAATCGACATATATTTTTGAGTAATATTCATCGACACATACTTTTGAGTAATATTCATCGACATATATTTTTGAGTAATATTCATCGACATATATTTTTGAGTAATATTAATCGACATATATTTTTGAGTAATATTCATCGACACATACTTTTGAGTAATATTCATCGACATATATTTTTGAGTAATATTCATATTATATATTCATTATATACTACTAATTATAATATAAATATAAAAATAAGTTTATCACAATTTATCACTAATCATAATTAAGATAATTTTTTATTCATTTTTTTTCCATAATATTAAAAATTATCCATATGAATATAATTAATAAAGTTAGGTGTGGTATTAATTAAAGGTAAAATTAGTTGTAATTCATAAAGGTGAAAACTAGTCAATAGAGTGACACCCTAACAAAACAAACAAATAAAACAAAAAGCCTTTTTATTATATATTACAATTGTTAAAATATTTAATACTATTAGTTTAGTATTTCAGCCTATATTTACGTTCATTTAAGAATTGCTCCATGCAGAATTAAACTCCGAGGTAGTTATAGTTTTGCAACTGTAATAACTGTAACTGATTGTAATAATGTTAAAAAATAACATGGTAAATAAAATTTAATTTCTAATTGTTTGGAATATGTTGAACATTTGGAATTATTGTGTAGCAATCTTTACAATCATGAAAGAATATTCGAACTTATTTTGGTTCTCCCAAAATTTTGAGTCCAAGACTGCGGCCTAGTTGCCCAATAGATAAATCTAGTCCTGACAGCAATACATATAAACAGTAATAATTTTTGGAAAATTTGTTTTAAAACTTTTTACATATATGTTTAAATTGCGTCAGTATTTTAGATTTTCATTGAATAATTTCTTACATGCAGGGTTGAAAAAAAACATTATAAAACATAGGCCTGAAAACCAAAGGAAAGTCCTTTAATTTGATGTTGAAATGCCAAAAAAATATACAAAAAACGCTAATATTAGCCATCTTTTTTTATAACACTTTAAAATTTCACTATTTAATTACGCCGCCTGGTTTCTCTAGTTTAAAAGTAATTAAAATTCTCATGAAAATTCCGAAAGTATTCATGAAAATTCCGATGCAAAAAATTTGCAAAAAACAAAATGTAATTATAAAAGACTCTCTCTATCAGAAATGTTTCTGTATTTCTGTTGTAAAATTAAAATGGCGAATGTTATTGAGTTTGACGACCGAATATTATTGAGTTTGATAGCCTTAATTTACCGGAAATTGGTCGCAGTTTTCAAAACAATAATAACGAGCGCATCCAGTGGTGCAGGGAGTTTAGTTTACTTGTTAGCAATATGATCTGTTCTCGATGTAACATAAAATGCAACGAACGAAATAGTCATAATGTCAATGGAAAGATTTGGAGATGCATGCAAAAACAACGAAAAAGTATTCGTGTTGGAATTTTTTTTGAAAGATCTTAATTAAAACTTTGGCAAATAATTGGTAGGAGGACCTGTTGTACCTTTGACCACGTTGTACCTTTGGTCACTCTACTCTGTCGGCTTACTATTATTTAAAAAAAAAAACGTGAAGTGCCATTTGAAATACTAGTCCATGACGACTCTTCTCACAGTAAAACATCATACTTGGGATAGATGGTATCAATCCACAAGTAATTATAAGATTTAGCTCTTAAAAAGTAAATATTTGCGTTAATCTTGTTCTGATTTTAAAAATGTGATAAATTGCTGTTTGATTCATCTGCGATATTATAAACATTACCTAACATCATTTTATTGTTATGGAAAAGTTTGGATGATTATGTTTCACCGTAAATGTGGATTAAGACGATATTTGTTAAAGAAACCCATCTCGTGTACCTTTGACCAGACTAGGATGTTGTACCTTTGACCAACAAAAACTAAAGAAAATATGTGACCCTTTCTAAATAGTTATAATAACTGATTTTGTTTTAAAAAAATTAGTAATACTAATAGTAATACTGAGTATTGTAACTTCGATACACAAGTCTTTGCAAGATTGTAAGGATTGATTTTTCTAATTTTTTTTAGACAATTAGGATTGATTACAAAATAGTTAGATTTTTTTTTTTATTGATATAGGTATTGGTACGTACGATATAGCGACTAAAGAAGGATTACTCATTCCTGTAGCGCACCGCAATGCAGCAACCTTATTACCCATTATTATACAATGGATTCGTCCTGGAACAGAAATATTGAGCGATATGTGGGCAGCATACCGAGGTTTAGCAACGCAAGGTTTTCAACATGGTACAGTAAACCATAGTTTAAATTTTGTTGATCCTGCAACAAATATTACAACAAACAGGGTTGAGGCAATGTGGCAAAGAAGTAAAGCCAAATTCAAAACTATGTTTGGGCCCACAAATCGAGAAATGATTCCCGGTTATTTGTCAGAATTTATGTCGGCGCGACGTTTTAAAGAACACTCTTATTTTCAATTTTGGAACTAAGTTGTAGATATATATCTCGCTTGCTTATAATGTTTGTATATAATAACATATGTCAGTCTAAAATCATTAATATATGTAAAAAAAAGTATGTATATAATTTGAAAATACAAAAAAATTTATTGAAATTCGAAGTTTTTTTAAGAAAAAAATACTAAAATAAAAAGAAAATACACAACAATAAAATGTTTTAGCGATATAAAAACCGGTCTATAAAGTTTTCTTAGTGATAAATTTCATTTTTACCGCCTTAAATATTATTATTAACCCTTGTCGTGTTTTAAAAAAGATGGCGAATATTAGCGTTTTTGGTGTATTTTTTTGACACTTCAACATCAAATTACAGAACTTTCCTTAGGTTTTCAGGTCTATGTTTTTATACGATTCTTAATCAGGATAAAATTCTTTATTATAATCAAAAATAAAAATACGGGGGTAGAGATATGAATTAGCGCCTGATTAAAAAGCTTCAAATTCCATAAAACAAAATAATAATCTATCCATCACAAGATTCGCCTGTTTACTCTTCTGGAATATTTTATATTTACAAAGCAGCTATTACCATTTAATAATGGAGAAATAGCAGAAATAAAAAAATTCTAAACTTTAATAATTTTTAAAAAGCAAATTGTGTCTCAATGCAATAGTTACTGGTACATATGTTAAACTTTGTAAACTTATTACTTTCACTCAAGAAAGAAAAAAAAGGAAAAATAATATTTTTATAATGATAATGAATAAAAATTCTTAAATACTATCTTTTTAACAGAGTTCCACAGTGAAAAAGTACACTGTAAAAACAACTTCTTTTTAATTATAATGTAAAAATAATGCATACAAAAAATATAATGCATAAAAGAAAAATTTTTTAATTTATTTGACGCGTAATATTAATTTTAAATGGCCACCACCGAGCAAGTACTGATTTTTTTGATAATAAGTTTGAAACTTATGTGAACCTAATGGGAAACCCTTTTAACTCTAGATCCTTCGGCCCTGATATATACCAAATAGAACCCAATTAAGCAAATTTGCATGATTTCTCTTTACCATTTGCGATCCGTCTAGAAACCAAAACACATTCCCGTCAAAATCTTGTTCACGTAAGCCCAGGCAGTAACCATACGGTACAGTATTTCAATGTTGGCCGGAAATAGTCTCAACACTTTTTAACAACCCTCAGATGCTAGATTTTATCGTAGAGATCAAAATCATACTAGTTTGTCAAAGATGGCTCAGTAAATTGAAAAACTAAGCTCATTCAAAAATTTATTGCACCAACAAGAGATGAAGATCACCTTTAAACGCTACGACCTAAACGGCTACGACCCAACGGCTACGACCAAAAAAGAGCTTAAAAAGTTGCATTTTTTGAGAAATTTTTCACAACAATAAAATCTTTGATTTGTTTGCAAATATTACTTTTCTGGTTTTTTTTTGTATTTTTAAACTTAATGTAAACTGCCAAGTTTATATAGCAGAAATAACAATCAATGATTTATACACCTCTAATTACATATGATTTATTTACCTCTAATTACATATGATTTATTCACCTCTAATTACATATGATTTATACACTTCTAATTATATATAATTTATATACCTCTAATTACATATGATTTATACACCTCTAATTACATATGATTTGTATACCTCTAATTACATATATTTATACACCTCTAAATAAATATGATTTATGCAACTCTAATTACATATGAATTATTCACCTCTAATTACAAATGATTTATACACCTCTAATTGTTTTGTTCTAATTATCTAAAATGTTAAAACTTGTTTTTTTTATAAATGATGATCAAGCCTAATATTGTTTGTTTGTTTATTTTGCAGTTCAATAACTTTTAGGATTTAAAACATTATTTTGTCTTATCACCGAGCCCCAATCATGGGAGCCCCAATCATGCGTATTTACAATAACCGTAGTAACCGTAAATAATATATATATATACTTTACGAAGTATTTATTGAAATTATAAATGTAAAAATAAATAACAATTAGTTTAAGAAATACTTCAAGAACAATATTCATGTTAAGAGTAATATTCAAGTAAATAAGAAAAACTGAAAGAAAAGCAAAAAATAAAAATAAAAAATAAATAAATTAATTAAAGAGCACGTATTTACAAGAGCTACTCTATATACGTATATTATGCAAAGCATTTATTGATAAATATGAGAGTAAAATTTATAACAATTTGTAATAAAGTAATGTTTAAATAAAGAACGAAAAATTAAAAATATACAACTCAGATTAGATTTCAATAATAACTTTTAAGATTAGAGGAAACACCATAACTGAATTAATGGAAAAAAAAAACTTGATAAATTTTAAGACATATTTTATATAATTGAATTTTAGTTAAAAGAAGCATTTAAAATCGGATATGTTAAAATTCATTCCTATTTTGATTCATTTTTAAACTGTTGTATACTAACTTTTTTCGTATTTGCAATATTAGGAAACTTTTTCCACAAATAAGGTCCACGATATTGAACTGAATATGTATTTTGTTTTGAATTATATTTAGGGACAATGTAGTCATTGTTTGAAAATTTTGTCGGGTATTTATGCATTACTTTTTCAAAATAGGACTGAAATATTTTAGGAGACAGTCCCATCTCTATTTTATACATGAACATTAAAACTTAGTGTAAGTTGATTTCATAAACGTTTAATGCGTCTAGTATACGCAGAAGAGGCTTGCATCGTACAATTTGATCAGCTCCAAATAATATTCTGCACGCATGTTTTTGTTTACTGTATAATTTTTTTAATTTTGTATGATTTGTACTTGCAATATTACAATAAATCAAATAACAATGAATGAAAGAAAAATAAAAACTTTTTAAAGATTTATTATTTAGAAATGAGTCGGTAAATGTTGAAAGGGCGGAAGTCCAACAATGTAAACTTTCGGAAAACTAAAAAAAAAAAACTACTTACTCAGTAAATTTCTGTTAATGGTTCAGCAACTTTTTTTTGAAGGGGATAATGCTTTTATCTTAAAAGCAAACATATTTTTTTATATTTATTTTTAAAGAACCTACAAACCAATCAACACTGTGGACTTCAGCCCTTTTAACATTTAACAAATAATTACTGCTTATTTTATTATGATTTTAATTTTGGGCTATAGAAAATAATGTCACAAACTGCAATAAATCTTTAAAAAGTATAGATTTATGAATTGCTTATACATTTTAACAAAAATTATAAGGTAAAAAAGATCAATTACAGAAATTTTATTAGCTATGTATAATTATTTTCCACAACATCTTCTGCTTCTCCATCGTTGCTTTTTGCTGTAGGCCATTGCAGTAGTTCATGCAGTAGTTCATTATAAAAGTCAATATGGTCATGTGGGATATATTTATTACACTTTCTTAAAGTAATTCGTTTGGGTAAAGAAGCCGTTCTGGCAGGTTCACTTTGTTTTGAGTATTTTTTCTTATCATAAAAGTATGTTTTACAATACCATAGATAATTTCACTGGCTTAAAATTGACCTATGTTGTCACAATCGTAATGAAAATGGTGAAATTTGCTTATTTCAAACTGGGTTTGTTGGTTTCTGGGTTTATCTATTGTTTCAATTGAGGTAACGTTTTTTTTTATAGTGAACTGGCCACCAACTTTTAACATTGTAAACTAGAGATGAACTCTCTACATCAACCACTAAAAACTTTCTTAGATCGCTACATTTTAATATATTTTTTTTATTTCTTGAACGCTGTACACTCTGTCATGCCTTCTTAACTCTCTTTTTATAATCGAAAAGTCACGGTCACGGGGCAAAAAACTGTGCCCTCTGATTGGGAAAAATTGATTGACCTTTTTAATTTACTTATTGTCAGTAAGCGCCATAAAAAGTTTTAAAAAGCAATGGTTTTTATCTTCCCCCCCCTACCCCACAACTATAGGCATAAAAGTTGAGTTCATTATACTCATGAGGACAGGTAGACAGGTAGTACATAAGAAAGGAGCAAGTTTCATTTGGAGACTTTCTAACCTGCTCCTCGTGATAAAGGTAGAATGTTGCAACGTTTCTCTTCACATCATGAATAGAAAATACACTAACCGTTAACTGCTTTAGGTAAAATAACTCTTGCACAGGTATTTTTGGCAGTAATATTTACATTTTTTTCTTCCCTAGCGTCCTGTACATCTTGATTTATGGCTTGGTAAAATTTCTTTGCGCGTCTGTTATGTACTGCCAAGTCAGTTACTGCTGCTTGCTTAGCAACTTCATTAAGGTGAGGTGATTTTATCTTTAGCTTAAACTCTTCGCATATGCAACATGTGTCTACTTGATGTTGCCCGAAACTTAAATGAAAGTGCTCATTGTTGTAGTTATAATAGGACTTGTAACTGAACTTTACCCCATCATTTTTTTTCATGAATAATTCATACATTAATTTCACGTTCAAATTTTCACTTAAAAAACACCTTTCCTTTCCGCCACAGTGGATCAGTTTTTTTGGAAAGGAGTCTATCATGACTGGTAATGTAATTCGTATGTACTCCTCTCAAATCTTTAACTGCTTTTACATCCATTTTTAAACTCCTTACTCTTTGAACCCTCTTTTCTGACACAGAAAATATTGATAAAATGCCACAGCACAAACCTGTACTTGTTCATCTCCGATCAAAACATGATACTTAAATTCCTTTTTGTTTCCGCCGTTACTTTTTCTTTTTCGTACAGTATCTTCATTGGTATCACGACTATTTCCTTTGCTATCTCTTGAACAAGGTCTCTTCCTCACAATATCCGTAACGTCAATCAAGCTCATCTTTTGTATTGAACTGGCTGTAGAAGTTTATAAATGCATCATCGAGGTTGTCTTTGCCAATAGACTCAAAACACTTTCTTGAACAACTGAAAAAAACATTATGTAACTTTACTTTATAAAAAAGATTATAGGTAAAAAAATATAGGTAGTCTAGTCTAGTAAACAAAATAGATTTTAAGTTAAAATACGATAAGTAATAGTAGACTATCGTAAAAATGTCATTCTATTGTCTTTGGCCTACAAATATTTACAACCTAAACAAGCAATCAACAACCTAGGTCTATAGGCCAACAATAAATTACAGAGCCTAAATCTGACCAAATTTTAGAAAAATTAAATTTGAAATACAATTTGGCATAGATCTGTCATGAAATTAAAAGTTATTGTGTATTATCACTCACCTGCATGGATCTCCGATAGACTTTGCATCAACTTTTTGTCCCCTGTGGTTTTCATATGCCACACCAGTAAGCCTAGTTTTCTTAATCTTGTTCCTTTTATAATCATCTGGGTTTCTTATCTTTTTTTTATAACTTGTATAATCGGACTCACTACCACTACCACCATTTAAAAAAGCAGTTAATCAATTTAAATCACCATTAAAATGATCAAACGTAATAAATCAACTGTATTTACCACGCTGATGTACAATCAAAACAACAAAGTGAGATTACGTTTGGTCCGCTGTCTTCAGCGAAAAGTTTCTTGTTTTTGTTAAAAGGGCTGAAGTCCGGACTTCAGCATTTTTAACAAAAAACCAAAACTTTTAGACACTGTACAGGCTAGAGAAAACTTTGGACAGACACCTTTTTATCATAAAATGATGGAGATATCCTTTGAATATACAAATTTGCTAAAAAGTCAATTTTGTAAAATATGTGACTTCCGCCCATTTAACATTCACCGATTCAAATGGTTTAGCCCTATATAAAATGGCAATATTTTTTTTTGATATTTTTTTCTCAATGCTTTTTATATGATCACTCCAACGTAAATGTTCATCTAATATTGTTAGCGTTATTGATTATTAGATTTGGCAGTTTAATGGAAATATTTTCTAATTTATTTACTTTATGAAATAAATTAAATTTTTTATCCACATTTAGAGACAGTTTTTTACTTATAAACCATTCATTTACCTCACCTAACTCTTCGTTAGCTCTTTCAAAAAGTGTTTTAATGTCTTGATGGGAATAAAAAAGATTAGAGTCATTTGCAAAAAGAATACAATTTAAGAAGTTTGTTGCTAAATTTATATCATTTATATATACTTAGAATAATAAGGGTCCTAAAATAGAGCTCTGGGGGACACCACAAGTTACAGGAATTGTTTATTTTTCCTCATATTGAATAAATTACTTTCTATTGGTCTAATAGCTTTTGAATTAAAGTCAGTTATTATTTTTTTACTTCATAATATTCAAGTTTTTTTGTTAGTATGTTATGGTTTACAGTATCAAAAGCCTTTGACAGATCAATGAAAACTCCTTATTCAAAGTAGTTAGTACATAATGCGTTTGTTATTTGATTGACTATTTCAACCACTGCATGTCAGTGGAACATTTTTTTTTAACCAAACTGTTTTGAATACAACATATTGTTTACTGATAAATAATTAAATAGCTTGTTGTACATTATTCTTTCAAGCAATTTTGAGAAACACGATAATATTGATATAGGTCTATAATTAGAAATAATAGAGTCATCGCCAATCTTAAAAACCGGTGTGGTTCGTGCAATTTATAATTTTTCCAGGACAATACCTGTTTTAAAAGAAAGATTAAAGATGTGAAACAAAAAAAATTCGATTATATCATAAACATGTTTTACAACATTAACGTTAATTTTATCAAATCCAGCACTTTTGTTAGTTTTAAGATTATAAAAGGCGATTTTAAGATTATAATAGAATTATTAAGGTTCATCCATAACTTCATCGTAACTTTTTAACTAAGACTCAAATGAAGTCGAATTCAGAGGAAATTTTGATGCCAAATTCGGACCAGCATTAATAAAAAAAGAGTTTATTTTTTCAGCAATAATTGATTTATTATAAATATTTTTTTCATCAATTGTTATTTTTTTTGGCGTAGTGTTTCTCGCATAATTATTTTTGCTAAATAATTCTTAATTACATTTAAAATTTTTTTGGTGTTTCCGCTTGCTTCGTCTAATAGCTTTGCATAATAAAGCTTTTTAGAGTTTTTTTTTGTTTTTTCGAATATATTTTGGTAGTTTTTATATAATATTAAAACCGTAAAACTTAGATTTTACATGCTGAAATTTTTTTCTTAAGACTTTTTCAGTCAATGAATTTACCGATGCACAATGGAACAAAATCGAGTTTTTTGTGCCAAAATTATTTTCGTGTTTTTTTTTATTAGAATAGCTATATTTAATTATAAAATGCATAAATAAAGTAATAAACATGTAATTATATGATATAAAAAAACAAATTAAAATAATTAAATTTTGGTGAAAAATACAAAATATTTTTAATGGACAACTTTTATGAGTGCAAACATTAAAAAATTACTTTTCAATGTATTTGTCATAAGATAACTTTTTTAGATTTATATTTACAGAACTTATATATATTACAGTAATGAAAAATTTTGTAGGTATTCTTTGTGTACAAAACATCGTTTTTACATGTTCAGTATTTCTCATCAACTGACCATTTACAGAAGACCAATCTTTTGTTATAACTTCTTTTATTACAAAAAGTAGCAAAATATTTATGATGCATGGCTATTTAAATACATTCAGCATGAGATTTACATAGTCAAATGTTTGGAGGATATTGGAGGATAGTTTATCTCATACCTAATAGTAAAGGTTAGTAGCAAAGAAAATATCGAAAACTGTCTGTTTTCGATGCATAAAAACTAATGATTACACTTAAGTTAAATTGATTTTAAAAACTTGAGCGAAAAAAACTATGTTAATTAAAATACATATTTTAAAATGAAATCCAATAAAGTTAATTTAAAATAATAGTAGCGTAAGAGAGTTGATAAATAAAAAAATGCAAAATAGCGTTTTGCAACAATGTCAAATTAACGTCTAAATAATCGCATAAAATTACGCTTAAATTATTATTTAATGCTTTTTTAACTAGATATTTCCTCTAATGAACATGCCTTCACCATTATGACAAATCTTCACCGTTTAATGAACATACCTTCACCATTATGACAAATCTTCACCGTGCGATGTCGACATTGATTTATTGGTATTTTGGCACACTCTATCCCTTTGGGCGATGCTCGCCTACCCTATTTTTATTTCAGTATGACGTCATTAGTGACAATTATGCAGATTTAATTATATAAATTTGGTTTATAAATAGCATTTAAAAAATAGGAGTGAGTGAAAGCTAACAAGCTAACTTAGAGTTTAAAGCGTTGAACCGAAAACCAAGACGAACAATGTCTGTATATAAACAAGATCGATAAGGAAATCGGTTTAAGCTTTCACGTTAAATCCTTTACTTGTCACAGTGTTATAAAATGGGTTCTAGCCTTGACTTTCTGACCCGAGAAAACCCTTTTGTGGAATGATAGCCCACACTATGGGGATCACTTGGATATAAGTATTAAAATCAGAATACAACGTCCTGGCAAGTTATTGACAGGGCCGTACCGAACGACAAAGACGTGGGGGGGGGGGGGGGTGAAAATGAAAAAAACAAATTTTACCGACAAGATTTTTTTTTTTTTTTTTTTTAGAAGCCAAATTTCAGTTTTAACCGACATAAACCATAATTTTCGAGTTTTCCGTCAAAAACCGATAGAATATAGTACAAAATATAGGTTATTCCAATAAATATGAACTAGGGAAACAAAAAGACATATTCTGAGAGTTTATCGTGTATCTAAAATGAAAATTATGCTTTAAAATAAATATTCTAATACAAGAAAAAATCATTCTAAAAGGGCTCTTTTCACAAGCAATGTTTACTATTAAAGTCCACAAGGCAGCATTGCAACTTTTTACTGTATTCAGGATGATGGTTAGGTCTTTGTACCTTTGCCAATGCACTTGAAAGTTGTGATGCATTGCCTCTGTTGCTTGTTCTGAGTAAAGTTTGGACGTGTTTGTCAATGAAATCTTTCACATGAAAAAATACAGCATGAACCTTGGGTGTCACAGAAACATTTTGCAGTGCCACATAAGCCACTCTGAAAGCTTCAATTTTTTGTACATAACTTGGATCAAGAACGCATCCAAAACAGGCAGACACTACTGCATTGAATTTTCGAAATACATTAACTAATGGTATTGCAGCATAGCATGAGTGTTTCTCGACAATAGATTGAAGAAGATCAATATTTTTTAGCAGCTTCCTGCACTCATTTCCTGCAAAATGCCCTCCATGATAAGGCTGTTGTTTAATGTGCAGTGAATCAGTCCAAAGAGTTCCTTGAGGGAAAACGTTTAGTAGGGCAGCAAAGAGATGATTGAAAACTCCAATAAGGAGATGCAACTCCATTGGCGGTATGAAGTCCAAAACTAATGTGCCACCAGCAAGATCAAATACAGGAGAATGAACAACATTCATGTAATCACGAGCTCTTTTGATGTTTGATCCTGCTGCATTGAAAAGTGAGACATTCTGATCAAGAGATTGGAAAGTTCTTAATTTTCCTTGATTTAAAAGGTCCTTTGCACTTGACTCACACCAGGTGCAGGGGTGTGCACTTGAGTGTGCTTGGAGACCACAAATTATATTTGCCAGTTTTAGGTCACAGGACAAAACAAAATCTTGGTCTCTCATATTGATCAATTGGAAAATTTGAGACACATTTGAGTAGTTTTCTTGCAGGTCCTCAGAGACAGCAATAATAAGTTGCCGCTTAACTCCAGTGTCCTTGAAAAACTTGTTTGTGCAATTGAGTTTTTCTGGGGGAGTGTTAGGTTCACGATTTAATTCAATAATTCCAAGGCCTAATTTCAGGAATCCTCCCCCACCGTCAATTCCAACTTTCACAATATGATTGTTTGATGTGCTTCTCATAGAAATGAGTTTATTTTTAAGCTCTTTGAAGTCCTTGCAATGAATGACAGTCCTTCCACATCCAGCATGATCTTTAATTAACGAACTCGTGAAATGGTGAGAAAGCTGCTTACTAACTGCATCAAATTTTACAGCATAGTTTTTCTCAACAATATGTTGTGAAGTTGACTGATTAATTGTAGCAGCTAGTCTCTTGATGCCATTGTTTGAAAGCCCTGTGTTTGCCTGAACTTGAACAGGTTCTTTTATACTAATTGATGGGTTTGGAGGAAATAGTTTTCTAGCTGATGAGGAACCTAAAATAAATGCAGATATTGTTTAATTTCGAAATTTCTAAAATATCTTTTCATGAAAGTTAAACTTTTACCTGGCATTATTGGAAGCATTCTTCCACCTTGTGGTTGACTCAATCGAACAGTGCCATGTGGAGAAGAATCCTTACTTGAAACAACAAGAGCAGCAACTCGTTCAGATGCAAAAGGATCCTTGGTTGCAACAGCAACAAGGTTATTTCGCAAAGTGCCCTTTGTGCAATGATGAGGTAATCCTCTTCCAATAATTGAAAAACAGTCAGAGCATCGTTTTTGGACAGTTGAAGATGGAGTATTTTGTGCTGAGCTCTGCAAAAGCTGAGTTTTCTGTTGACCATTATTTCTCAGTTTTCCAACAGAACAAATCAAACAGTCACATTGTGTGTCTCTAGTTTGAGGTCGAATTTTTATAGTCTCAAAATTGTAAAGTGATGGGAGATTGATGTGTTCTCCAGAATCCTTTCTTCTTAAACAAGAACGACACTTTTCACAAATTCCAAGTGGAACTTTGTCATTACTAAAATCGATCCTCTCATTGAGTATTGTTTGGCATTTTTCTTTTAGGAAAGGTGTCAGTTCCCTCTGACATTTACTGAAGCAAAGAAAACAGACAGTTTTCCTGCAGTCTTGGTGGTTTTTTGCTGTATTCGGCATTTTTTTGTAAAATTAGATGTGCGCAGTTTTGCTCTCGTGAATAAAGTAAATAAATCATGCCTTTTCCCGAAATTTTTATTTTCCCGAAATTTTCCCGAAATTCAAAAACTGTCTTATTTTCACAGTTAAAAATAATTTTTATGAAAAGTTAAACAGAAAAACAGAAGAATAAAAAAATATTATATTTGTTTGGTAATAAAGGAAGCTTATCTTTTTGATATCTTTTAATTTTTCAACTTTTTTTTATGTTTTCATAAAACATAATGCTCTTTATGCTACAGTATGTTTGTTTACTTGAATTTAAAATTATATCTTACTGTAAAAATGCAAAACAAGCTGTCATTTCGAATGTGTGTGTAATCAATAAATTCAGAAAATTTAAACATCAATAACTTGCCAGGACGTTGTAATCTGATTTTAATACTTATATCCAAGTGATCCCCATAGTGTGGGCTATCATTCTACAAAAGGGTTTTCTCGGGTCAGAAAGTCAAGGTTAGAACCCATTTTATAACACTGTGTTGTATGGACTTTAAATCCTTTACTTGTATGGACGTGTATGGACTATTAAAACCTCTTAAAGAAACTTAATAAATCACCTAGAAGACAACAACAATAACACCACCACCAACAACAACATTAACGTAATCTTCAAATTTGGGACATTAGATAGTGAAAAATGTTAGACTAGAACAAAAGTTTAAAAAAAAGCTTTAGATATAATTTATTATAATAACAAATTTTTAAATCCATTGACGAAAAAAAAAATTTCGATAAATCAAAAACTCTTTTTCTAAAACATTTGTCTGAATGAAACTTTGCTCGTTTGATCTTCTGCAGGTTTAAACTCATTCAAACTAATGTAAATACTTCGTTTATAATTTCTTGTGAATAATTACAATAAACATAACAAAAAAGCAACAAAATTTTTAAAGGTAAAAATTCCATTTCATTTTTAAACAAATTTTATATTTAAACACAAAGCACAAACAAAATGGCGTTTCATTCCATAACAATCTTATTATTAAAACTTTTTTATATCTCGGACGTATTCTCGTATCGGCATGAAGACGGTTGGGACTACAAAGAATGTCTACCAGTGCAAGAAAAATGTGAATTTTGGCTCGTCATTCAAGAAAAGTTGACAATGATTTTTCATAAAGATTTAGTTTATGCCGAGAATGGAAAACTATACTTATATAATGAAAGTCCGTCCAACTTTACAACAGAGGTGCTGCTACTTATTATGAGATTTAATTCATATGCAGTTTATATAAATTCAAAGTTTGTATTTGTATAAATAATTTTTGAATTTTAAAGAGTTTAAATTTTTTGATCGCAAGTAATTATGCTATGTAAAAAGAGTATTAAATTTTTAGGTGCCAATTGAGGAAGTAATCACAGCAGATGGTGTAAACCGCATGATTGAAGCAGTAAACGGCACCCTACCGGGGCCTCCTATTGTTGTATATGAGGGTCAAACAGTCATTGTTCATATTAGAAATACTCTTTTGAGTAATTCAGCTACAATTCACTTTCATGGGCTTCATCAAAAAGATACGTCATATTTTGATGGTATGCCGTACGTCACACAATGTCCAATTGCTGCTGGACAAACATTCACCCACAGATTTAAGGTCTGGCAAGTTTTTTAAAGGTTAAATTCTGTATTTTAAATTCTTCTCCTTCACACAGATACTTTTATTTCAACAAATATTATAGGCAGAACCAAAAGGAACATTTTGGTACCACTCACACATTGGATCCCAAAGAACAAACGGTGTATACGGCGCTTTTATCGTTAAAGAAAGACATTCTGCTGGAGTTATTCCTCCGACAGATATGATTATGACTGTTGGAGATTGGAATCATGAAAGCAGCGTTGAGGTGATTTTTAATAAACTGTTTGAAACTAAATACTATAGTAATTTTGTATATTTTTTGGGTAAAGTGAGCAATATCGTCAGGTTTTACTTTTCCAAAACAAAAAACTAAACTTAAAAAAAATAAATTTTTTTTATTACTTACGCTCAGTTAAGTTTCGGCAATTTTAAAATATTATAGCGTCTGTATGATATTTTGTTGACTACGACATATTTCCGTTAAATGATCAGGTCTGTGAATTATAAAAAGGCGAAAAAAATTAAAATCATAAATTTTACGGCATCATAAAATATAAATGTTTGTAGCGAAAAAACCCAGACTGAAGATTCTTTTTTTTTTTAAATCTTCTTACAATCACAAAAACCTTTTTAAAATTTCTTATCCGAATTTGAATAAGATTTTAAATAAATACGTTTTTTAGGTGAAATGAACATCATAGTTACAATATGCAATTTTTCGTAATTATAAGCTCTCTCTTGGTCGAAATACTAGTATTTTTTGTAAAAATTGATAGAAAATTGAAGACTCCAAAATGGTGTTCTTTAGATTCACTATTAGGGGTAGTAAAAAGGTTTTGAAAATTATATGAAAAAAAAAAGGTTTTTTAAGCATTAAAAAAACCTGAAGCAAAAAAAACTATAACATCTATAGCTCTTGTTTGAACTCTTGTTTGAATAAGTTGATAAAATAATTTCAAGTAAAAGAATTCAAATAATTTGTAAATCGCCTTAACAACACCGAGCAGTATCTACTTTTTCATTGGATAAAACAAATTTTTAAACTACTTTGTGTATGTATAGATTTTTTTATCATTTAGTAACTAGGAGTAAAATTAATAATGGCATATTTTTTGGTTAAATACTAAATCAGAAATAAGAATTACTAAATTTACAATTAAAGAGTATCAATTTACAAGTAATAAGTTTATTCTCTTAAAAACGAGATAAAAGAAACAAAAGAGCGTAATGTAAAGTCTAATGTAGACAAAACTTGTGGTAAAAGCAACTTACCATGGAAAAAAAAACTTTGGTATAAAACTCCATTTATTGCGGTAATGGTAGGAGCTCTTTAACTTTACATAAAAAGCTTTTAAGTTTTCAAGGTAAAATTACTCTAAATCAGTTTCCTGATCTGAATAGAAACAGCTGAATAGTTTTTGTTTTAAAAGGTTTTTTAATTTTTATTTTTTTATTTTTAATTATGTATCTATCTGTCAATTTTAATTATGTATCTAACTAATACATTTAAAAAAAGAAAAATTACTTACGTTCGCGTAACTTTTACAAATTATTCAAGTTACGTATTTTATTAAATATTTAATAAGAAAGCATAAGAGCATTACATATATTCTAAGAAATAAAAAAAAAATTAAAAATAAAAACTTTCATATATTTATATTTGATTGTCATAATAAGTTTTATATTCTTATATTTATGATTGAAATTATTCTTTTTATTTAATGTTTTGTTTAACAATAATACTCAAACATACGCTTAAGTATACCTACAAAAAAAAAAAAATGAAATTCAAATACGTGCGTTATTATTCCGACAAAAAAATGATACTCAAACATTATGGTAATATACGTACTTATAATATGATTTTTTTTTAAAATTACCATTTTTTGAATGTTTTTGGTGGAATTTAAATTAATAAAAGTCTTAACAAAAAAAGTACTTTTTACAGACATTTTTTGATTTTGGATAGATGGATAATGGATGGCGTCAGACCATCACCAGCAGCATTTTCAAAACTGTATAATATTTCCATTGTTGCAAACTGGTTTCAATGGTCATTTTGAACTACGCTTGCAAACTCTATTGATCATTAGAGAAGCCAACATCTTTAAGGCTTCATAAATGATATGAAGAGTTTTTGTTAACCATCGGTTTGTTGACTCGTTTTGCAGTGTGTTGAAATACTTTCCTGTTTCTATTGTGAAATTAGCAGCTCTGAGTGATAAAATATGGTTAATGACTCCGATGCTCAACTTATGACTCCACTGATTGATGAGAACTTTGCACCAATCTCTTTCTGGTGTATCTTCAAAAACCAACCTATCGCATCCTGGTGTACCTTGGTGCTTCAAACAGTTGGTACTTGATAACTTTATTCTAAGTTTAACCAAAACCCAAAAAAATTAACAGCTTATCAAAATAAATTTATTTTGTATTAAAATCATCTTGTTCAGAAAAAGATTCTCAAAAAAAAGATTTTCAGAAAAAAAAAATTCTCAGAAAAATACATGAAATAAACATTATTTATTTAGGTATAGCCTCTATTTTATTCAAACCAGTTTTACACAACATACCATTGAAAAAATAATAATGTGCTTATACTATATATTTATATTTCATTATAACAAGTTTGTTTACATGTTTCACATCAGTTTAAAAGATAGTTTGTTTCTTTGTTAAAAATTTTCTATCAGAGTTTTAACAATAATTTTAGATATAAAATTTTACAATAACAGCTAACTGGAAACTAATATGTTTTTTAAAGCTTTGAATACTTGAGTATAATTTACTTTTTATTCAAATGGCGTTTCGCACTTTATAAATTTGCGTGCCTCTATTTTCTGTATTCCGCGCAACAAAGTTGCTTATATATCTTAGCGCAATGGTTAAATAGAATAATAATAATATTAATAATTTGTATTTTTAGAAACAAGTTAACATTTAATTTTTTTTCGCTTGAATTTTTTTTTAGAAAAAAATTTAAGTGAAAAAAATTAAATGTTAAAAAAAAGAATATTGCATTCTATTATAGTAATAATATTGGTAAATTTAATACATTACTTATATATACAACTTAATTTCTTCAATATTTAAGGTGGTTTCTACCTGTAAAAATATAGATTAAAAAAAAAGTTTTATTCGTTTACTTTAGCAACGCAATAGCAACAAAACACCAAGACATTATTTTTGCTTTTTTTACATGGCCGAAATGACAACTCTTGTAAAGCTTCTTTTTTATATATATATTAAGTAAATTTGAGGTGTTTTTTGGTCATTTGGAATTTTTAATTCACATTTTCTATGGTAATTGTCTTTATAAACTTTTTTTTTTTTTTTTTGCGCTACAATCAGAGGCTACCCCACACCCCAATGGGGAGAGGACATCAATTTTAGGGGGCCCATTTGGAAATTTAGGGGTAATTTTGCATGTTTAGGGTGTATTTTTTTGCTTTTGTAATACCTATTAGAAAATTTTTTAGGGTTTTTTGGGCCCTATTGGATAGTTTTTGAGAGGCCTCTGATCCACTAGCCGCGGTACTGGCAACAATATCATATTTTATTATTCTTCTATCTCTAAGTTATATAATAAAGTATATTAATGAAGTTCTTTATACTTAAGAATGTATTTGCATCTTTGTTGATATGCTCCGCTTGTGACAATAAAATTATAACTGTCACTGATTACAGAAAAAAGAGAAAAGGGTTTACCAGTAATTTAACATTTTTTGTAACTTATGTGGTTGTGCAAATTGTTTTATAAATCAAAAGAATGCTTAGACAAAACAATGTTCAAGTTCTTAAAATTCATGAAGCAAATGCTGTGATTGGCTTCTGTGAAATTAGTCGAGGTTTTTCTGCGATGGAAACGTTTTTATAATGCATATTTTCTTTATCAAAAACTTCATTTTTTAAACTTAATTACAATGAAATTTATTCGATTTTTTTTTTTTTATTCTTTTTATCTAACGGGGGTTTTGTCAGTATAAATATTTTTTTAACGATATGCTAAATTTCATATTTTTTGTTAATATGTGCTTATTCTTTGTAAATATTAGGATTTTGAAAATTAATCTTTATTACTTCTATTTTATTTTTACTTTTATGTTCATAGTAAAACAAAATAATTTGAAAACTGGGCAAGATGACAAAATGGATAAGATGGCTTTTCGTATAAAAGAGAATAATAAAAATTTAAAAATAAGCGGACACAATACTTTTTTTATAGCTTGTACTAACAATTGGTTTTTTAAATATTTTAACCTGGTTAAATATGCATAAGCTTTTTTTACGTTTAAAAAGTATTACTTTCTGAGTTATTGCTAATTGGTGGTATTTTATAGTTGTAACCTTTTTAGGGATAATTATTCGCGACGCGTATTTATTTGCGACGCGTATTTATCTTTCAATATTTTAGAGTAGTTAGTAGTTTTAAAAAGTTTATAAAGTTGGAGACAGAAAATTCACAATAACTGCTCTTTCCTCGATTACTCTTCGACAACTCTTTTTTCCTCGATTACTTTAACCAGATAAAAAATTTATTAACTTTAGCAATGAATCTTTAAGATAAACTGAAAAAAAAAAATCAGTTATATCAAAAACTCAATCCATTAAATTTAGGCAACAGATCAATGAAAACTCGGTAAAAAAATTTCAAAATCATTAAGAGACAACGTTGATAGGAATCTGGTATTGCAGTCAGATGACTTAAGGTGGTAGACCACTATAATTAACGCCAATACAATAACACCAATATAATTATCGTAGATTACGAATTTCATATTAGTTTTATATAAAAATAAAGCTAACCCTATCAAAAATCAGTTTTTAATAATGCGGTTTTGGCATTTTCATAAATTTTTCCGTAGCAACGGGTTGTTTATTCCGTTGCTATGTAGCTAAAAAGGAAGTTATCCCACAAAATACCATAAAAATTAGGACAAAAAATCTTCATTTGTGGTGACTGCTACTCTAAAACTACTTTTTGTTTATTATTAAATGCTTTTGGTGCAGTGTTTTACATGGTTTTTAACGGATTTCTTCAGTAAATGTCTAACTACTTTACAACAACCATAACTTTCTTCGGCTAATTTTCTGTCCTCTATGCTTTGGTTAAATAATAATTAAAGTAATGGGAAATAAAGATAAAAGAAATAAAATAAGGTATAGCAAGAAACGTAGACTCTTCAGTGGAAACCAACATAAATCATCAAACGTTGTAGCTGAAGAAAATCTATCTAATTTAGAAGAATTACAATTCAAATGTAGCTCTGCAAAAATAATGAAGATATTGTCATCCTGTTGCAGTAGTAAATCTTCCGTCGATATTGTAAATAATGATTTTGTAAATAAAAATAAAATTTTTGCTAATGATGATTAGTCCAATGACTGCTATATTTTTATGAACACTAACATTTTAGAAGAAATAATTACTGCCATAGACTGCTGTCCAAAATGTTCTGCAAATGTTAATTTTGACCATGATGTTAAACTTAAAAAAGGTTTATCACACTGTATATTTATTTCATGTGCATCTTGCCAATGGGAGAAGAAGTTTTATTCTAGTAAAACTATAAGCCAACCAGTAAAAGCCGGTCAGAAAACTTTTGATGTTAATTCAAGAATAATATTAGCTTTTCCAGAAATAGGTAAAGGATACTCTAGTATTAAAAATTTTTTTGGTTTAATGAATATGCCTGATCCTATGAACAAATCTTTGTTTAACTTGTTAAACGAAGAAATTGCAACTCGTACAATTACATTGCCGAAGTGAGCATGAATGATGCAGCTAAAGAAGTACGAATAATTAGTTTGAAAAAAAATTATGATGATCATATTGTAATCGATGAGGACATTTTAGGGGACGGAGCTTGGCAAAAGAGAGGATACTCATCACTCAATGGATTAGTTACTATAATTAGCAAAACAAATGGAAAATGTATAGATTTTCGCATACTTTCTAAGAAGTGCAAATCTTGTGAGTATTGGAATGCACACAAAGGTTCTTCAAATTATATGATGTTAAAGACAATCATGTCTGCTCAATTAATCGCAAAGGATCATCTGGATCAATGGAGGCAAAGGGTATTGTTGAATGTTTTCAGTTCTCTATTGAGGCAAGAAAATTAAGATATGTTCGATACATTGGTAATGGTGATTCTTCCTCGTATCCAGCCATACTTGCAGCTAATCCCTATCTAGGACAGACAGTTAAAAAAGGTGAATGGATCAACACAAAATAACAACAAGTTTTTGAATGCTTTAGTTTGGAAACATTTTCCAAAAGATGCTTTTGTTGGAATTGATGAATTAAATTTAGGTTGTTGTTCTGCAATCATTAATTTTAATGATGGACTTAATGGTATCAATAGAGTTTTTTAAAAACTTTTTTTAAAACCAGGGTATTGTTCTTCAAGTTTTTTGGCATCATCTGATTTGAAAAGAGTTAAAAATATGGGAAAAAAATGTAATGAAAAGGAAAAAAGCAGGCGAAAGCAGTTACGAAGTATTCGTAAGGGATTTTTGGACAAAGATAAAGAAGAAGAGAGTTTATGTTATGGTGCAGGAGAATTTTACTTTTTATTTATTTACTATAAACAAATATTTAATTAAGTTGATAAGACTTAAAATTGAAACTAAATCGCAAATCAAAAGAAAAACTTTATTTTTTCAAACTGAAATACTACTTTAATAACAGTATTGTTTATTAATATTATCACTTTTTATAAACATATTTTGTTTTAATTCTGCGTTAGTTTTACTCCACAACACATTTATAATAAGATAATATTTGTCAATAGGTTTTTTTTTGTGTTTTTATATTTTATTTGAAGTGTTTAATGTTTTTTTTTGTTTAAATGTGTTTTTCTCAGTTCTTTAAAATTCACGACTTTGCGGTAATTATCTCTTGATTCTCTAAACTAATTTTAATAAAATTTTCAGGAGTTGTTCCTTTATTTATTATGGATGTCCCCTACCACTTTTATTGCATTATGATAACTCGGTAAAAAGATATTAAAGTCCAAATATGGTCAAAAATGCCCCTTTTTTGTTTTCGAAGTGTTCTTTTTATTTAAAAAAAAAACTGTTTAATGTTTTTCTTTTGTTTTGGTACAGGATCTTTTTCATTATATTAGAAGCAAGTCTAAAAAATTTCAAGTTGATACCATACATAGTTTTTGAGATATTCACTGCAACGAAATAACCCTATTTTGGGGTTTTCGGGACCAAATTTCTCAAGCCATTTAATAATCAAAAAAAAAAAAAAAAAATTTGTCATTAAAATGTAAATTTTAGTCAACTTATATAAAAATAATTTCTAAAATGTAATTTTTGAAGAATTTTTTTTTATTAGTGGCCTACCACCTTAAACAACGCATATGATCGATTTTTAAATCAATTCTGCAAGCAATATGATCAAGCATTTCCTAAAAAAAAATTATTGTAAAAACCAAAGCTGTATTAACTCCATGGATGTCTAATGGGTTACTAAAATCTTCAAAAAGAAAAAAAAAGTTATGCGATAAGTACTTGAAAAAAAAAACGAAATGACATATAAAAGTTATAAAAAAATATTTGAAAAAAAAAAAAGGAACTCAAAAAAGCTTTATTATGCAAAAATGTTAAGTAAAGCTACCGGAAAGCATATTTTGAAACCCTATACAGACTCAGAATAGGCAGAGATATGCGCAATCTGATTCGCTGATTTTGAAAGAGAGGCTTTTGCGCGTATGTTTAAATCAAAACAAATGTCAAAAAACGTATTCAATAATAAAAGTGAATTTGAGTAATTTCATAAAAAACCAAATAATAATAGCAAAAAAAATTATGATTTTTCTATCTAATTTTGTGCAATATAGTTCAAATACTTATACAAACCCTCACAACTCAAAACATCCGTGATTTTCAGAATTTTTTCTAAAAAATAAAGATTTAAAAAAATTAGTTTGTTTTTCTAATTGTTTTAACTCTAAGATATAAAAAAGACAACCATTGTAACAAACTATAAACCAGATGGTAAAACTTAACTATGCTGTGATTCTCATGCGATAGATTTTTTTACAACAGTTTTAAAATTTACCTACTAATATCAATAGACTATTATTAACTTGGTATACTTTTTTTCAAATTAAGTTCCCATTTATCCAATCATTTAGCAAGAAAAGTATTTTGAAAAAATAGCCTAATATCTTTTTAGAACTTTACACATATTACTCCCATATATAAATTATATACAACACTAAAAAAGTTTGAGAATATTGGTTATTGTTATAGCTAGCCCAGATGATTTGCAACACTCTTAAATTAAAAGCAACTGTAAGCAAGAGCGAATTTAGATATCCTTTAATAATGTATAGTAATAAAAGATCACGAAGCATTGTAGCCTAATAAGCTATTAGAAAAAATCTATAACCTGATGTCCACAAGTGTGTTTTGATATAATAAACTGATTACCAAAAGCAATAACTCTCAACTTACCACACCTTTATGAAAAACTACGTGTAAAAAGGTAGAAACAAGAAAGATTGCAAACATGCAAGTTCATGTTGTTGTTTATTTCAATTTCAAAACTCAATACATGTTTGTTGATATATAGCTTTTAACCTGAACAAAATACTCGTTATTGTATTCTATAATTACTATAAAATGTGTATCCTTTAATAGCAACTGATGGTAAATAATATTAAATAAAGCAGCAAACTTTGATAAATTTTATATATTTATAATGCTAATAATTTATTTTACATTATATACTCCAGAAGAAAATGAAAATATGTCTGCTCTTAAAAAATTAGAAAAAAAACCTTAAATAAAATGTACTCCATATTTACAAATTTTATGAATAGTTTCATTATTTAATTTTTGGTATAACCAATAAAAAAAAGTGTTCCTTTTTTTAAATTTCTGTGAATATCTCTTGTTTAATAATATAAAAACAGAGATGCGTCATGTTTTATTTTGATGTAATATTAATAATTTTTTAGAAAACTTGCTTCTTCAAATGTAAAAGCTAATTTTGATGAAGTTATTTTTATTACAAAAATTGCCATGATTCACCTTTATTTGGTTAAATTTTTTGACTTTAATACTCAGTAAAGTTTTAATGTTCAGTAAAAAAACAAATACCACTTTTTTTGTTAAATTTTCTGATAGATTATTATCCAATTTATTATTCAAATTATTTCCATTAGATTAATATCCAATTTTCATCCTATATAATATATATAAAGAAAAATATTGATGTACACCTTATCAGCCTTCTCAAAATTTAGGTTGAACAGTAACTTTTTCAGGGTTCGTAGATTTATATGAAACATGTAAGCTAGTTTGGTAAAACATCTGTAAAAATTTTAAATGTTAAACTGTTTATAATTAACAAGTTGGTATAAAGATGCAGTAACGAGCTTAGAACAACCTCTGCTTCAGCTTAAAACTTATACTTTGCATATTTTAAGTACTTCACCGGTAGTCTGGTGCAATTGCATATAAACTTTGTATCAAGCATGCTTTATAGAACACAGACATTATATTTAATGAGAAACACATTTAAAAATCTTGCAAAATTGCACACATGCAAATTCAAGTGAAATATTTCAAGAGTTTTTACATACAAAACACATTTTATAATAGCAAAAATATTTATAGCATGACTGATTTTGTTCTTTTTTTGATAATTTTATTTTCTTTTTTTTTATTACTCTTTTTTCATTAAAACATTTGATTTTAACCACTTAGTTTAGTTTATTAAATCTTTTTTTTTTTTTCAATTACTACAATACAAAAAATGCCACAATCATTTGCCATAATCCACTTTTATTTATGCCATAATCCACTTTTATTTGGTTAACTTATTTGACTTCAACACTTTTTCTTGCTTTTAATGTCAGTATTTATATGTAACTGTACAAAAATTACTGCTCTGTAGACAAACATAAATTTCACTTCTTTTGTTAAATTTTCAAATATTTTATAAACTAATGTAGCCAGCCAAAATTTTTTTAAATTTTTTAAAAGTTTTTAATGGTTCAACACAATTTTTTATTAGAGTTACGTAATAAAAAAATATATCAGCCTCCTCCAAACTATGGTTGAAACAAAGCATGAAAACAAAATCTCCTCAGAGCTCATATATTGACATAGAACATGTAAGCTAGTTTTGCAATTAGTAAAAATTTTCTAATTTTTAACTCTTTATAGTAAACATGTAAATCAGTTTATAAATAAAGTTCTTCACCAGTAGTCAGGTAAAACTGCATGTAAACTTTGTATGCAAAAGTGCTTCACTATTAGTCTCGTACAACATACTTATATAAACTTTGTATGCAAAAGTGCTTCACTATTAGTCTCGTACAACATACTTATATAAACTATGTATTTGAGAATGCTTTAAGGCCAAGAGCATATTTTAAGAGAAACACATTTGTAGATTTTTTCAAATTTAATTCAACACATTTTTTTTTTCGTTTCTTAAAATTAACAATAGATAAAATTCTTGAAATTTTGAAATTCTTACGAGTGAAAATTCTCTTGTACAAATAGATTTTGATACATTTTAAATACTCTGAAGAGTAATAAAATAAAATGAATTTTCTGTGTTGATAGTAATACATGACTTGAAATTTATTTCAAAAATCTGTTTGTTTTTATTTTAATTATGATTTTTCAAAATCGCACTTGCCTCTCTTTCAAAATCAGCGAATCAGATTGCTCATTTTTCTGCCTATTCTGAGCCTGTATAGGGTTTCAAAATATGCTACCGGAAACACTAAAAATACATAGAGCGTAATTAAAGAAATAATTGGAAAAGATAATTATGCGAGAAATATTCTGCCAAAAAAATAACAATTGATAAAAATACAATTTATGATAAATCAATTATTGCTTAAAAACTAAACAGCTTCTTTGCTAATGCTGGTCCGAATTTGGCATTAAAAATTCCTGTGAATTCAACACCGTTTGAATCTTAATTTAAAAATTACGATAAAGTTATGGATGAAGCAAATTCAAAACTAATTAAATTGCAAACCGTCTTTTTTTACCTTAAAACTAACAAAAATGCTGGATTTTATAAAATTAACGTTAATGATGTTAAATCAGTATATAATATAACAGAACCCTCGTTGTTTCACATAATTAATCTTTTATTTAAAACAGGTATTGTCAATGAAAAGCTAAAAATTGCACGAATCACGCTGATATTTATGTTCGATGACTCAAATATCTCTAACTATAGGACTATATCTATTTTACATTGTTTTTCAAAATTACTTGAGAGAATAATGTACAATAGGCTTTTTAATCACTTATAATAAAACGACATGCTGTATTCAAAACAATTTGGTTTCAAAAAAAAAAGTTCAACGGAACATGCAGTGGTTGAACTAGTCAATCAAATATCAAGTGCATTCAGTGGTAAGTATTTTACCTTAGGGGTTTTATTGATCTGTCAAAAGATTTCGATATCGTTAATCATAATATACTGATAAAAAACTTGAACACTATGCAATAAAAAATAACAAATTACTTTTGTTCAAAAGTTATTTGACTGATATAAAACAATTTATAGCGTATGAACATAAACAAACACTCCCGACTGCCGTAACTCGTGGGGTTCCCCAGGGCTCTATTTTAGAACCACTGTTGTTCCTAGTGTACATTAATGATTTAAATTTAGCAACAGACCTTTAAAACTGTATATATAATTAAACGGAATTATATATATATATATATATATATATATATATATATATATATATATATATATATATATATATATATATATATATATATATATATATATATATATATATATATATATATATATATATATATATATATATATATATATATAATGCCGATACCGTGAAAATTTTTATGAAGGTTGAATTTTGATGGAATTTTTCTGTGCGGCCGTGGCGCAGTGGTTAGAACACTCGCTTTAAAAGCGAGGTTGAAACGAGCTCTGGACATATTTTCGCGTCACGGTAAGGAAGGAGGCGTGAACGTCCTGGTTAAATGCACTTCCGCGGTGCTCTGTGACTAGACCGTTAGGACTTCTTGGGACACCTAAAATTAAAAAAAAATCAAAAAATTGTACTCTTTTTGCAGGTGACTCCAATCTTTTTTATTCGCACAGAGATATTAATACACTATTTTGAAATAACAAACAATTATTGTAAGTTAATGAGTGGTTTATAAGTAATAAACTTTCTCTAAATGTGGATAAAACCAAATTTATTTTGTTCCACAAAGTGAATAAATCAAAAACTATTGCCCATAAATTGCCTAATCGAATAATCAATAACACTAACATTAAAAGAGAAAACTCAGTAAACTTTCTAGGCGTAATCTTAGATGAACATTTACGTTGGAGTTTACATATAAAAAGTATTGAAAATAAAATATCAAAAAATTTTATCATTGATTTATAGGACTAAACCATTTTTAAGCAATGATTCTTTAGAAAGTTTGCATTTCTCTTTTATTCATTGTTATTTAATTTATTGCAATATTGCATGGGCAAGTACACGCGTGCAGAACAATTTTTAAAGCTGATAGAACTGTACCTGGTGAGCCTCTTCTGCGTATACTTGGAGCATTAAATATCTATAAAATCAACTTACATCAAGTTTTAATGTTTATGTATAAAACAAATATAGCATTATCTCCTAAAATATTTCAATCCTATTTTGACAAAATAGTTTATAAATATCCAACAAAATTTTCAAATAACAACTTTGTTGTCCCAAAAAATAATTCAAAACTAACTTCATATTCAGTTCTTTATCGTGGACTTACTTGTGGAAAAATGTTTCCCAAGATTGTAAATACACATAAAACTAGTATAGAGCAGTTTAAAAATGAATCAAAACAGGCATTCTTACATAATGGGTTTTAGTATATCCAATTTAAAATGTTTTTTAAAATTAAAACTCAAATACAAAAAATAATAAATAGAAAAATTATGTCACTGAGTATATCAACTTTTTTTTTTCATTACCTTAATAATGGTATTACCTCTATGGCGTTTGCTAATTTGTTTACTTTATTTCTATGAAGTATACGAATTTATTTATGTTATTTCTATGGTGTATAATAATTTATTTACTTTTTATTTTTAAATCTAAGTTTAAATTTTTAAGTTTTAAAAAAATGATAATATCTTATTTATTTTTTCTTATTCACTTGATCTTACTCTTTCCTTAAACTTTGATTCTTTAAATTTTTCTATAAAAGACAACGAATTGTTATCTATTTTACTTTTATATATTTTTTTAATAAATAGTTTGATAACTATAGATATTTATATAACTAATATAATATAATATTTAATTTTACGGTTTTTGTAAATACGTGAGAATGGGGCTCGGTAATAAGGCCTTTTTCTAGGTCTTTTTCTAGGCTTATATAGCTACAGTTTCGAAGCATATATTTATATGCATCAAAACTGTATATATTATTAAACGGAATTATATATATACATATATATATATATATATATATATATATATATATATATATATATATATATATATATATATATATATATATATATATATATATATATCATGCCGATACCGTGAAAATTTTTATGGAGGTTGAATTTTGATGGAATTTTGATAAAAATGCGAAGAAAATTAAAAAAAAATAAACTAGTAACTGCTTCTTTCTATTCCTTAGAACACGAGAGAATAATACAGTTTTCGTAATTTTAATTGCAAAAAATAAATGAAAGTTTAATACTTTGCGTAGGTCATTTTTAAATGAGGTTTTTGCTAAATGATTGTTTACAATAAATAAACTTTTAAACCAGCGAATTTTTAACCATCATAGACGATTTTCTACTGAAATTTTTTCCCGTAAAGTTTAGGAGGTAGGACAAGAAATCAATGGTTTTCGCAGGGCTGACGTCAAGGTTTTCAAAGTGGAGGACACACTACCTCATTTTGAAAAAAATTCCTCGATTTTGTATAAAAATAGTCAATTTTTTATGATGTTGTTGCTTATATGCTAAAATTACTCGTTTTTCTTTTTTAAAGTACTGTTTATTGCTATTTTTTATTATAGTTATTGCTTTTTGGTACTTTTTATTATAATTGTTGTTGTATTTAGTACTTTTTGTTGTATTTGTTGTATTACTTGTATTACTTGCTTTGTTGTATTGTTGTATTACTATTTTGCTGTATTTGTACGTAGTTGCTAATGTTTTATGTTATGTATTATAGCTACTGTATTATTATCTCTCATCTCCTTGAGTTTATAATTTTTCATTACTGTTTACAAGCTATATTTCATCTAACAAACTCCATTTTTTTCTAAGATCATAAATTACTAAATATAACCAAATTGTTTTAAAATCATAATACCTTGCTATGCCATCTAAGACTATTCAATTTGGATCTTGTTCTGACCTTAAGCTTGACCAAACATTATCACACAAGAATACTAATTTACAATATTCTCTTGACACTACATCAAGTCCACAAAATTCAACTTCAGATCTAAATAATCCTCAAGATTCAATTAATTGTAAATACTATGACACCATAGATTTCAATAAAAAAGTTAATCCTAATTCAGATCTTTATATTCATCTCAACATAGCTTCTTTACCATATCACATTGATGATCTCTGCAGCTTTATTAGCACTCTTAATACATTACCTTTGGCAATAGGTATTACTGAGTCAAATTTATATGTAAATGATTCAAATATAACAAGCATATCTATAAATGGTTTTAACATTGAGCATTGTCCCACTGAGGCTAAAAAAGGGGGTGCTCTTCTATATCTAAACTCTAATTTAAACTACATAGTTCGCAACGACCTAAAGATCTACTCTTTCAAATATCTTGAATCCATTTTTGTTGAAATTATAAAGCCTTACTTAAAAAATATAATAATTGGCTGCATGTATCGACATCCATCTATGAATCAAGACGATTTCACTAATAATTATTTAACTCCACTATTAGATAAGCTAAATATTGAAAAAAAAAGTATTTTACTTATGGGGGATTTTAATATGGATATACTAAAATATAATGAATCAAATCCTATATCTAGCTACCTTGACTCGCTTATTTCTTTTTCACTACATCCTGTTATTACTCTACCGACACGCATAACAGCTAAATCACAAACACTTATTGATAACATCTTTATAAACTTTAATTCACCTGACCAAATCTCTGGCAATCTTACTATCTCAATATCTGATCATATGGCTCAATTTATCTGCATTCCAAGAAAAACTAATCACCCTAAAAAAAGTAAATTCTACAGGCGATGCTTCAAGAACTTTAACAAAAATATATTTATTGAAGATGTTTCCAACATTAACTGGGCCCTTTATATTAAAAAAGATGATGATGTAAATCAATCTATCAGTTTTCTTTTAAAGACATTTGAAAAAAAATTAGACCAACATGCTCCATACAAAAAACTAACTAAGCAGCAAATTAAACTTAAATCAAAACCATGGATCACCAATGGCATACTTAAATCTATTTCTATTAAAAACAAACTATATAAAAAACACACAAAATGTAAAGATATTAGTACTAAAAATGAGCTGTTTTCTAAATTTAAGTTTTATAGAAACAGAATCAGCAATCTTATAAAAAGTAGTAAAAAATCAAAACAAACTTCAAAACAAAAACATACCTTGAACATCCAAATTTACTGACTATTTCAACTCTCCAAATTCTAATACGTTCTTTATTGATCCTGTCACAGAGAATGAAATCTCTGGTCTTATTAAAACCACTCTTAAAACTGGAAAAAGCTTTGGTCCTAATAGCCTTCCTACATTCCTTCTTAAACTTATTCCAGACATAATTTCTAAACCTCTCAGTATTATTATAAATAACTCATTTCAAAAAGGTTTATTCCCAGATGCTTTCAAAGTTGCTAAAGTCATTCCAATATTTAAGAAAGGTTCTATAATGGATATGTCTAACTACCGACCTATCTCTCTTCTTTCAAACCTAAGCAAACTCTTCGAAAAAGCTATGCATAAGAGGCTCTATGCATTTTTGAATAAATTTAAATGCCTTTACAAACACCAGTATGGGTTTCGTGCTAATCATTCCACGACTCACTCACTTATAAAAATAACTGAGTCAATTAGAAAAGCTCTTGATAATAAAAACTTTGCATGCGGTGTCTTTGTAGATCTACAAAAAGCTTTTGATACAGTAGATCATTCTATCCTACTCAAGAAATTAGAATATTATGGAATCAGAGGAATACCTCTTAAATGGTTTACCTCCTATCTTCACAACAGATCTCAGTTTGTCTCAGTCGGTGACTCAAAATCTACTCAAATAAAATGTTCCAACGGTGTTCCTCAAGGCTCAGTATTAGGACCACTACTTTTTCTTCTCTATATTAATGACCTCAATAACTCAATTAAGTATGCAACTCCTTACCACTTTGCTGATGATACTAACTTGCTCATTATCAACAAATCTTTAAAAAAAATTAACAAATACATTAATCATGATCTTGCCAATTTAATTCAGTGGCTTCGCTCAAATAAGCTTTCCCTCAACTGTAACAAAACTGAACTGGTCATTTTCAAATCTAAAAAAACAAAAATCAATAAAAATTTAAACTTCAGATTAAGTGGCCAGAAAATCATTCCTGTAAACTCAATCAAATATCTTGGAATTATAATTGATTCCAACCTATCGTTTGTATCCCACCTCAAAGACTTAGCCTTAAAATTGAGCAGATCAAATGGAATGCTGGCTAAAGTTCGCCATTATGTCAATCTGAAAGCATTGTTAAACATATATCATGCCATTTTTGGCTCGTATATACGATATGCTTGTCAAATATGGGGACAATCTCAACAGCAAGAAGTTTTAAGGATATCTCATCTTCAAAACAAAGCTTTAAAAATAATACATTTTCAGAATTACAAATCCAATCCTAATGTGCTTTATCTTACTTCTAAGATCCTTAAACTATGTGACCTTGTTCAATTCTTGAATTGCCAGTTTGTCTGGAACCACCAACACAAAAACCTACCTCTTACCTTCAACAATTTCTTCCCAAAAAATGCAAATAACCGATACTATCTTCGATCAACTGATAATCTCAATCTTGCAGTCTTAAATCATCGTTCTGTTACTTATGGATATAAGTCCATAAAAAACCAAAGTATAAAATCTTGGAATAACCTTCCCTATGACCTAAAAGCTCTTCATTCAATTTATGTTTTTAAGAGTAACCTATTCCATTCCTTCCTAATCAAATACAGTTTATAAATCCAATGATATGCGTATATATGTATAAGTGTTTGTGATAAGCTCATGTGAATAAGTGTGAGTGTATATGTATGTAAGTGTATATGTATACATGGATGTGTATGTGTGTATGTATATGTTTGTATATATTTATATGTGTATATATATGTGTGCGTGTGTATGTAAGTATATATATTTATATATATATATTTGTGTGTGTGTATGTGTATGTATATGTATGTATATATATATATATATATATGTGTATATGTATATATATATATGTATGTATGTATGTATATATATATGCATGTATATATGTGTGTGTGTGTATATATGTGTGTATGTGTATGTATATATATGTATATGTGTATGTATGTGTGTGTATATATATATGTGTCTATATATGTGTGTATATAACATAATGTGTGTATGAACATAATTTTATATTCTAATATTTTCATAATTACTGTCGTGTAAGGTTTTTATATAACCAACTTTATTAATATATTTGATTATCTATTTGAGTTTGTAAATCACAGTATAGTATAAATCACATTAATAAAATATGATAATAATATAAATCACATTAATAAAAGGTGTATGTGTGTGACTAATACTAAATGACTATTATTCTTTTTATGATTATTGTAATTATTTTTATTGTTGTCATTTTATTTTTATTATTATCATTACACTCTTATCATTGTATTGTTAGTATTGTTACTACTACCACTCTTATTATTATCATTATTAGTATTTTACTCCTTTAACTTTTAATGTTTGCTTTGTTACAGCTGTGGACGATTATTACTATTAACATTAACAATATATTTAGTAGCATTTATTTACAAGGTTTTTACTTAAGATTAGTACATGTACTATTTGTAAACTTCCGTGAATGTAACAACTATTTCAGAATATATATGAATTGATTGAAAAAAAAAAATTTTTAAAAGAGGGGGAGGGGCTTGCCCTCAGAAACAAGAAGTGGCATGCTCCCCCTTGTTTCTGAGGCGAGCAATCTACCACTGCGCGACGGCTGCTAAAAACAAAGAAATAACTTTTGAAGATTTTAATTAGCGATTTTTTAGCCATTATTAAAAATCTAAATTCTGTTCAAATAAAGTTATCAATTAATTATTGTCGAAAAAATTATTTGATTGTCAACTTTTTAATTATTTCTAACCCTGATAACGTTTTTCATTTGTCACAAACAAAAAATCATAAAAGAAATTAAAATACACCAAAAAAGTGTTGTCTAAATTATTTTTTATTTGTTTAAATTTTCACAAGTTGTTATTTAAAGTTAGTTGTTTTACTATTGTTACAATTGTGACAATTAATTAATTAATTAAAACAGTTAATCAATTAATTGTTATTTAAATAAGTTATTTAATGTTAGTTTAAAGTTATTTGTTCGAAGTTTCATCTATTTGTTGTATTTATTAGTTTAATATTTTATCTCATCATTTAAGTTTACTTTTTAAGGTTTATGTGAAAATGGTTTACGGTAATTTTATTGGCCGAAATAAATACGAAGCTACTGGGACACAAGACGGTGGTCATTTTAGTGGCGTTCCATGGGTCTCAGGTTTAATAAATGGAAAAGGAAGATATATTGATCCAAAAACAGGTATTATCATGTGTTAACCAAGTGTGTTTACAAAAGTTTACTTTTATAAGTAAAAAATAACTCGAAAAAATAAGTCGAATAAAACATTAAGTAATCACGAAAATTCAATAAAATTTTAAAACACATTCAAGGAAGACAAATCTGGAAAGTCTAAAAAGACATTGAGGAGTGATAAAACTTTAGAGTCTTGAAAAGTATGAAAATCTTGTTTTTAAAAATATATCTATAAAAATTTAGGCTATACAATTCATTCTCAAAATTTTTATGACATTTCTAAAAAAATTTCAGAGAAATTACATAATAACAAGTTTCTTTGGTTTAAAAAAAAATTAACTATTTAAAAAAGTTAACATTTAAAAAATTGAATTAAAATAAATAAAATAAAATAATTACGTTTTTAGGATCTAAAGTTATGGCCCCTTTAAGTTGGTTTAACGTAACAAAAAACAAAAAATATCGTTTCCGTGTTATTGGAGTTGGATCACTTTATCCATTACGAATTTCAATTGATGATCACTCACTAGAAATGGTTGCTTCTGACGGGTACGATTTTCAAACTTTTACAGTTGAATCTTTTATTATTAACCCAGGAGAACGATACGACTTTATTTTGGAAGCAAATCGACCAGTTGGTAACTATTGGATACGGGCAGTGAGTTTAGAGGTAGTTTTTTTACTTCTTTTTGTCTTTTTTTAAACTACTTGCTATTTTTGAATATACGCACACACGCCCAAATTCACAGATATATATATATATATATATATATATATATATATATATATATATATATATATATATATATATATATATATATATATATACACATATATATATATATATATATATATATACACACATATATACATATATAAGTATATATATTCTTTAGGCTTTAAAGAAAAATGTTTTCGTTTTCTTTTAAAAAAAAATCTTTTAATCTTGTTAAACAAGAATATTTTTTTTATATTTCTTTAATGATCTTTTTTTACTTTTTGCATATATGTGTGTATAAAACGCAGTGGCAAAAGTTAAAATATAATTTGTATTAAATTTTCAACTAATTCTCTCAATTTTGCTATAAACTCTATTACCATCATTTCTATCAACCTCTCTATCACCTTTTCTATCAACCTATCTACCATCTTTTCTGTCAACTTTTTAACAATTTATCTTCCGATATTTTTTTATTTATATTTGCCTACTTTTTTACATACTTTGCAATCAACTTACTCTCTAGTATACTTACTGAAAAAATTGGTGCTAAATTAGTGCAAAAATGTTAAATACTTCTTCAGTATAACACAATAAAAAAATATATGTATATGTAAAGTTATATATAAAAAAACCTTTTAAACTTTCAAATTTGGACAAAAAACAAAAAGTAGTTGCTGATGAGCTTTTTGTTAATATTTAAAGCTGTGAAAAAACAGTTGTATGAAAATTCTGCTATATAAAACAAATTCAAACCTAACCAGGAGAGCCGTGGTTAGGCTCCCCACACCCCAAATTGGTAGGCCTAGCATATTTAGGGGGCCCATAGGCAAATATAGGAACCCTTTTGCAAATTTAAGGATGTTTTTTTTTTTTGTAATACTTGGAAAAAATTTTAAGATTTTCGGGCTCTTTTAAAAGGCTTTTTTTGTGGGGTGGGGTGGGGGGATTGGGGCTTGGACCCAGTAGCTATGGCACTGCTAACCGGACTTAGAATTAAAATTATTTAAAAAATCTACATAATCATTTTAAGATTCTTTTAAGAATCATGTTTTAAGATTTTGAGGTCTCAATGACAGATATATTATTTTTATTTGAGGGCAGGAGCCTCCAATCCGCCAGCCTCGGTACAGTAGGTAAGTTAATTAGAAGTGTAAACTTTATTTCGTTTTGAAAGAGTGAAAAACTCTTTTGCTATATATTGCTTTTAAAAGAGTTTTTCAAAAACCAAAAGTAAAAAAATGTGCAAAAGTATAATGAAATGTTGGATGAAACAGTAAAAAAAAGTCTAAACATTTCTGACTTTTTTCATAATATCAAATCAACATAGTTTTATAGTTAACCATAATAGGTTAACCATATTAGCTAGATAAGAGATTCAAAGAAAAATAACAATTTTTCTGCGGATAGTTTCATACGTTACTAATGATGAAACTAATGTCATTAGCCTTTTATAAAATTTAAAAAGAAAGTTTAGAAATACTGCATTAAAATCTGCTGTAAAAGGTTATAAAGAATACAGTTGTTTTGTCTGATTTTTTTTGTACAGTTAAATGATTCTAATTGTTTTAATGGATATCTTCTGAAGCATCATTTGCTCATATCATCGTTTATTTAAATTCTTTAAAGAAAATTTTGGTTTATTGAAAATATTCAGAGCTGATGAAATAAATGCTAACTAAATATAAATTAAATAATTATGTTAAAATGTAAAAATAAATATAGTTACAAATCAAAAAGTAAAAAAAGATCATTAAAGAAATATTAAAAAAATATTCTTGTTTAACAAGATTAAAAGATTTTTTTTTTTAAAGAAAACGAAAACATTTTTCTTTAAAGCCTAAAGAATGTTAATTCAAAGCATTAAACTCTTCTGACCAATTAAAAATTGCCAAGCAAACAACAATGTAACCATTTAATTTAATATAAAAATAATAATATAAAAAAGCATTTTTATTTTATTATTATAAAAATTAATTAATATAATTAATATAAAAAAGCATTTTGCATGGTCTTTAATAAATATTTGCCGTCGTAGAGGTTATTGCTTACATTGCCGACTCTGGAACGTTCAGTTCCACAAATACAAAAAACAACCTCAGCAAGAAAGACAAAAAAAATTTTAACGTTTTTTCGCTTTTTCCTAAAATACTTTAAAAATCATTAAATACTGATTAATAAAAAGTAAAATTTATAACTTTGAAAGTTTTTTATTATCACGAAAACCTTTTGATAAATAGTATTATTGCGGTGTTTAATATATAGTATTCGTGCCGTTTAACACGTTCGCTGCCGAGCTATTTTAAACTATGCTTTGTTTCTTTGCCGAGCCATAAAGTCTGCAATGATTAATTTTTGCCGAAGCTATTTTTCGCGGTTTCATTGTCGTTGCCAAGGCTAGATATCAACATTTCAATAAACAAAATATTTTTAATCTAAAATAATATTATAGTATTTTTTATTCTGAATATAACTGACAAAAAATAAGCACTACGAGTAGGGTAGGGTGGGGCAAGATGCCCCCCTTAACAAACTTTAGCGTATATAACAAATACTTTTACATTTGCTTGTAATTTTTCTTTTTAATATCAAAGTCTACTTATAAGAGAAGACATTGGTAAGATAAAATATCTACTTTATTACTGGTGATAAACTTTAAAATTAAAAAAACTAATAATTGTGCAAGGAGACATCTTGCCCCAGCCGTGGGGCAAGATGCTCCAAAGAGTGCATCTTGCCCCAAACCTTTTAAACAGTTGTTAAAAATAACTATCAGTTAAAATAAACGCTATTAATAGTTCTTTATTAAAACTCTTTACATTTTATTAAAATAACTGAAATATAAACACTGCAATTATTCTATGCAATTGTCTTGAAGATAAATAACTTTTTTAAATTTATATCACTAACATAAATGTTCAAATAACATATACATGATTATGATTCACAGTAGTAGCATAAGTCTGAATCATCTGGACCACATGAAAAGTGGTACCAAGATGTACATTTACTACATTGTGTCAAATCATCAAATGGTGGCACATTGTATGGACAAGAGCATATGGTGCATAGAGTTGTATCAGTGATAAAAATTTCAGAGGCAGAAACCATATCTTTCTTCTTTTTCATTTGTTTCTTTATGCCATTAGGTCTTTCTGCTTTCTACTTTTCAGGCTTTTTCACCTTTTTTGTCTTCAAATTTATTGATTTCATTTTTTGCTTGATCACCTTATTAAGTGCAGCTTTTTCTTTACGCAATATGACTGCTTGTTGCTTTTTTTTTACATTGTTTTCATGCTCATCTAGTCGCTTCTTGAAAGGTGAAGAAGTAAGGTTTTCAGCTGACTCTGTCTTTCTCTTTCGTTGTCTTAAAACAGGAATTTTGGGACGTAGATAAATCTTTTCCAAAATATTTAAGGGAGATTTAAGGCCAAGATACTCATCAACAATTGGCAAAACTGCATCATCAACAGCCTTCAATTTTGCAGCAGTAGTTGTTGTGCTCATGACATTTGCCAACTGTATAGGTGCAACAAGAGGCAAATTAGGCAATTCACTAGATTGCTGACAGATTTTCAATGGCTCAGCTTCATTAGTGAGCAAAGCTGCTTCAAAGGCTTCATCATTAAAAATAAGGTCATTTATTGGGTACAAACCAGAGCATCTAAAACCATTAATTGCTTTGTCAATGTTTGCAGTAAAGTTGTAGGCAGTTGCAAAAATACCTGCCATGTCAAAAAATGAAATTCTACGCCCCTGATGTGATAACATCCAGTTGCTTGCTGCTGTATTGTAGCCAACTTTTAATGGTTTAAAAAATGTACGATCTAAAGGTTGCATCTTGTGTGTACAATGAGGTGGAAGAGTTATGAGATGGATCTCATTGTCACGACAAAAGTTAATGGCCTCAAGTGTTTTGTGACTGTGATGACCATCAAGTACAATTAATTGCTCATTAGTTTTAGATGCATGAGTCACAGCAACAAAATGTGTTAACCATTTAATGAATAAAGATGAATCAGTCCATCCACTAGAGCTAACTCTAATAATTGAGCCTGAAGGTGCACCAACAGCCAGCCTATCAGTCATTCGCTTACAGGGAAATATAAATAAGGGTGGGACATAAGTGCCACTTGCACTCATTGCACACACAACTGTCACAGTTGCACCTCTTTTTCCACTAGTTATTTTCAAAACTTGTCGTTTGCCTTTCGTTGCAATTATTTTTCCTGGCTTATGGACATTTGTGATTTCAGTTTCATCCATATTCCAGAGCTGTTTGGCTGAAAACTTATGTTCCTCAAATAATGACTTGTATAGTGAAAAAAACTGATTTACTTTTGGTTTTTTGAAGCCAATGGTTCTGCTTATACTGGTGGCTTGTGGAGCTCAAATAGAAAGTTGTGGATTGCGAGACATGAATCCTCGCAGCCAATCCACTCCTGCCATTTTTGACTCTTTATTAAAAGGATTATCGATTCCCATTTGTATAGCAAAATCATATGCTAGGCCACGCACATCTATTGTTGTCAAGCCAAATAATGCTGTTTCCATAATCTGAACTTGTGTAACAATCTTTAATTCAAATTCTTTACTAAAAACAGGAAATTTTCCACCCAGAGACAAACCACCAACTACTTTTACTTTTTCATCTCGATGACGTTGTAATGTTTTTTTATTAATACTAAATTCTGATGCAACATTCTTTAGACTGCAGGCCATCTTTATTACATCTAATGCTGACTTTATTCTTTTATCATTTGCTGCACCTCTCTGTGTTTTTCGCACATAATTTCTCACCATTATTTGTAATATTTAAATATGTATCTAAAGAAATATTAAAACCTTAAAATTTTAATTATATAAACATACCAACACATACACAGTATTATATAACTATTCAATACATTATTATTTTATACATTACATAACATCTATAAATTAACTCTCTTTGAGTTAAATAAGAACTTACTAAAGTTACATGTACATACAAAATTACTCAAGATTATTAACAATAACACGATGTTGCAATTATTAATGATGTTGCATGCTAAACACAGCTCCTTTTAGTAGAAATTGTATTATGGGCATGTAATAATATATGAAGTTGTATTAATACAACTTCATTCAGCTGAATGCAATGCATATTTGTAAAAGTTTTACAAATATGTATTGAATTGCAGCAATAGCATGTGATACAGCTTCATTTTACTTAGCATATACATTATAACATTTACTTAATATATAAAATTATTTTAAAAAGCTATTTATAAATATGTATAATAGTTATCAACATATAAACATTGTCAAAAACCATGGCTATCTAGAAATACAGGCCTTGACAACGCGCCGAAATTTTTTTTGACTGGAGGCCGATTGAATATGGCTGGATTTCCACGATATTTAATTATTTTTGTTTTACGATAGTAATACTCTACAGCGATTGGCGTAAACACAAATTTTTAGCGACTTTGTACCGTTTTCTAATCTAACTTACGTTTTTTAATTGAAAACTTCGCACTTTTAGATAAATGTTAATGAGAAGTGCAATATATTTCAATATATTTATCAATAAAGAATTATCAAATATGCCTCGAAAATGTTGTGTACCATGTTGTAATAGTGGTTATGCGTCATCAACTACAAAGGTGTCCACTTATCGATTTCCTAGCGATGAATACGAAAAAGACAAATGGATAAAAGCTATTCCTAGGAAAAATCTGGTTGTTAACAAGTACACTGTTGTGTGTCGTTTTCACTGGCCTGTAGATTGCAAATCATTTACATCATATCGTGCAAAAGAGCGTCCTACAGAACCACCGACTGTCTTTCCTAACATACCATCTAGCTGTCTTAGTTTACCTCCTTCTAAACCCAGACCAACAAAACTTTCATCATTCACTATAAGAAATACAACATCAGATGAACTAGATAGTTTTAGAGAATATGATCTTTTTCGATTTGATAACATCAAGGAGAGACTTTTGCAGAATAATGATCTTATTGTATACAACATAAATGATAATAATGATGTTGTTTACGTTCAGTCAAAAGAATTTATATGTGGTATTGCAAAGTTTTTGGTTATTATTAATAGGGATTTAACATTGACTTCGTTTCACCTTGGATCATCTTGCAGTATTCCTATTCTTCTATCAAGTAAGTCATCATCTTATTGTAAGTATTGGTCTGTCTTCGATGAGATTATTCGATACTTAAAAAACGAAGATATTTGCCATAAAAAAAAAATATTACTCGGACATATGGAGTGTATGTCTCAAAAGAAAATTGGTGAATTTACTTACTCTGCTGATATAATTACTAGAGCATTTGAATATTTTGCAATATCCAGGTCACTGTACAGTCGTATTTCCAATGACTATAAATTACCAAGTATTAGAACTTTGACAAGAATCACTTCAAAAGTTGGATCACAAGATAGTATGGAATTTTTAAAAAATGTTTTGATGAGTATTGAAGATACACAGCGTAAATGTGTATTGTTGGTTGATGAAGTTTATATCAAATCTATATTAACTTATCATGGAGGTACATTGTTTGGGTATTCTGCTGATCAACCCGGTGTCCTTGCCAAAACTATGTTGGCTATAATGGTAAAATGTTTATTTGGTGGACCAGAGTTTCTTATGAAAATGATTCCAATCAGTTGCTTAGATTCTGATTTTCTTTTAAATCAGTGCAAACCAATTATTGAAATGATTAACAATCAACCCAATGCAAAATTGTTATCGGTTATTGCTGATGGAAATAGAGTAAATCAAAGGTTTTTCAAAATTATGAATAAAATTGAAGGAAAACCTTGGTGCGGAGATGACGAGCACACATTTTTGTTATTTGATTTTGTTCATGTTATGAAGTGTGTTCGTAATAATTGGTTAACTGAAGAAAACGGAGAATTAGTTTTTGAGTTTGATGGTAATAAACATATAGCAAAATGGGCTGATTTAAAGAATCTTTATGAGTTAGAGTCTGGCAATCTTTTAAAGCTTAGCAAATTGAATGGTATTTCCATCTCACCAAAACCAATTGAGAGGCAGAAAGTTAGTACTTGTTTGCGAGTTTTCTGTGATGAAACAATTGCAGCATTAAAAAATCATCCATCCATTAAAAAGAATGATGTTATTGGCACCATCAAGTTTATTTCTATATTTGTGAAGTTTTGGAAAATTTGTAATGTGAAAGGTGTTGGAGCAGATATTCGTTATAAAGATGAGGACCGTGCAGTTATAAGATCACACACAGATAAAAGTCTGTTATTCTTATTGGATGTAGCAGATATGGTTGAAAGAATGAAAAAGTCAGGCCCTAAACGTGTTAAGCAGCTTTCAAAAGATACTTCTAAATCTATTTCTCATGTATGTAGGGGCTTAGTTAACATGGCAAGGTATCTTTTGGATTGTGGAAATGACTATGTTATCCTGGGGTGGTTCACAACCGATCCATTGGAGAAAGCTTTCAGCAAGCTTAGGCAGGGTTCTGGAGGAACCTATTTTATTACTGCTCAGTCTGTCATAGAAAAAGTTAGAATCCAACATGCAAAACTTTCTCTCCAATTAGAAATGCAGTGTTTTGATGATTGTTTTAATGGTCATTCCTGTAATAATTGTTTTCGACGTTTAAATGAGCAGGAATGTGAGATTTTTGATAACTTACCAGAATTAGAAGATAAAGTTCAAGCAGAATCATTGCTTTCAATTGTATATATCGCTGGTTACGTTCAAAGAAAAAATGGCTATGATTATACTGATACAAAATTTTATTATATAAAATGCGGTGCCTATATTGATGACCTGAATAGAGGTGGTCTTGTTATTCCCTTTGATAACATTGTTCAGTGGTGCATTTTTTGTTTTATTTTGTTTGAGCAGTTATCAGAAGAATTTTGTCAATCATTTTTGATGAAACAATTTTTATCTGTATCGGAAAAGTTTCAATTTGGTATTGATGAAAGACACTGCCGCACTTTAGCAAACATATTTCTAAAAAATTTAGCAATTATTAAATCTCCAAGATGCTCCAAGGAGTCAAGACAAAAAGTTATAAAACTGTCATGATATTCAGTCTATTTAAATTTTAATATGTTATGTTATAACTTTATTATATTTTATTAACCTTAGAACTTTATTGTATAATTTTACTTATAAGACTCCTAGATCTAATTAATAATATACTTAATTTGCTTTTCTTGTCCACATCCACTCTATTTATTAGCGCTTCACTCGGCCTCCAGTCAAAAAAAAATTCGGCGCGTTGTCAAGGCCTGTATTTCTAGATAGCCATGTCAAAAACTAAATTAGTAAACGTTTTTATGTCCTAAACACACTTTAAAAATGGTAGAAATTCCGTAAAACTACGACGCAAGAAGCCCTTTGAGGGCATCTTACCCCACGTAACCGAGGACATCTTGCCTCATCTGTAGTGAGTGCAAGTTTAATACAAATAAAATTAATTTTATTGCTGAGTTATAAAATTTCTTGACTATATATTATTGTGGGATAAATTCTCTATAAAACAGTACATTTCTTACCTTAATCGCATAAGTATTGCCATTCCAATAAACATTCAAAATTAGAAGCAACTTACTAACAAAATACTCCAAAAAGTAATAAACCAATTTAAACCTCACCTACCAGCAATATTAAAAACATTTTTTATTCCACGATTTTGTTTTAACTTTATGAATAGTATTATAGAGGGATAAAACATTACCGTCCTATGATACTCTCACATAAGCAAAAAGACTTCTTGCCCCACCCTACCCTATACTCCTACTTTGGCTATAGAGAAGAAATTTTTTCTCCAGTGCCGAAGTACGAGTTTACTCGTAACACCGTAATGAGTATAACTCATTGCGGTGACTACACCTTATCAAGATGAAATTGAGAACTTGAAAGTTGTAATTAAGAAACGTACGATGTAATTTAGAACATGGAAGATGTGATTGAGAAATGTAAGATTTAATTTAGAACATGAAAGTTGTGAATAAGAAATCGTAAGATGTAATTGAGAAGATAAAAGTTGTAATTGAGAAATGTTTATAATATAGATTATCAGAAAGAAGTTATTTGTATTTTTAATTTTGTTACTTTAGTTTACCTTGTAATATTAGGTTTGACCCCTAATTTGGCCAAGGGTTGGTTTTCAATAAATAATAATATATTATCAATAAAATAAAAAAGTGATGAAAAAGGGATTTGTCGTTGGCGGTAACTCCATATCTTCCAAGGAAATTTAAATTTCTGCTAAAGATCCAATTGTATGCTGTCTTATATTTGACACCTAAAGTTTGCGCCAGAGTCGCAAAATGACGATTGGGTCGTCATTTCGCTCAGCATTTTCAATAACTCATTCAATGAAGATAAAACATAATGTTTTCTTTCAACTTATTCGGTTGTTTGTATTTTACGTCTAAAATTCGACAAGGTGGTTCTGGTTGTTCCAAACGTGGATGTAAACAAATTTAGTTAAATAAATGCACCAATTCATCTTAATAACAGACTTTCTGTTTATAGTGTATTGACAAATAACACAATGACCTTTCAATTCCATTACTGTATTACTGTATTGCTAGTGCATACAAATGCTAAATTTGATATTATTAACTTATTAAAATGCATGTACAAGAAGATTTTATTATGACCTTTAAGCTTACATTGTGAATTTGCAATTACAAATAATGTATTCTCATTTCCATATTACGATTTCTTAATAAGAACTTTTATTTTTTCAATTACATATTGCGATTTCTTATTTACATGTTAAGTTTCTGAATTACATTTTAAAATTTCTTAATTACATTTTGTGTTTCTTAATTACATACTTTGACTTCTAAATTACATGCTGTATTTCTCAATTGCATCTTACTTTTCTTAATTACAACTTTCAAGTTCTCAATTACATCTTGAAAAGGTATAGTAATGTAGCTTATTTGATGCAATATTATTATAAATAGTGTTTCACATTTTTTGCACATCCACATGCACATTGGGAGTTATCATGAGTAAAAAGGTAATTTATATTTTTAGACTACAAGCTAAAATATATTTGATAACTACATTATACCGCATGTTATTAAAAATGTGAAAAAAATTTCATTTCACAACGTTATCAAAATGTTTTTTAATGTATTAAAAAACATTTTAGTGCGCACTTCGAATTTTTTAACGCGGTATACTAATTAATGTGTTTTATAGATAAGTAGTTTCTTTTTTATAAATAGATAATTTATAAATTTATCTATCTCATATTAGCTCAACACAGATATTACACAATTGGATCGGCACATATGATTATGGAAGATTGTGAGGATAGTGAAGATAATGATATTGAAGATTCAGATTCATTTTTCGCATATACTACTACGTTTTCGAGCTTGATTGTATTAGAATCAGGTTATGAAGATAATCACTCTGAATAAAGTGATGGCAATCAGTTTACAGACGTTCATCTAGCAGCCACTGCAGAAGATTTTTTAATGCCGCCAAAAAATGCTAGAACAACGAGTGGTCTTGCTTATAGACAAAATCAAAACAAAGCTTAACAGATAGATCTTATAAGTAATATTTTGCCTGAAAAAACAATTTCTGAAACAAATCCATCTAGAAATTCAAACCAATGGAAAGATGAGCCGAATATTGTAAGACAAATTCAATTTACTGCCGATCCTGGTTTGAAGATAAACATGGAGAGCAAGAAACCATTAGATTTCTTTAGACTTTTTGTTACAGAAGAGCTTATAAATACTATGGTAGTTGAAACTAATTGCTAAGCAACGCAAGAAATAAATAAGCAGCGTCCCCTCAGAAGAAGCTCACGTTTTAAAGATTGGAAACCAATAAATTTAGAATATATGCGGCAGTTCCTTGGAGTTCTTCTTCATATGGGGTATGTCAAAATGCCATCTTTAGAATACTACTGGTCTAAGAACAGTCTCTATAGATTCCCTTATTTTCTAAAATAATGCCACAAAACAAATTTCAACTAATGTTACAGTTTTGCCATTTTATTAACAATGAAGATAGAGGTAGTGGACGCTTGTGTAAAATTATTGGACTTCTCGGTCACTTCAATAATACAATGAATAACATCTACTGTCTTAATAAAAATATATCAATCGATGAGTCAATGATGCTTTGGAAGGGACATCTTGTATTCAGGCAGTATGCGAAAAATAAAAGACATGAGTATGGTACCAAGTTCTATGAGCTTTGCGAATCAGATGGTATTGTACTAAAAGTAAAAATCTACTCTGGCGAGACAACTCTCAGTAAACATTTATTGGGTCAAAAAAGAGCTATTGTTTTAGACTTAATGAAAAATTTCTGGGAAAAGATTATCACCTGTACACCGATAACTTTTACAATTCCTTTAAGTTAACAAAGCACATGATAAATCAAAAAACATACATTTGTGGTACTTTAAGAACTGACCAAAAGTCAAATCAAAGAGAATGTACAAAAGCAAAACTGAAACAGGGAGACGTTATAAGCAGTAGCAGAGAGGGTGTAGTGGTTGCTAAATGGAAAGACAAAAGAGACGTGCTAATGATCAGCAACTTGCATTCGTTGCAAATGATTGAAGTGACAAACAGAAGAGGAGAGAAGAAAATGAAATCCAATATTATTAAAGATTCCAATCGATGTATGTCAGGAGTAGATAGGGCGGAACAAATGGTATCATATTATGATTGCCTAAGAAAGACAATTAAATGGTATAAAAAAGTAGCACTTCATCTCTTTGATACTTTTTTGTTTAATGCTTACTGTCTAAACAGCAAATATGGACAAGATAAAACAATTTCCTTGCTTAAGTTTAGAGAATTAGTTGTGCCATTGAAATGTTGAAATTGTGCCTCTTGTCTTCAATACCACCAAATGAAAAGAAAAAATTCCCAACAAAACCATGTCGAGTCTGCTCTAAAATAAAACGTAAAGAAACACAATATGAATGTGCTGTTTGTGAAAATAGACCTCCGTTATGTATTGGCGAATGTTTCAGAATGTATCATTCAAAAGAATAGGTTTACACTTTAATTTTCATGAAATTAAATTAAAGCATTATCAATATTTTACTTTTATTTGTTTTAAGCTATTATTGTCTTTATCCGCATTTAAATTAGGTTTCTTGGATTTTTAAAATAAAAACTTGAATGTAATATTTTCTGAAACCAAATGTGAAGCTAAGAAAACAAAAAAGTGAATAGACAAAGCCAGTCATGCACAAATATTACTTGAAATAAGTTAGTAAAACTACGAGTTTACTCGTAGTTGGCAAACTCATGACGCCGCACAGTGGGCGGAATTTCAAAAAACCTGGCCAAAAGTCAAAAAATGATTATAATTAATGGAAATTTTCTGTAAAGCATTTTTTTGAATCCCCAACTTTAAATTTGACATAAGTGTACCAAAATTCAATAATGGTAGATCCAAAATGGCGGTGTTTTAAAAACATTAATCGTTAAAAATGCCTTTGGGCTTTCGTGTTTAACCAATTAGTTCTAATTCGACATTTAAGTTCAATAGACTAATGTATTATTTACATTACATATATAAACATTATATATAATACCGATATATGATGTATTATGACTGTATTATTATGCCGCAATGTTAAAAAAAATAAATTGAAAAATTCATTATTTATTCTACTTATTTATTTGTTCAAGGAAAACAAGGAAAACTTTTATTTGCATCATTTATCATAATTGTTTCATTTATATTACTTTAAAATAAATCACCACTGTCATCTGAATCATTTATTGTTGAAATATTGTTGATAAACTCAATCACAGACGAATGAGTTTCAGAGTTTTCGTTAATCTCCGGAGGTAATAACATTTGTAAAGCTTGAGAAGACAAAGATCTGCTAACTTTTGTATGAGATTTTAGAAGTGAAGATATTGCAGGATCTGACGAAACCAGAAGTCTGCAAAAAACGTCATGCATTGTATTTTTTCTGGAATTTTTCCTGGAGAAATCTTCGCGATATTTTTTTAAGTCTTTGTTTCTCGATTCCTGTGCATCCTCAGATAGTTGTCCTATGGGTAGTATTACTGTTTTTGTTATTAAGGCTCCATGAATAAGTACTTTGTGTACTGTTGTAGGCATGTTATACCAAGGATACTTTTCAACAAAAAGTAGTGCAGTTTCGGTAGAATAGTTATCGAGTTTGTCTGCGTCTATAGGAAAGCCACTAGATAATACCTGTAAAATTACATGAAACCGATTTATTAGTTCTAAATCCAATCCTAGAATATCAGCAGACACTTGTGAGTTTTTAAAAAATCTTCGAGCTGTATTTCCGTCATTTGTATTACCGCATCCTGGTTTCGGTCGATCAACTATTAACCCTAGCTGCAGCTTAAAAGCATTCTGGATTAACAATTTTTGTTGTAATATTATACTTTTTTCAATGTCAGAACGTGCTTGCCATTTTTTTATTCCAAGTTTATACCCAAGATGCAAAAAACATTCAAAAAAGCGAATCCATGCGTGCAACGTTGATAAACCGTATTCCAATTTTGATTCGTCAACTTTTATTTCTTTAACGAAATTGATATTATTGAATTGACTCGAAGTAGCAGAACACAAATAACACCGCATTGTTGATTTCGTCAATGTTATTGCATTGCAAACTTTTCCGTCAATCATTGTCATAACCAATTTATAATGTATTTTAATTTCTATTTCATATTGAACAATGATGAGAGGAACCAGTGATTTAATTTTATCTTCAATATAGTCTTTTTCATTAATGCTTGTATGGACATTTTCGTGAAGAAATTGAAGTCTTATAGGTCGGCAAAATCGAGTAGATGAGGGTGTCCTATTTTTCCATATAATAATATCTTGACCTAAAACTGAATTTGTACACAAAAGTTGTAATGGTACAAGTGAAGTCAGAAAAACATTTGCATCTGAGTTTCTTCCATCGGCAAATCTCTGTTTATATTCGCTATGACCGGAACTGCCATCAAACCCCCACTTAAGAATTAAAATAAAATTTGATAAAATATTATAATATAGTTGACAAATATCAATGTCCCGCTAACTACGAGTTTACTCGTAGTTGGCAAATAAATGACGCCAACTTACTACGAGTATACTCGTAGTTGGCAGCGAATGTGTTAAGGGTTAAACAGTCTAAAATTTTAAAACCTAAAGTAAATTAGTTTTAAAGTGAAACGTCTTAAAGTCAAAAATTCTTAAGTTTTAAATTATAAGGTTTTGAGTTTAAAGTCTTTAAATCTATAATTTTAAAGTCTATGTATCTAATGTATAGGAAAATCTAATGTGTAGGACCAACAAAATTTATCGTTATATCTCTTATTAAATAAACATAGGAGTAAAGTGGGGTAAGAGTAAGCGGTTTAGCTTTAAGTTCAACTTTTTTTTTGCTTTTTGTTTTTTAGAGAATTTTTTTCGTTATAATAAATACATAAAAATTTAAAAAAATATATATTTTTATGACGAAAAAAAAACGTTTACTTATCCCCATAAAATTGGGGAAAAGTGAAACTAGTTCAATTTTAATAAAAATTCTTTAAGATATTAAGAAAATCAAGTTAAATTAATTAAAAATAAAATTATTTAAAAATAAAATGAAAACTAATCATATTAGAAGTTAAGTTTACAAAAAAAAACTATTTTAATCAAATATAAGAAAAAACTAATTATTATTTAAATAAATTTAAGTAGGCCAGACGCAGGTCCGCAGGATTTTTTTATGCAAGTAAAAGATCCACATTGGTAACAAAGGTTGTTTTGAGTTAGCAATCCTTCTTCCCAAATTCTGCGACACATTTTGCACCTCTTGAAGTCTTCGTCTTGTCTCGGTTTTTTGAATGTTGCACTTGCTGAATTTCATCCAAAGCTTCACTGAAGTCTCATCTTGCTTTAGTTTCTCAAACACCTCAGATGTACACAGATGATACTGGCCTTCAACTCTAAGAATGTTGACTCTTTTAGGTTATTTTTTGTGTGTTTTTGTTGTGCAAATTTTAAATTTGAATACGTGTAAATGCGTCACCAGAACTAAAAAGTTTCGCTTGCAGTTGACTGAAACTTTCTTTTGTTAAGTTGTTGAAATTTTTAGCTGTATAAAATTCTGTAAGTAATTTGCGCCTAACTTGTTTTAAGTGACAATATGCACCTACATCTATTGGTTGAAGTATGTAGGACGAACGAGCTGGTAAACATATCAGCCTGATGTTAACTCAAAACAAATACCTACAACATTGAAACATGTGAATACCTGTAATTGAAAAAAATATTTGATTTATTGATTAAAACAACTTAATTTAAGAAGACCAAACTAATTACATGGAATTAATATATATATATATATATATATATATATATATATATATATATATACATATATATATATATATATATATATATATATATATATATATATATATATATATATATATCGCCAACCAAATTAATAAAGAATTACATATTTCGCATACTATTTTTTTATGGATTGTGCATCTGTTATGTATTTTATATATGTATTTATTATTAACATTCGCACCTTTTAGATTGGAGTTATAGATCATGCTTTTGAAGCAATTCTACACTACAAAGGGTCACGCGATGATGAACCGATAACAAAAAGAAAACTTTGTACAACAACAGACATGTGCGAAGTTTTAAATTGCCCATTTCTTTACTTTCCTGCCAGTGAAAACATAGTATGTCATCGAGTTTCTGAAATGATCAGTACGAACTTTAAGGAACCACCACCTCCTTGGGAAGATGACTCCGAAGAATACTTTTTGAATTTCGCCTTTCCTGGAGAAAAGGTCACGCCGGGTTCAGTTAACGGAAGAAAGTTTGAATTTCCTGGTATTAACTCATTGTTTCAAGATAATCAGGTATAAGTATATAAAATTTGTTTAGTTTCCACTTAACTATTATTTTTTAAATTTTAAAACAAAAAAATCTGTAACTAGAAAGTTGTAACTAGTGTGCCACAAACTCAGTAAAAAACGTGAATTAAAAGTGAAAAAAGTTTAGTGTTGTGAAAAAAGAATACTTAAAAACCTTAAAAACTGTGGAGCAATTAACTTGTGTATAGGAAAACAGCTCATCTAAATCAAATGCGTGGGTTAATTTAGTAGCATTGCGATCGTTTTTGAGCTTTCTTAGGTTGTGGGAGTTGGTCCTTTGGAAAAAAATGATAACCACCTCCAAACAAAAGGATTTAACATAAAGCAATGCGATATCAAACTAGAAGCTTTAAAATTATTTTTAACAGAGAACAGGGATCAATTAGTAAATAAAGCAGTCGTTTGTGCAAATAAAATTTGTATAATCTGGGCACAATCATTTATTGTCATTGTAGACAGGTAGAAGGGTAAGAACTGCATAATGCTGTATTGTCATGTGAAAATAAGCTGAGAAAAGAAATTTTTTTGTTTCTTGACAGAGTGATCTAAGCATTTGTTTCAAGATTTCAACAGCTTGATGTTCTTGCTAAAAAGTATGCCATTAATACTCCATCAAATCTGTTGAATGATAAATACGAATTTTAATTTCTGGGTCATGACCGTGATTACATTAATAAAGAAGAATTCCTCCTTAAAAGGAAAAGACCTAAAAGTTTTATTTTTGTTGTTGTATCATAAGACAAAACAAAAATATGGATGAATGTTGGTCTACTTAAACTTTTGCTGTTCATTCTAAATTACAGTCTTGAAAACTCAGTTCCTAATATAGTTATACGACCACGAGTTTTTTCTTGCAGTTGCTGTTAGAGTGGCTAGTTTTAAGAGATGTTTAAAACAAAAAACAAAAAAAAAGTTATCTTTGATCTTCAGTGAGTACCCTGCGTTTAAGAAACCTACTCATCCATCGAGCTGAAACTGAATAATGATACTGACTTTGAAAGTCTCATAAATGACTTTGTTGACAGAAAAGCAGGAAATAAACCTCTAAAATGTTGCAACAAAGTAAATTTTTTGCAATTAAAATTTGTTATAGTATTAAAAATATACTGCATTTTAATTTTGTTTTAGTTTCATTTGAAAAAGTTATGTATTAAATATACGGTGCTCATTTTTCTTTTACAATTGAATTTGAATGACAATTTTTTATTGTTAATTTGTGTTTATTATATATCATTGTGGCTTATTTGTTATGTGCCTCTGTTCTTCATTTATTATTTGCCTCTGTATCTCATTTATGTTTTACTTAATCGTACTATACAAAGATCTGTAAGTTTGAAATTCAGAACTGCACCTTTTGTTAACAGTAGTAATAAAAACTTATTATTATTAGTAGTAATACTTTGTTGTTTTGCAATAAAGAAAGGTTTTGCCCAATTGTGTATCTTTTATGCATCCTGGTTAATGTTAGTAGTTACCAGTCCACCTTAAATTTTTATCATTGTCTCTATTATAACTATTAAAGGCTGAATCGAGACATAAACCTGAAACAGTTGATGCCTCAATTCACCCCATTTGCGTGGTCAATAGGGACAGACAGAAAATAAAAAAAAAAAAGCTCAGCCAATAATTTTAACTATCAAATATTTTCATAGAGTAGAATAGAGTAGTTTTATAGAGTAGTATGTATGTCCATAGTTAGTAAATCAATCAACAGATCACTCAGTAATATCAGAAAAATCAAAAAAAAAAATCCTTACTCACCTCATTTCACGGTTTTTGCAAACTAAAAAACTAAATCCATAGGAGCAACAACGGGTAAATATTTCGGACAGCAACGTCTAAATATTTTCTTTCAAACTTAATTGTGCCTTGTAGAAAACATAAAATGAGAGTTTTTTTTCAACAATTCACGGAAATCGGAGCCCTAAAAAATACATGTTATTTAAAAGTTCCCTTTCCTTTTTATTTAGTCTTTCTGAATTAAGAAACTTTATTCAATAAAATAAAAACTCTTGATTTAGTAATACATAATATAATAGTTTAATTGTTGTTATTATTAAGTTAAAGATAAAAATATGTTTAGCTCATAAATAATTAATATATATAAGATAACAAACTTATAAGAAAAGTAATAAATCAGTAAATCAAAATTTAAATAAATTTTTGTATCAAATATCCAACAGTCTTAGTTTGTATAGTTTGGATTTGTGTTTAAAATATTTTAATATTTTTTAATATTTACAATAAATAAGCTTAAAGTTAACATAGGGTTTTGATTAGACTATTAAAAATTTATTTTAGTTAATTGTTTTTATCAAATCATGAAACGATTAAAAAGAACTAACTTGTTTAAGTACAATATTTAATAAATTGTTTAAACCACAGGTGTATTGCTTATTAACAGGTGTATTGTTTACAGGTAGGTCAAATAAAAGATTATGATTGTGCCAATCATGACTGCGGAGACGACAAGATTTGCTACTGTCATTTTCAAATTACGTTGCCGTTTAACAAGACAATACAAATGGTGTGGCTTAACATGGGCGTTGGTGCTGGATGGGCTCATCCAATACATTTACATGGTCATAGTTTCCATGTTATGAAAATGGAATATTCAACATCAGATAATGTCACTGGAAAGCTGTTGTCTCCTTCGCCTCATATTGATTGTAATGGTGGACTGAACTTTTGCAATAGGTTTTACTTTTTAGTATATCATATAAATATATATACACATAGTTTAATTTATTATTGCATACAATTATACTAAGAAAAGTTTATTTACTACGATTTTGTACGGAAAAATAAGTTTGTGGAAGAAAAAAAACTAATTAAATTAAAACTTAAATAAATTTAAGTTTTAATTTAATTAGGCTTGGTTTTAAATTTTTCTGTATATAAATATTTAGACCGCATATATTGTTTTTTAGTGCTCAGTGGCAAGATCCTTCTTGGGAAAATGGAAATGTTCCTGGACTTAATTTAAAAAATCCACCGTTGAAGGACACAATTATTATTCCAACAGGTGGATATGCGGTACGATGTTTCAGTTTTTTATCTTTAATTTATGTTTCTTTGTATATTTAAGATTGTATTTGGGGGATTAGATAAGAAAGGAAGAATTTTTTCAAATAAATGTTGATATATATTTACTATTAAAAAAGTTATAAAAAGCCCACTAGAAGATTAAACGACCCTCACGATAAACTGATAAGTAATAAGCAAAATTTTTTATTTTATTTATTTTTTACTTTTTTTATAAAATCAAAAATTTTTTAATTTTTGTTACCTTCTACTCGTTTTCATGCCTCAATCGGCACAAGGCGTGATAAATAGAGAAGATTGCCTTAATTGGAAAAAAAAAAAAAAATAATTTAATTAATTAACTTTAGAAATAAAAAGAATAAAGGCAATATTTTGCATTTTAAGCGTCTTATTTTTTACGTTTTGACAGATTTTGAAAGTTATCAGTCAAAAAATGTACGTGCACCGTTTTAAAATGAATAAATAGTTCCGGCGCAATTTAAAAATACTTAGTAATAACCATAAACCTTAAAAACTTTATTTGATCAATAAAATAAAAATCATAATAGTGTAATAAGGTAATACAGCGTTTATGCAACTTTTTGTTTGTAGAATTTCAGTTTGTTCGAGTAATATAAATCCTATTCTAAATTTTTGAATGTTTACATTGTCACTGTTAAAATATTAATTACTTTTAATCAGTTTTTTTTATTTTACTCGTTTTTTACTCTGTTCTCCAGCTAAAAGTTCGTTTGTGCTTTGCATCTCCTATCCAACTAATTTTAAGTAAAGTGTTGCTAATCTTAATTATCATTTAATCTAGAGCAGCACTTACTAACAGTAACTATCGTACCTTTATCTTCAAAAAACTTTTTAATCGGGGTGTGTTAATCGTATCAACAAGCTCTTTATTGAGTTAAGATCTACATCAGATATTCCTGGGTTTTTTAAAAACTCTACTATTCCGAATTTATTTCTAATAACAGTGCAATCAATTAAGTCAAATTATGCTTAAATTATGTTCAAAGTATCAAAATTATGGTCAAATAATGGTCAAATAATGGTCAAATTATAGTCAAATTATAGTCAAATTATTAAAAAAACCACAAAGGTTTTTGTAGTTTGTAGTAACCATCTTTGGTTAATAAATATTTTTTCCATTAGTGTTCCAATTAATGCAACTCTTCCCTGCGTCTAAAAACGTTTTAACTCTTTTTTAAGGCGTTTAAAACTCATATTGTAACCACAAGAACTGTGCCTTATGACATTTTTACTTTACAAAATGTCTTTGTACCTTATTCTTAAATAAAGTTTTTTTAAATTGTTTTACGAGTTTGACACAATTCTTAAATTATAAGATTTTATATAGGTTATACGATTTCGAAGTACAAATCCAGGAAAATGGTTTCTTCATTGTCATATTGAAGTTCACGCCTTGGATGGAATGGGGATGGTTATAAATGAAGCACCTGAAATACCAATTCAGCGTCCAAAAGGATTTCCATTATGCAACCACTTTTACGATGACCCTTCTAGAGATATTGAATACATTCATGGTAAAAAATAATTATATTATTTTTAAACTTAGTTAAGATGGGAAATTTGGAATGCGTTTTAAAATACACTAACCTGTCTTAACGTTTACGTTTGAAATAAATTGATGCTTTTTTAATTAAATATTAAAGCAATCAATAAAAGCTATCAATAAATATTTTATTATCAAATACTTTTTCCTAAATAAATAGGTTAGCATAAAAATCAGATAATTGTTGCTTGATTCAGTTTCTAATTAGTAATGGGAGTGCTGTGGCATTGTTACCGGCTTGTCGATGCATCGACTATTTAGCCGATGAATCGGCATTAGGATCGGTCTAGGTAACCATCGGCTGATGCCGAATGTTTTGAAAACATCGGTTTTTTATATTTGTGTTTCTATTTTGCAAGCAAAAGTATAACTCTTTCATAAGCAAAAATGCAAGTATAAGCTTGAGTTATTATTTGCGCTAATCTGCAACCACTAAACCTTTAAATAGTTTTTGAACAGTTTTTTACAAGGGACTCACTACATTTTTAGTGTTTTTATTTTAATTTAGAAAAGCAATGACCTATGGACCTAAACTGTACAGATCTTGGTTTTAAACTTTTCTATCTAAATAGATAAGTTTAAAGTCAAGAAATGTAAAAATGTAAACAAACAAATTCTATTAGATGTTCACTCTTTTTATTAAGCAAAATTTACAAATTGTAATATATATAAAGACATATCAACCTGTACCAATCGGCATTGGTGCACCCCTACTATTTAGCTTATTTGGCCGTTTTCTTTTGAATGAATTTTTTTTTTTAGGCTAAACTTCAATAAAAGTATCGAATTCTATCTTAAAACCGAATTACTTTATTTTTTCATGTGCTTTTACGCTTTAAACTTTTATTTTTTTTTAGTGGTTTATTATTATTACTTTTTTTATTTTTATAATTTTATTTAAAACAATTAATGCTTTACATAGTTTAAAACTGTTTATTCCTTATTTTAGCGCATCTTAATGATACAGAAACAGAGAGGTTTTACCAAAATAAATTTAGCGAACAAATTTCAGATAAGAACCCTCGTATTAAAAGTCATGGATTTAAAAACGCTGAAACAGCATTAATAATTGCTGTCACTCTTGGGTCAATTGTCATAGTTCAATTTCTTATAATTTGCTTATGCGCAGTTTCGGGAAGAAGAAAAATGAGACCTTCGTCATAAAAAAAGCAATGAAAACACAAATACATTTTTTTAATAGGTTTTAAAGTTCAATTGTTTTTTTATTCTAATTGATATTCCTTTTACATATAAAAATTTTCATATATTATTTATATATAAAAGGTTTTGTATAAGAATAGTATTTTTATAATAAAAATAATCAAAGATTTAATTTTTTTATATCATTGTGACAAAAAAAAAATGTTTCAAAGTTTTATTTAGAGTATATATATATATATATATATATATATATATATATATTATATATATATATATATATATATATATATATATATATATATATATATATATATACACATATATATATACTTTATAATATATAAGAGAGGTACATTGGTGGTACCGTATTTCAAGTGCCTCACGAACTTTCCTATCAAACTTTTTAGCATCGATACATATATATATATACATATATATATATATATATATATATATATATATATATATATATATATATATATATATATATATATATATATATATATATATATATATATATATATATGTATCGATGCTAAAAAGTTTGATAGGAAAGTTCGTATATATATATATATATAGGGGAAAGAGGGGTAATTAGTACCGCTGTCCAATTCGTACCAGCGTCATTGTTCTTTTTCTGATTCGTTGAAATTGGCGGATCACGATAAAATCAAGCCAGCAGATGAAACATGTATACTGACCAAAAAAATGGCGGAATCAAACGTTAAAGAAAGGAGGTAAGTCTGTTACCCTTTTTTTACATTATTTGATGTAATAATTACACTGTTCTACTAGTCGTACCTTGCAAGCGTGGATATACGTAACTTATTTATATTTTTTTATGGTGTTAGCCCATCCAATTTTCTTCATTAATAAATAAGTTTTTTTCCGATTCACTTTGCCCATTAAAACATTGAAGTAGAAAACTATGTTTAGTCATAGTCGGGTAAATCGTACCTGTGATGGTGGGGTAAATCGTACCTGTGGTACTAATTACCCCAACCTCTAAAGATAACAAAGGGCAGCGTTGGTACTGCTTCATGTGTGATGAGGAAATTGAGGAGGATATGATCCAGTGTTTAATTTGAGGAGCATGGGTGCATGTTGCATGCTCATCATCTGAGTCTCAAAATGGGTCACATGATAGTTATATATGTGAATTATGTCAATAAATATATTTTACAAGTGTAGAATGAACCAGTTATTGTTTTATTTATTACTTATTATTAGTGCTGAGCTTTTTTTTCTTCATACCCTTTGGTACTTATTAGCCTCACTAGTGGTACTATTTGAACCTTCTTGTGGGTAATTAGTACCACCTTGTTTATTTTTAGTTTTTATTTTAGTGTGCTCTTTACTTTAATATTTACATCTTGAAATCATAATTGTTTGTTTTAGTTTCATCAATGCTTGTTTTTATCTAAAAATAAACTTTTTCCTACATTTAGTTTTGTTTTTATTAATTTTTTTACTTAGGGGGTACTATTTAACCCTCTTTCGCCAATATATATATAAAATGTTGTATTACGTTATGCTTCATAAAATGAACTAGGCAAAGAAAACTGTGAAACTTTCTTAACAACTATTCCAGGCTGATGGAACAAAATTATTTACTAACTTATTATTGTTCTGTGCTTTAAGAACAATGAGCACTCTTTTCGTAGAAATTTAACATTCATAGGCGCCATTGGTAAATGTCCTCCATTTTGGGGCCAATAACCAATGCTCACTGAACAGCTATAAATGGCTATCTGCTGAGGAGGTGTTATAATCAATTTAAACAATTTTAATTTTAATCAAACAAGTATTAAGTTTATTAGATCTAAATTTTCTTTAATTCTGATAACATAACCTCTGCCTCAAAATCTGCAATCTTAATGCTACAGATTAATGAAAATCTGCAATCTTAATGCCTCAGAATCTGAGGCATTAAGGTTGCATTTTCATTTATCTGAGGCTCAGATAAATAAAAATCTGCAATCTTAATGCACAGATCAATGAAAACTTGTTAATATATTTTCAAAATTATTTACTAAAAGAGACTTTTATATTAAACAAATTTTTATATTAAATTGGAAAAAATTTAATAACTCATACAAACTATTTTTAAAAACACTATAATTTGGCATTTTTAGTCGAGAAAAAAAACATGTTCTAACTCACACAAAAACAAAAAAAAAATTCAACGTGCAAAAAATCCATGTAAATACAAATTAAACGTGAAATATGGTAAATCAAGTAAAATTAAGAGGGCAAATGATTCCACAAAAGCTTTCTATTGATAAGAAAATTATTTATAATAAAGAAGTGAATGTTAAAAAGCTCATAAACTATTTCCTCAATATGGCACAGTGGACCAGCCGTTAGCGAAAACGCAAAAAAAAAAAAAAAAAAACTTTTTAAAGTATTTTAAAGAAAATTATCAGGTATTTTATTAAATATTTAACTTGGGTCAGATTTTCTGTTTTTTTATTCACGGGTTACCCTAGTAAACCATAACCCTAATTTATTTATAGATAATCGAATTGGAGTTTACAAACATCGACATACTTAAATAGGGAGAACATGCAGGAAGTGCATATACATTGACTGAGAGTATTAGTTACGTTATCTTATCAAATAAATAAAAAGTTTTCAAATATTTTCAAATTGGTTTACTCGGGTTTTACTAATAAAAAAGTAAAATCTAAGGAGTATCTTATTTTTTACTTAGTTATATAATTAATAACAATGCAAAGAATTTTAACAGTTTAACTGTAGTCGTTTAAAATTAGCCGTAGAGTAGTGGTTAGAGTTCTGGCTTCAGAACTCTAACCACTCCTAGGTACCCCCAAGGTCGATGGTTTGAAGCCGGCTCTAGCCATATAAGCATCATTGGTAGGAAAGGAGACGTGAACTTCCTGGTGGTTTTTTTTTACGGCGCTTTATATTGGTGCACCTAAAATAACTAACAAAAGAAAAAAAACTACAACATGCAAAATGATATCGGTAAATTTTGTAAATTTGTAAAGTTTGATAAATTTTTAAATGATATTGCAATATTATAATATTATGTAAAATGCTGGGTGCGGATTCACAACACTTTTGTAAGTCCAAAATTTGCGTAAAGTTTGCGTAAGTTTTTCGTAACTTTTGCTCAGCTACGCAAGAGTTACGCAAAAGTTGTGAATCCGCACCCAGACTACTAAAGCTTTAAAATTAGTGACAACTAAAATTAGAAGTAAAAATCTTTGGAAAGTTAAAGGTACACGAATAGTAACATTTATCAGAAAAAACATCAATGAAACTAGGACTTGACTCAAATTAAACTTCCGTGGTAATTAATATAAATAAAGCTTTCATGGTAATTAATTTCGGAAAGCTAATTCCAACAGATCATTACATTTGTTTTACATACAGATTATACTTGTCAGTTCAAGAAGCGCTCTACAAAAAATCTTCAAAAATAGTCTAAAACAAAATATTTCATACAACAAATTGCAAGAATAAATTTAGGAGTAACGATTTAACGACTCAACAATTGCCGTGGCTAAATATTAACCTATTTCAACGCAGTAGATGAGATTTGTGTGAGAGATGACATTTTTTTGAGAGATAAGATTTGCGAGAGATAAGTGATTTTGTGATTTAAGATTTGTGAGATCTATTATTTTTTGAGGTCTCTCTCACAAAATAATAGATCGATAAATCCGCATTTACTTTTACGGCGAACAGACGTGTTTTTTTTGATCGAAGTAAATTTTTTTTTTTAATAATTCAAATTTTAAAGTATAAAATACAAGTTGCTATCAATTATTAAATATGGCAGTAACCATTAGCGAAATTCGAACAAAGTTCAAGGAAATGTTTGCAAAGTACAAAAAAGATATAGTATTACTAATAAAACAACAAGAAGAAAATATTCTTCAACTCATCAGTGCGAACGCAAAAATAACGGGCGACCGACAACAAAAAGCTGAAACAAACATTAATGACAGCTTGGAAAAAATTAAACAATTGGAAAAGGATGTATTTGATATGAAGGAAAGTTTAAATTTTTACGAGGAACTCATCGAAAAAAGGTCAAAAATAATATTTAGTCTATTGAAAAAAAAGATTTTGTAAAACCGAAGCACGTAAAAACGATGAGCTTATTGACTTTAAAAAAAAAGAAAATGAAAATAAAACGAGGCCTGAAAGTGAAATAAAAGTGATTAAACTTTTTGAGGAGACTCTAAGGGTGGAAAATGTGAGCATCAAACGAGCGCATCGCAGTGGACGCTGAGAGGCAAAAACACCACGCACAATTATTATTAAGGTGTTAGGCTACAAAGATAAGGTAGAAATTTTAAAAAATTCTTCTAAATTAAAGGGTGAAAACATCTACATAAACGAAGATTTTTGCTTTGAAACAAACTTAATAAGTAAAGATCTTAGAAAAAAAAAAAAAAATTGAGCGGCAGCTGGGAAAATTTGCATACATATCATATGATAAGCTGATTGTACGCGAGTGGATGTCTAAGAAAACGAAAGAAATTCCGAATCCGTGTCAGTAAGAGTTAGGGTTTATTACTTTTCTTTTAAATATTGCTAACTATTTTATTAACAATTTTGCGTTTATTTGTATATGCTTTACTTTAAAATGGAGGAAAACTTTATAATTAAATTTTTAGATGAAAACGTCGTACTCAGTGACGTTGATAACTCTAATAATTTTAATCAAAAAATGTCTGAATGCCAATACTAAACAGTCATTGAATGTTTTAAATATCTTTGAAAGAATAAAAATAGTTTTTCTATTTTAAACATTAAAATTCGAAGTTTAAATAAAAATTTTGAAAATCTTAGGTTTTTGTTGGATGAATTAAAGCACGATTTTAAAATTATTTGTCTTACGGAAACTTGGTGTAGGTGTGGTGAAACAAATGCCCAATTTATACCAATTAATTACTCATCAATTCACCAACCATGGTTTTGGTGTTGGTAGGGGCGTATGTATTTTTGTTCACAACTCAGTAAGTTATAATTTGCGTCACGATCTCTGTGTAAATGAAATAGATTGTGAGTCATTATGCATTGAATTAATAAATAAAACCACTAAAAAAATTATTATAAATGCCACATATAGACCTCCATCTAGTAGCTTAAAAAAAATTTAAACTCATTTTAAACCATTCTTAACAAATATACATAAAACCCGAAGTCGTGCCTATTAGTTGGAGATTTTAACATTGACCTAATAAACCATGCTTCCAATAATAATGTTAACAATTTTATAAACACTCTTCTTCAAAATAATTTAATTCCGACAAAAAACAAGCTAACGAGAGTGACTAACAACTCTTCTACACTTCTTGATAATATAATAACTAATAACCATCTTAATAACCGTCTTTACACAGGCATAATCAAAACTGGCTTATCGGATCATTTCCCAACATTTCTAGTTACTAGCAATATATTATTTAACAGTATTCCTTCTCAATTCATTATATTTAGGCGGCAGATCAATGAAAACTTGGTATAAAAATTTCAAAATCTTTTAAGAGACAACGTTGATTGGAATCTGGTATTGCAGTCATATGACTTTAACAACGCATATGATCGATTTTTAAATCAATTCTGCAAGCAATATGATCAAGCATTTCCTAAAAAAAAAAATTTTTATAAAAACCAAAACTGTATTAACTCCATAGATGTTTAATGGGTTACTAAAATCTTCAAAAAGAAAAAAAAAGTTATAGACGGGTTGCTTTGTTTACATTCTAAAGCGCGTGCGCAAAAAACGACAGGCAAAACATGTTCAAATTTAACTTGAAATCCTGCGTATTTCCAGAACAGTGCAGTTACTTTCTCTAAATATAAGTTCCCTTTTTCAAATCATGCCTGATAATAAATTTTACATAAATATATATATATATATATATATATATATATATATATATTATATATATATATATATATATTATATATATATATATATATATATTATATACTAAGTAGTATAATATTTATTTAAATAATAATTATTTGTGTATATACAAAATATATATATATATATAAAAATATATATATATTATATACTACTACATATTTATATATATATATATTATATACTACTGTATATTTATATACACATATAAACAATATTTATATGTAAATATAAATATACAGTACTGTATATTTATATACACATATAAATATTGTTTATATGTGTATATAAATATACAGTAGTATATAATATATATATAAATATGTAGTAGTATATAATATATATATATATATATATATATTTATATATATATATTTTGTATATACACAAATAAATATTATTTATATGTGAATATATATATATATATTATAAATATACGTAAATATATATATATATATATATATATATATATATATATATATATATATATATATATATATATATATATATATATATATATATACTAATGGATCAGAAAAAATAATCTACAATATTTTAAAAATTTTGGATATTTATTAGGTTTATAAAGTGTTTTATGAAATAAATTTTGTCAATGAATCATTTTGGTCATCTTTCCAGAACTCTAAGCTGTTTCTATATTTATAGAGAATTTCATTTAAAAAATACCCATTCCATAACAATTTTATTTTTTAATTCCATCTGGATTTGCACTTAGGATAATCAACATCAATGTACAAACCTGAGACAGAAATGGAAAGATTTATTTGTTGTAGAGACATCGCATTCAAAAATTTATATTTTGCAATTACTTTCCATTTTAAGATTATAGTCTGTTGGAATATAGCAAACAATTTCATAATATTACACTATTTGATTTATAAAGACTTGTGAGGGGTTATCAATATTTGCATTGTACCCCATTTTATGAACAGTTTCAGTATTTTATAAACAGATGCAGTCCAGCCCTGTGGATTTTTCAAGTGTGTTTTTCCTTTAAGTTTTCAAAAAAAATTAGTATTAAGTTGATTTTGATGAGATTTCATAAACAATTTGAATAAAACTTTTGATTCTTCTGTAATTTTATCTTGGCTTTCGTTAATAAGCAATGGCTCATAATGAGCTGTAATTGGTTTAGCCTGAACTTTAGAAGCAAAGTAAAGCTCATTTTCATATGCAGCGTCTGTTTCATTACAGTCTCTGTTTCATCAATTTACCAACTAATAATTTTAAAAACAACAGCTTTCAATGCTAATTTATGTAAACTTTTTTTTATAACTTTTTTCTATAACTTAGCTGGGACCCAGCCTGGGTTGATAGAAGTATAAATTATTAGAAGTATATCTTGTTAATTATAAATTTATTTTACTTTTAAAAATTGGAAAAGTATTTTTTGATACTGGTTAACAAAATTTGACACATTTTAACGCGCTAGTTCCACTATAGTGAGAGACTTTTTCTATTCACATAGTTTAATTGTACAAACTTCACACTATAACTTTTGCTTACTTTGCTTTAGCTCCAATGTTTTGCCTGTCGTTTTTTGCGCACGCGCTTTAGAATGTAAACAAAGCAACCCGTCTATATGATAAGTACTTGAAGAAAACTTATAAAAACGAAATGACATATAAAAATTATAAAAATATATTTGAAAAAATAAAAATGAACTCAAAAAAGCTTTATTATGCCAAACTGTTAAGTAAAGCCACCGGAAACACTAAAAATACATGGAGTGTAATTAAAGTATAATTGGAAAAGATAATTATGCGAGAAATATTCTGCCAAAAAAATAACAATTGATAAAAACACAATTTATGATAAATCAATTATTGCTTAAAAACTAAACAGCTTCTTTGCTAATGCTGGTCCGAATTTGGCATTAAAAATTCCTGTGAATTCAACACCGTTTGAATCTTATTTTAAAAATTACGATAAAGTTATGGATGAACCTAATTTAAAACTAATTGAATTGCAAACCGTCTTTTTTTTACCTTAAAACTAACAAAAGTGCTGGATTTGACAAAATTAACGTTAATGTTGAAAAATCAGTATATAATATAATAGAACCCTCGTTATTTCATATATTTAATCTTTCATTTAAAACAGGTAATGTCCATGAAAAGCTGAAAATTGCACAAATCACCCTGATATTTAAGTCCGGAGATCACTCAAATATCTCTAATTATAGGCCTATATCAATTTTACATCGTTTTTCAAAATTACTTGAGAGAAAAATGTACAATAGGCTTTTAATCACTCATCAGAAAACGACATGCTGTATTCAAAACAATTTGGTTTCAAAAAAAAAGTTTAACGGAACATGCAGTGGTTGAACTAGTCAATCAAATATCAAGTGCATTCAGTAGTAAGTATTTTACCTTAGAGGTTTCATTGATCTGTCAAAAGATTTCGATACCGTTAATCATAATATACTAATAAAAAACTTGAACACTATGCAGCAAAAAATAACAATTTACTTTGGTTCAAAAGTTATTTGACCGATATAAAACAATTTATAGCGTATGAACAAAAACAAACACTCCCGACTGCCGTAACTTGTGGGGTTCCCCAGGGTTCTATTTTAGGACCACTGTTGTTCCTAGTGTACATTAATGATTTAAATTTAGCAACAGACCTATTAATATGTATTCTTTTTGCAGATGACTCCAATCTTTTTTATTCCCACAGAGATATTAGTACACTATTTTGAAACAACAAACAATTATTGAAAGTTAATGAGTGGTATAAGTAATAAACGTAATAAGTAATAAAAGTAAATAAAAGTTAATGAGTGGTATAAGTAATAAACTTTCTCTAAATGTCGATAAAACCAAATTTATTTTGTTCCACAAAGTGAATAAATCAAAAACTATTGCCCATAAATTGCCTAATCGAATAATCAATAACACTAACATTAAAAGAGAAAACTCAGTAAACTTTCTAGGCGTAATCTTAGATGAACATTTACGTTGGAGTTTACATATAAAAAGTATTAAAAATAAAATATCAAAAAATTTATCATTGATTTATAGGACTAAACCATTTTTAAGCAATGATTCTTTAGAAAGTTTACATTTCTCTTTTATTCATTGTTATTTAATTTATTGCAATATTGCATGGGCAAGTACGAACCATTCAAAATTTTACTGTAAACAAAAACACGCGTGCAGAACAATTTTTGGAGCTGATAGAACTTTACCTGGTGAGCCTCTTCTGCGTATACTTGGAGCATTAAATATATATAAAATCAACTTACACCACGTTTTAATGTTTATGTATAAAACAAATATAGCATTATCTCCTAAAATATTTCAATCCTATTTTGACAAAATAGTTCATAAATATCCAACAAATTTTTCAAATAACAACTTTGTTGTCCCAAAAAATAATTCAAAACTAACTTCATATTTAGTTCTTTATCGTGGACCTTACTTGTGGAAAATGTTTCCCAAGATTGTAAATACACATAAAACTAGTATAGAGCAGTTTAAAAATGAATCAAAACAGGCATTCTTACATAATGGGTTTTAGTATATTCAATTTAAAATGTTTTTTTAAATTAAAACTCAAATACAAAAAATAATAAATAGAAAAATTATGTCACTGAGTGTATCAACTTTTTTTTTCATTACCTTATTAATGGTATTACCTCTATGGCGTTTGCTAATTTGTTTACTTTATTTCTATGAAGTATACGAATTTATTTATGTTATTTCTATGGTGTATAATAATTTATTTACTTTTTATTTTTAAATCTTAGTTTAAATTTTTAAGTTTTAAAAAAATGATAATATCTTATTTATTTTTTCTTATTCACTTGAACTTACTCTTTCCTTAAACTTTGATTCTTTAAATTTTTCTATAAAAGACAACGAATTGTTATCTATTTTACTTTTATATTTTTTTAATAAATAGCTTGATAAGTATAGATATTTAAATATTACGATTTTTGTAAGTACGTGAGAATGGGGCTCGGTGATAAATTATATAAGTCTTCTTCTTGCCCCCCCAATATTTATTTTTATTTATATGCTTCGAAACTGTATATATTATTAAACTGCAAAAAAAAAAAAAAAAAAAAAAAAATAAACTTGATAATAGATTGATAAAATAAAAGATATACTAAACTAATACTTTAACTTAGAATTTAGACCGCCATCTTTCCCGACTTAATAATCTCTTTCATAAACATACTGTAGCTACAGTCTTTTGTGAGAGAGATTAATTAACCGGGAAAAATGGCGGTGTAAATTATAAGTTTAAGTATTAGTTTAGTACATTTATTATTTTATCGAGTCGAAGTTTATATTTATTGATCTATTATTAAATCAATCAAAAAGATAAACGAGTTAATCTTATTTTCAACGGTATTAATGCAAAGTAATAATAACACTTCAATAACAAAATCAATATAAAAAATATATAAATCAATATTAATTTTATTTATGCCTAATTATATATTTATGTGTACAAAATCTAGCATTTATCGGCGCTACTGCAGTTCCTTCCCCCTACTTTTATTTTTTATTGCTGATTATGATAGAAAATTTTATGCTGATTAAGAACCGTATAAAAACATAGGTCTAAAAATTAACAAAAAGTGCTCTAATTCGCTGTTGAAGTTCAAAAAATTACACTAAAAAACTCTAATATTCGCCATTTTTTTAATTTTGGTTATTTTTTTGTACAACTATTTCATATTTGTAGGTTATTTATTCTCATTACTTCATAAATTTATAATTATATCTATATAGCTAATATATCTATAATAATATAATTTGTTTATAAATATAAATATATTGCTATATACCTATATAACTATCTATATATTTATCTCTTTAGCTTGTATTATTAATATAATATTAGTGATTATATAAGTATTATATAATTTAATTATTCAATTTATGTTATTTATTGTATATATTAACATAACTACCATTTTTTATCCTTTGAACTTTATTTATTATTTTTACATTTATTTTTATTTATTCTTTCTTCATTTTAACATTCTTTCCAAGTGTATTGTTTCCATATTATATTGGCTTGTTAGTGTTTTTGTTAGCTGTCAACATCTACTTATTTTTGTAAACACTACCTACCTAATTTTGTATAACTTATCTGCACTGTGTTATATATACTGCTCTTATGCAAATCCATTTTGCCTCATAACTACTCTCTCATTAAAATCTCATCTTATTCATTATACCCTTATTCATTCTTAAGTTGTTTCATTAGCCTCTGTGCTTATCAATAATAAAACATTGTAATAACATTCTACCTATCATGTTCTGAAAAATAAAATACTCTGCATCTTTTGTTTTAAAACTGTAATAGATAACCACAAAGCCATCTTTTGTGACGGCTACAGTTCTTGGGTTCATGCTAAGTGCAACCAAATAGATTTGCTCACTTATAATCTTCTTACTGAAGGTTCTTCATAATCGTATTGTTTCAACTGTATATCTAAAAATATGCCATGATGTCTAAAAAAATTTGACCCTAACAAATTTTTTCTAGAAATTTCTAAAATCAACTGGGAGCTTATGATTAAAAAAAATGGCAATATTAATGAATCCATCAATTACTTTCAAAATCGTTTAATAGGGTTTTAGACCAATGTGCCCCCTATAAAACTTTGACTAAAAATCAAATCAAACTTAAATCTGGATCTCTAAAGGCTTACTTAAATATATTTCTGTAAAAAAAAAAACTCTAAAAAATTTGAAAGATGCAAAAATATTAATACTAAAAATGAACTTTTCACAAAATTTAAAATCTAAAGAAATTATATTAGCAACTTATTAAAAAGTAGTTAAAAATTATACTGGATAACTTATTTTAATAACAACATGAACAACAAGGTTCAGTTTTAGGACCACTTTTTTTTCTTATTTTTATTAATGACTTAGATACTTCTTTTAAATTTGCAAGTGGTTACCATTTTGCTGATGATACTAACATGCTACTGGTTGACAAATCACTTAAAAAAATCAACAAATATATTACTTATGATCTTGGAAATCTTGTTCAGAGGCTTTGTTGTAATAAACTCTCAATTCTAATAAAACAAAGCTGATCATCTTTAAATCCAATCTGGCATCAATTAATAAGCACTTAGATTTCAGACTAAGTGGATAAAAAATTTATCCTTTAGACTCTATTAAATATTTTGGGATTAAAATTGATTCTAATCTTTCTTTTTAAGGCCATCTAAATAACTTAGCAATGAAACTCAGCAAACCTAGTGGAACGTTAGTCAAAGTCCGCCATTATGTAAATCTAGAATCTCTGCTAACTATATATCATGCTATTTTTGGGTCCCATCTAAGATATGCATGTCAAGTATGGGGACAATCCCATAAACAAATCATTTTAAGGTTGTCCTATCTCTCCCCTCTCCAAAATAAAGCCTCGAAAATAATATATTTTCAGTATAATAACTTTAAATCTAAGGTGCTATATCTAATCTCCAATATATTAAAATTGAGCAACCTTTTGGTATTCCTTAACTGCCAGTTTGTCTGTAATTATCATCACGAAAACCTTCCCCTATCATTCAACAATTTCTTAACAAGTACAAATTGTCACTATCCTCTTCCCTCCATCAGTAGCTTACTTTGGTATAACTTAGTTATACCAAAACACCACTCTGCTAAATATGGAAATAAATCCATTAAATATCAATGTATTAGCTGTAATAGCAATGTATTAGCTCATGGAACAAACTACCTCCTGATCTAAAATCTCTAAATTCAAAATCAATCTTTTTAGTTGTTTTAAAAAAAAATACAGTTAAATATTTTTACATATTAACATTGAAATTCTTCATTATATCTATCAATTCGTGATCCTTTAGTTTTTAATTTGATATTTTTAACACTTTGAAATTTTTTACTTATCTGCTACATATAATTCCTCTGGTTTTATGCCATTCTAAAAAACTTTTTTTTGATAAATTTTTCATTCTAATATTAGTACTAATATTTTTGACACTAAATCTTTGTTGCTGCTGTTATTGTCTTTATTTATGAAATTCTCCGTTTATAATAATTATTATCATTATTTTTGTTATTATTATTATTGTAATTAGTATTATTGATATCAGTTATTATTACTATTTTCATCATTGACTTTAACGTTATGTTGTATATTCAGGTATTTACTCTATATTAGTACTTGTACTATTGTAAATTTGCTTGAAATGTTATAACTTGATTCAAAATATATTTGATTTGATTTTGTTTTACCTTCTGTGGATTCACCAGATTCCTGTTGACACTAACTTAACTTATATATTTATTTAATTACTACGTGTTTATTATTTTAACTCATCTCTATGTATTTTAAATCATCTCTATCAGTTGTTTTATTTTATATAGTTGTTATTGATGAAATGAAATTATGTTTGATAAGGGCATGAACATGGAGCAAAATAAGAAAACAATTTTATTTTAAATGTTTTGTTCAAAAAATCATCTAATATTTCTATTTACTTGTTTTACTTACTATTTACTACTATTTACTAGTTTATTTTAACGGTAACGAAAAAGTTTTAAAAAAGCTTCAGGTACTAAAATATTTATTTAAACTTCTTTAAGAAAGCACATGTTCTCTAATATAAAAGCTCCTAAGAAAAAAAGTTTCTTAGAAAAAAAAAAACGCTCTTAAAAAAGTAGACTAGCAGAAAAATGAACTCAAACCAAATCATTTGCTTTAAATTAAAGACTCAAAACAAATCATTTCATTTAAATTAAAGACTCAAAACAAATCATTTAGTTTAAATTAAAGACTCAAAACAAATCATTTCATTTAAATTGAAGACTCAAAACAAATCATTTGGTTTAAATTAAAGACTCAACAAGTTATTAGATTTAAATTAAAGACTCAAAACAAATCATTAAATTAAAGACTCAAATAATGCTGATCTTAATACCTATTCAACTTGTTTCAATTTTCGTTGAAACGACGAAAAAAGACTAAATTGTTAAAATATTTAAAAAGGTTTCAAAAATTATGAAAAATTCTTTTAAATAAATATATTTAGTTTTAAACCCACAATATCGAGTTTTATTTATACTTCGTTATGTTCTTTTTGAAAGACTGTTTCGTTATAAAAAATAAAAATATATTTATTCTAAAATGTTTCTTATTAAATAAATAAAACTGTTTCTTAGTATAATCAAAGTTTAATTAAAAGTATTATTCTAATAATAAAATTATTTCATTCATTTTATTACATACTGCTGCCAAGTTATTATCCAATATTTCGTGTTTACAGTATCCGGGTGCATTTTGCCTAGAACCTCAGATAGTAATTTTTTTATTTCTGTGAGTAATGTGTATGTAACTTTAAATTGATTTATATTATATAGGCAACTAGCAATCCAATATTTATTGCACCCAGATGTTTCTCACCAAAAATTTCTTTTTGAAATTCTTAGAGGTTTGAAAATAGTTTGACTGCATCTTTTTTTTTTTTTTTTAATTTTTATTTTAGGTCTCCCTAGAAGTCCTTACAGTCTAATCACAGAGCAACGCGGAATAGCATTTAAAAGAAAGTTCACGCCTCCTTCCTTACCGATGTTATAAAACTTGCCCAGAAGTGCCGTTGATCCACGGATCTCTTGCTATATCAGAAGTGGCGTTGAACCACGGATCTCTTGCTATATCAGAAGTGCCGTTGAACCACGGATCTCTTGCTATATCAGAAGTGGCGTTGAACCACGGATCTCTTGCTATATCAGAAGTGGCGTTGAACCAAGGATCTCTTGCTATATCAGAAGTGGCGTTGAACCACGGATCTCTTGCTTTATCAGAAGTGCCGTTGAACCACGGATCTCTTGCTATATCAGAAGTGGCGTTGAACCACGGATCTCTTGCTTTATCAGAAGTGCCGTTGAACCACGGATCTCTTGCTATATCAGAAGTGGCGTTGAACCACGGATCTCTTGCTATATCAGAAGTGGCGTTGAACCACGGATCTCTTGCTATATCAGAAGTGGCGTTGAACCACGGATCTCTTGCTATATCAGAAGTGCCGTTGAACCACGGATCTCTTGCTATATCAGAAGTGGCGTTGAACCACGGATCTCTTGCTATATCAGAAGTGCCGTTGAACCACGGATCTCTTGCTATATCAGAAGTGGCGTTGAACCACGGATCTCTTGCTATATCAGAAGTGGCGTTGAACCACGGATCTCTTGCTATATCAGAAGTGGCGTTGAACCACGGATCTCTTGCTATATCAGAAGTGCCGTTGAACCACGGATCTCTTGCTATATCAGAAGTGGCGTTGAACCACGGATCTCTTGCTATATCAGAAGTGGCGTTGAACCACGGATCTCTTGCTATATCAGAAGTGCCGTTGAACCACTGATCTCTTGCTATATCAGAAGTGGCGTTGAACCACGGATCTCTTGCTATATCAGAAGTGGCGTTGAACCACGGATCTCTTGCTATATCAGAAGTGGCGTTGAACCACGGATCTCTTGCTATATCAGAAGTGCCGTTGAACCACGGATCTCTTGCTATATCAGAAGTGCCGTTGAACCACGGATCTCTTGCTATATCAGAAGTGGCGTTGAACCACGGATCTCTTGCTATATCAGAAGTGCCGTTGAACCACGGATCTCTTGCTATATCAGAAGTGGCGTTGAACCACGGATCTCTTGCTATATCAGAAGTGCCGTTGAACCACGGATCTCTTGCTATATCAGAAGTGCCGTTGAACCACGGATCTCTTGCTATATCAGAAGTGGCGTTGAACCACGGATCTCTTGCTATATCAGAAGTGGCGTTGAACCACGGATCTCTTGCTATATCAGAAGTGCCGTTGGACCACGGATCTCTTGCTATATCAGAAGTGGCGTTGGACCACGGATCTCTTGCTTTTCAGGCAAGCGCGCTAAGCACTGCGCAACGGCTACTCAAAATTTTCAAATTTCAAAATTCAATCTTCAACTTTTTTTTTTGAAAAGAGCAAATGGCAATCCAATATTTAGAACTTAGTGTTTCTCTTACTGTTGTTTCCTAATATTGCTCGCTGCACATTTTCTACCTCCATAAATAACTTTTTTGCTTCATCATATTGCTTTTTACTATACAAGCATCTGGCAATCCAATATTTAGTGTACTTTCGTGTTTTTCTCCTAAAACGTTTGTTCGCATAATATCGACTTTTCTAAATATTTGTTCAGCGTTATCGAATTGATTTTTATCATGTAAGCATACCGCAATCCATATTTTCACGTTGTTACTTTCTATTTGCTCAATTAAGTTTGAATATTTTTTTGAAAAGTAATTTTCTGCTATAATTTCTTTGCTATTATCTTCACCGTGTTGGTACCATTTGTTTATCACATCCAATGGTAATTTTGAAATATCGTATAACAATAGTTGAGATTCATAAAAACATTCGACAAATAATTTTCTATTTTAAAGTTCTGAAAATTAAAATTCATCTTCATAGAAATATACATTATCATTGGAATATGGTAGATTAGGGTAATATTATATTAATATATATTTAAGTACCTTTGGCAAATATTGGAGTATTTAAAAAAATAGTTATGTGGATCCAAAAATTTTGCGAATAAGCAATCTTTAGAGATCACTACTCAGGATCTACTTAGATATTTTTGGATTTAAAATTTTTTCTTAAAAACGCAAAGGTTTTGGAAAAGTATTAAATATTACCATATTACCGAGACCACTTAATAATATGAGCAATTTAATTTAGTTTAAAAGAATAACATTAATGAAAGAAATACCTGAAAAATAAGATTCGTTATTAACAAAACTTTTCATTAAAAGATCAAACTTAAGCTACAAATCAATACTTTATTGTTTTTACGCACAAAAAAAAAAAAAAAATAAGTTGAAAATGGCAGAATAATATTTAGTACTATTATAATATTAAAAATTTTTAGAAAATTTTATACAAAAAGCAATTATAACCACTGCAAGTATAGGACTTTTGGTAATTTCACTAAAAAACACCGGGCAATTTGAGCATGCTCAAATTACACGAAAAGAGTATCTTTAAATGAAGTCGAAAAATTTTTCTTTAGGAAAAAGTAAAAAACTGTACTTCAACATCAAAATTCGGTCTACAGGTTCTCTCATGTATAATAATAATATTGTAACAAAACAAAAATCTGAATGCGTTTTAATTAGATGAGAGCCGCTTATTACTGCGTAAAAATTTATGCATAATATAGTACTTCCTGTCATCACCTCATAAATTTAATTCAAAAAATACAAAACAACTAGAAACTCACATTTTAGAAACCTTTTGGTATGCTCATATCATATGCTTATATTAACTGAATGTTCATTTTACTCGAAACTATATTATACACTATCAAGGTAATATATATCATCATATGAAGTCATCATCAAAGGAAGGCAGAGATGTTGCTATATAAAATAAAACAATTAAAATGACTGTGCTAAAGAAAAAAAATTAAAAAGGAACTTAAACGTTAAATAAAACGTTCAATTCAGTTTCATTTGCAAATGATAGTTGTGAAATTAAAGGTTGTTAGATTAAGAAGGTCATGAGATTTTTCTTCGTAATTCTTTTAATTACAATCACGTACTTGGAAATCAACAATAACGCAACTAAAAGTTATTTTGTATCATTTTGAACTATTCTCTATGGACTGTTGAAATTTAAGCTTAAATAGCTTCAATTAGATTATGGTATACATGAGAGTTTTCTTCAATAATCACACAGATGTTTTACCTAAAAGTTCATTTTACCCGAATCTATATTATACATAGTAATATATATATCATATGATGTCATTATCAAAGGAAGTCAGAGATGTCCTTCCTAAAGATATCACAATCAAACGAAGTCAGAGATGTTGTTCCTAGAGATGTCACGATCAAAAGAAGTCAGAGATGTTCTTCCTAAAGATGTCACGATCAAATATCAGTTAAATAAAAACTAATTAAAAGACTGATTTACCATAAAAAATTAAAAAAAAGGATTTTATACATTAAATAAAATGTTCAAATCAGTTTACTTTTTAAAGGATAGTTGTGAGATTAAGAATTTTGAGAGATTTTTATTTCCAATTCTTCTGATTACAAACATTAATCTGGAAACCAGGTTAATGTTTGTAATCAAAATTTGAATGGTTTTTACATAGAAGCTTTAAAGGATGCGAAGGTTAGTATCATGCATTTTAGTATGAACCAAAAAAGTTTTTTAAATAAATTTCTATAAGAATTTTGATTTATATACAACTATGGAGGATGTTTTCCAATTTTTGTAATATCAAACGGCTTTATACATGAAATGTTCCCCAGGGTTAGGGTTAGGGTTAGGGTTAGACCCAGGGTTCTATACTTGGGCCCCTTTTCTTTCTCATTTACATCAATGATTTACATAAAGCTTCGAACTTGATTGCTTTCATGTTTGCAGATGACACTAACCTTTTTTTTATCTGATAACAATATTACATCATTATTTCAATATATGAATATCGAATTAACAAAAATTTCTGATTGGTTTAAAATAAACAAGCTTTCACTTAATGTTGAAAAAACTAATTGGATTCTTTTTCATCTAGCTTTCAAAAAAAAAATTCTGCCTTGCAATTTACCATTACTTTTTAATGACAAAATTCTAATAAAAAGAGTAATTAATACAAACTTTTTTAGGTATCTATATCAATAAAAACCTTAATAGAAGAATTACATAGAATTTTTGTGTAATAAAGTTGCTAAAAGTATAGAAATATTGTATAAAATTTGAAGTGTTTTAAATAAACGTAATTTAACTCAATTATGTTACTCCTTTATCTATTGTCATTTAAATTATGCAAATATTGCTTGGTGTTGTGCTAATAAATCTAAACTTACGCCTCTTTATCGTCAACAAAAGTATTTTGCTTGTCTTATTAATTTTAAAGATAGATTTACTCATGCCAAGCCTCTCTTATTTGAAATGAAAATTCTTGATATATATCAGCCAAATGTTTTTAATATTCTTTGTTTTATGTACAAATGTAAAACTAACTCCAACCCAGTTTTTTTCCATAATTTATATACCTTACAAGATAAAAATCAATACAACTTAAGAAATGATAATTGAATTTGTCAACCATTTTTTCAAACTAATTTTGGAAATTAGGCATTTCATTTCGTAGAGCTTCTCTTTGGAATAAAATAGTTTTAAAGCATTTTGATTTTTCTTTGGAATGGAGTTACCGCCTATTCAAAAAAAACCTTTAGGAAATTTTGTCTATTGATGATATATTTTTGTAATTTTAAACACTGAATAATTTACTTTTTTATTTTTTATGCAGTAATGTAACTGAATATGTATATGAATGCACTTAAATTTTTCTTGTGCTTTATACACCTGACCATGTATGTATACATTTGATTTTTATGAGATTTTTCAATTTACGAGCGGTTCTTGATGAAGACTTGATGGTCTTCTGCAAGTGTCCGCTTTCTTTTTATTTATTAAATCAAATACTTGTATATTTTTTGTTTATTTACATTTTCTAGTAGTAAAAGGATTTTTTAATCTTAACAATTTCATTTTTTTGTATAACAATTTTTATACTTTGTATAAATTTTAGATTTCAATTTCTTCATCATCGGTTCTCTGTGACAAGACCTAATGGTCTTCTTTGAGGATCCGAGTTCTTTATTTGTTTTTTATTTATTTATTTTTACAATAGCTTCACTTCTATTTTTCTCTTGTATATTTGTATTTGTATCTTAAACATTGTAATAAAGAACAAAACAAAAAAAAAGCCATTGGTCCACACAAAAAAAGAGGAGGAGAGGCGTGTCCCTCAGAAACGAGAGGTGGCGCGCTCCTTCTTGTTTCTGAGACGAGCAATCTACCACTGCGCCACGGCTGCTGAAAACAAAGAAATACTACATAATTTTAGGGGATTTTAATTTTTTTTAGCCATCATTAAAAATCGTTTATTAAAAATTATTATTATATCTCTATAATTCGAAAAAGCTCATTAAAAAGTCAAAATCCTTTTTCAAATTTCGAATGTTGTGAGTTTTTGAATAACAGTTAGTGTAAATTATCATCTACTGTTTAAAAAACATAAGATGATCTGAGAGACATAAAGAAAACTATTTAAAGCGGAATAAAAAATTGCAATGGAATTGAAGAAAAAAAAAACAAATGAAACGGCTTCGAAAATTTGTGATATTCCACCAAACACTCTTTCAACCTGGAATAAGAACAAAGATAAAATGTTTGACGCTTTTTGTCAATGAAATTTCACTAAACTGGTGAAAGTTGATTCGTATTACCTAGTAATACGAATCAACAGATCTGTACTTAAATGGTTCAAAGAAGGAGTCCAAACTTCTATATTTTTTGTTTAACCAAATATTCATAACTAATTTTTTTAGAAAAATTCATTAAACATTTCAGTTTTTGCTTTTCTTTGTGGTTGATCTTCTAACTTTAACTCTTAGCATTTTAAAAAAAATTAAAAAACATTAAAACTTTGCAGCGTGTAAAGTCAAGCAACTTTATGTTAAAATTTATGCAAGTTATGTTTTGATCGGATAATTTTGAATAAAAATGAATGAAAGTTGCGTTTAAACAAAAATAAGTTTTATCTAGTTAAAAAATTTTATTAGTTGTTAATTTTGTAAACTGAGTTTAGATACCAATTAGAATTAAAAATATTGCAACAAGAAGTAACAAACTAATAAATAAATAAATCATAAACAAGTAAACAAGTAAATCAAAATTAATAAACTTCTTTAGGAATCTCCCATTAATTGGCGAATTTTATCATACAAAGTTGCCTTTACTCAGGGTTGTTTTTGTACTTGTCTTCAATCAACTGTAACATGAAAGTAAAGCATGCGTATAACATTCCAAAAAAATTTCTAGATCTGCGATTTTTCAAAATAGTAAATGTTAGAAAGAACGACATTAAATAGCACTAACTTAAATAGCACTAACTTAAATAGCACTAAAACCATCTTTTATAACCTGAGATAAAATTAAAATAATAGTATTTTTTTTTCCAATAAAGCTTTCATCTTGAAATATAAAAAACCTTTTCTTGTTAAATAAATATTTACATTAAACGGACTATAATGAGATATTGTTAAAATATTGCTTTTTTTTGCGATTTTTACTGAAAGCCTGTCTTGGGCCAACTAAAATTGCCTAACATAGCTACATGCTTAACGGTTAAAATTTGAAACACTTATTAATGAGTGTTATTTTTATCATATTCTTGCGTTACTGGTGTGTTTTTGTCAACAAAAAAACTTTACATTGCATTTATATATTTAATTTTATTATTTATAGATGTAAAATATACCATTTTTGATCAGTAATGCAAGTTATTGATGTTTTAACCTTTTATGCTTATGAAAATAAAGAACCTATTTTCTGTATCTCTAGCTATGTTATGCAATATCTTTTCAAACGTAGCGTGTGCAGAAATAAATATTTAGGAAAATGATGGCTCTCAATTTGAAGATGTCATTCTAGCACATTGGCTAAATGAAAATAAGGTTGTGGTATTTTGGCTTTTAGCAGCCTTGGCGGAGTGGTAGCGCACTTGCCTCAGAAACAAAGGATCCGTGGTTCAAACCCCACCTATGGGAAAGTTTCGCGACAAGGTTTGGAAGAAGGCGTGAACTTCCAATTAAATACTCATCCGCGGTGCACTGTGATAAAATCGTAAAGACTTCTTTGAGCACCTGATTTCATCAACAGCTGTAAAATATCAGAGTACTAACAGTGCCATGTTGCGCATGAATGGTGTCCCTGTTCCTACTTCTGGTGTGCATTGTCAAGGCCACATTTGGAGCCCTTTGTCAGGGATTTGGGTTTATTAATAGTAATAAGGCAATTTCTGGGACTGTTACATAGTGTACTGTGTACTATTTATGCTTTGAACCAAGTTCTTTAACAAATTCAAAAATGACTAAAGTATCAAAAACTATAAAACACAAAAAACCATCATCATCACCAACTTCTTTTAATCTATCATTCACTAATACTTGTGGTCTTCAAAATAACTTTTCTTCTGTTGAGTCTTATCTTATGCAAAATTCAGCAGACCTACTTGCTCTTTGTGAGACTAATTTGAGTTCGGCTGTTTTATCTTGTAATCTTACTGTTGATGTTTATCTTCCTTTAATTCGTAAAGATTTCAGTAGTCACATGCTTGGCCTGGTCATTTATATTCTTAAGAATTCACTGATTTGTCGGGAAACTAAGTTTGAATCAATAGATTATTCTTTTATGTGCTTAGGTTTAGCACCACTTCACTCTATCGCCTTTCTCTTTGATCTATATTGCTCTCATTTATCTCAAGACTGCACTCTTTTTGATGATTTTTGATATTAAATCATTTTGGTTTTAAGTCGAGTAGCTTGATTTGTTTTGAAATTTAAGGAGCCATTGAGCGTGTTGATTAAAATCTAGCTTGTGGTCACAATATACCAGATGCCAAAACATTTTTTAATATAAAAATTGAAACTGGAACCCGCATTAAGTTGATTTTAAAAAATCCTGTCCGCTAAAACATCACAGTGAAAATACTTAATATTTCAAAACTGAAAAAACAACTATTAATCCCTAAAAAACGGATTAAAAACAGATAATCAAAACTAAGTTATGTGGCTGATCAAATTGACCAAGCCCTTTCTAATTATCTTTCAGCCATTATCGTTGTTGTTGGTGACTTTAATGCTCATCACAACGAATGGCTTGGCTATATTGTCAGTGACTCTGAAGGCATAAAGACCCACAGCTTTTGCCTTTCTCAATCTTCAACTCAAATAGTCAACTTTTCAACTCGCTTTCCAGACAATCTGAATCACTGATCTTTTCTAATCGACTTAAGTCTTGTTTCTGGATCCTAATCAGTGCTCAGTTTCTCCGCATTCACTATTAGATGCTTCTGATCACAGTTTGGTCTCTTTAAAACTGTTATCTCATTCTTCTTTATCATCAGAATCCCCTTATCATTGTACCTCTTACATCTACCTAAAAGCTGACTGGGATTCTTTCCATGAATTTCTTCGTGATGGAACTTGGGTAGAAGTCTTCCTGTTGACCAATGTGCTTTTTACATAACTTCTTGGATTCAGGCGTGCATGGAATCTTTTATTTTCTCACAACGATTCCAAGTCAAGCCTCAATCTTTTCCATGGTTTTCCTCTCACTGTGCTGCTGCAATTTCCAATTATAACTATTACGTTCGTATCCATCACTAAAATAATTATCCAGAAAAGAGACATCTATTTACTTTTACTAGAAACCATTGTAAAAAGGTTTGGTCTAATGCCAAAGCCCGCAATTTTTAGTTCACAAAACCTCGTATTTCATCTCAAAAATTAGACTCTCGTGACTTCTGTAGAATCTTTAACAGTATCAATAATAAGAGCAAATCTCTTATTCCACCTCTCTTGAATGGTACAGATTTTTTCACCTCGCTTAAAAACAAGGCTGAATTGTTTGTTAAAAACTATCATTTCTTAATTTCACTAGTCGCATTCTCCCTGACATAAACAGATAAACAGGTTAGTCCTTTGCCTGACTTTTGTATCACTCTATCATAAGCAAGGTTTTTGAGTCTTCAATTAACAAACATTTAATCTCTCATTTTGATCCTAATAACTTACTTTCTAATCATCAATATGGTTGTTGATCTTCTCGTTCAACTGCTGATTTGTTAACGGTAATAACTGATAAGTTTTATCATGCATTAAATAGATGTATTGAAGAAAAAATCGCTCTTGAAGTTTCTAAAGAACTAAGTGAACTTTAACTCAGATAAAATTCAATTTTTTTAGCTAATCGTTATTGCAACAATCTTGATCTTCCTATATTTATGAACAGTAATGTACTCGATGAGACATCTACGCTACATCTTTTATAATTAACTCTTACTTCTGGTCTTTCTTGGAAACCATATATCAAATCCATTGCAAAATTAGCATCTGCTAAGGTTACATCTCTTTATCGTGCTTGCCACTTTGTTACTTTGCATTCTATTCTTTATCTTTATAAATTTCAAATCTGTCCATGTTTGGAATACTGTTGCAATTTCTGGGGTGGATCTTCCAATTATGCCCTTTCTCTTTTAAACAAGATGCAGAAATGCATTGTAATATATTGTAAACGCATAGTTGGACCTGCTCTTGCAGCCAATCTCCAACAATTATTATATTGTCGTAATATTGCTTCTCTTTCTCTTTTCTACAAATACTATAATGGGCACTGCTCTAAAAAGTTAGCGTCTCTTGTGCTATCTACTAAAATTCAATCTCGTGTTACTCGTCATTCAATTAAGTATCATCCTTTTTCTGTGACTGTTCCTAAGTGCTCCAAAAAGTGCTTCTTAGTCTATTTTTTTTCCTCGAACATCAGTTCTTTGAAATTCGGTTCCTTCATCTTGCCTTCTTAATTCATATAATTTGCAATCCTTTAAGTCGTCCGTCAATACTTATCTTGCTCTACAATCTTCATCTTTTTTCTTTCAGTAACCTCCAATTTTAATTAGTGGCTGCCTGCAGCCTTGTTGGAAGCGAAGATGTTTAAAAAAAAAATTAAAAAAAAAAACTTCCTGTGCTTTTTTCTCTTTTTCTTGAGCTGACTTACGCTTTGAAAATCCACTTTCATAATTGCGAAAAGATTTATGTCTGTCAGACATTATTTTTCTAATAAAAATTAAATTAAACTTAATATGTAAATTATAAATATATCTATCTATCTATCTATCTATCTATCTATCTATCTATCTATATATATATATATATATATATATATATATATATATATATATATATATATATATATATATATATATATATATATATATATATATATATATACATATATATTAGGGATATGACAATTTCATAACCCTATATGCCCTTTCTGACTGGATCCCTAAAACCTGTATGACTTTCAAAGCCGAAGTCTTTTTTTGAGAGAAAGCTGTTCCTAATGTATATTTGAAGATAAATGCTATCCAATAGAAGTTTGACCCAAATGTTGAACTTTTATATGGATAATAACTTATAAAAGCTATTAAATGCGTACTAAATTATTAGTTTCTTTGAGCCACAGTACACATTTCACTTTATTCGAAGATTAGATCTTTTTTTACCTTATATAACTTAAAAGTAAACAAAAATTTATATATATATATATATTATATATATTTATATATATATATATATATATATATATATATATATATATATATATATATATATATATATATATATATATATATATATATATATATATATATATATATATATATATATATATATATACCCAGTGGGCAAAATGACATTGAAATAACGTTAAAACAACGTCGCAAACCGACGAAATGCAATGTTAAAACAACGTTGAAATTTGGTGGAATTGGAAACAAAATCCGACGTTGAAAACCACGATGTTGAAACAACGTCGATGAAAACGTTGTTTCAACGTTGTTATAACGTCTTATCGACTACATATCATCCATATTTCAACTTCGATAAAATGAAAATTAAAAGTTCTACGTTGAAATTACGTTGTTTTAACGTCTTATCGACAATATATCAAGCATATATGGTTGATATATTGTCGATAAGACGTTAAAACAACGTTCAAACAACCTAATTTCAACGTTAAATTTTGGTCATTTGATAAAAATTTTGCAGTCTATTGGATGTTCAAAAAATTATTTTAAGGGAGTTTATATAAGAAATAGATAGAATGTTAACATTTTATATATACATTTTATATTAACATATTCGAATCGTCATTTACGCACCGACCGCCACCATTAGATCTGTCGGGTGCATATTTCAACAAACTCATGATATCTGTTCTGACTTCAGCAACCGTAGCAGTCGCTTTACTAAGCATGACGCTCTCTATAAAAAAAGGTGTTGCCTGAGTAATTTGCAACAAGTACAGCAAGAACTTGAAATTAAAGTAGCACCAAATCATCAAATTGTGTTTTTCAATAACAGATAACTTATTAACTCATTAACAGATAACTTATTAACTCAGATTAACTCATGACTTACCAACAACAACCTAACAAATGTTTGTGCCTTCAAATTTTTCTTGCCGCCAGCCATGTTGAACTTTGATTGTAAACCATTGGTCATTAAGCTACAACAAAAAGTTATTATTTTTATAAATACTTTAAACTTTGATACAATATCAGGTTAGGTAGCCCAATGGCATCGCGTATACCGCGGAATTCCGAATGGTTTTAAAATTTCAAAAATTAAATGACTTTTTTTTTTGTAGAAATAGGTCAATTTCAATAAAAAATATACATATATATAATAGATCATCGAGGTCAAATTTGAAAAATCCGAAAAATTGTTTGCTGAAAAAGTCCGGAATCTTCCCCCCCCCCCCATCCCCCTTATTTTTCCTCTTAATTTGCTTTCATCTGAGTTGCTTTTATTTTTAGTTAGCCCTTACCTATGGATAAAGACGTGTTTAAAACGTATAAAATTTGTAGTAACACGTAATGTATTTAGACGTTTCAAATACGTCTTTTGTCATCTAGCTATCTTTTTCTTACCGGGAATATTATGAGCTTGCAAGTTTCTACACATAGTCAAAAAATATCATTGATTTAAACATGCTGATGACAATAAATTAAATTTAGCATGGCAAAAGTAAGTAACAATGTAGCATAGTAACAGCATGATATTTAGCATCTTTTTACAACTTAGCATGATATTTGTAAACACTTGATACTTAAATCAAAGTTGATTAAACTTTGTCAATTCCATTCATAGACAAAATAAAAGAAGAGAGTCTGCAAAAACAATTAAAAAGCTTCAAACTCCAAAAAACAAAATCATAATCTATCCATCACAAGATTCACCTGTTTACTCTTCTTGAATATTTCTAAACTAAAATTTTGATCATAACAGCTGTTACCATTATGAGCAGAAATAAAAAAATTCTAAATTTTGATAATTTTTAAAATGTAAATTGTGTTTCAATGCAATATATACTGGTACATATGTTAAACATAATGTTAAACTTTGTGAATTTATTACTTTTACTCAAGAAAGAATAAAAGAAAAATATTATTTTTATAATGATAATGAATGAAAATTCTTAAGTAGCATCTTTTTAATTGAGTTCCACAGCGAAAAAATAATTTCTTTTTAATTATAATGTAAAATTAACGCACACAAAAAATATAATGCATAAAAAACAAATTTTTAAATTTATTTTACGCAAAATACTAATTGTAAATGACCACCATCGAGCAAGTTTAGTATTGATTTTTTCAATTATAAGTTTGAAACTTTTGGTAATCTAATGGGAAACCCATCAAAACCCCAGATCCTTAGGCCCTGATAAAAACAAGATAGAACCTAATTGAACGAATTTGATTGATTTTTCTACAGAGTTAGCGTTATATATATATATATATATATATATATATATATATATATATATATATATATATATATATATATATATATATATATATATATATATATATATATATATATATATATATGTTGCATGTATCACATATTGCAGTACATCAGTATATCACATGTTCAGTATTTCACATTATCAGTATATCACATTATCAGTTCAGTATTTCACAAGTTGCAGTATCTCAGTATATAATACATTGTTGCAGTATATCATACATGCAGTATATCATACATTTGTTGTCAGATCAGGTTATCCTGCTACTGGTAACATGTAACCCAGTACAATCTGCTTCATGTCCTGCTGCCTTGTAGGATACGCCTATTTAGGCAAAGGCTAGGAGATGCCAACTCCAATTTAAAACACCCCCTGCCTTGTGGCTCTTAGTTGAGTAAAGGCTAGTGATATTGTCTCGATAAATATACTCATCTTGGGCAGATGTTAAATGCACCAAGCTACTGTCTTGTAGAAGGCCTCCTAGGCAAAGACTTAAGGGATGAACACTTTCTATCTGTTGACTAGCCTCGCACCCCTTCTTCATCTATTAGGCTGGCGCAGATGTATTTTTAATACATTGTTTCCAGTTTAGGGTTTTGAATGCTGGATCTTCTTGACTCAATGCATGAGTTTTGCTTGTGTCTCTGTTTTTATGACTAGGCAACTATTTCTATTATCTCCTAATGAGCGTACAGGTCTAAAACTCAGTTTTATGGTTCTGAGGCCGGCTGGTAGTCAGGTTTCCGAACTCTGTGGTAGCTCTCAGAGAGGTTGACTCCATCAACAGCTGAAAAATAGCAAAGTATTAACAGTGCCAGGTTGCGCATGGATGGTGTCCCTGTTTGTACTTTTGGTGTGCATTGCGGAGGCCACATTTGGGGCCCTTTGTTACGGCTTAGGGTTTATTAGTAGTAATGAGACAATTGCTTGGGGTATTAAACAGTGTTCTGAGTACTATCTATGCTTTGAGTCAAGTTTTTCAATCTAAGTTAAAAATGAATAAAGTACCAAAAACTATAAAACACAAAAAACCATCATCATCACCAAGTTCTCTAAACCTATCATTCACTAATATTCGTGGTCTTCGAAGTAACTTTTCTTCTGTTGAGTCTCATCTCTTGCAAAGTTCACCAGACCTACTTGCTCTTTGTGAGACTAATATGAGTTCGGCTGTCTCATCTTGTGATCTTAGTGTTGATGGTTATCTTCCTCTAATTCGTAAAGACTCCAATAGTCACATGCTTGGCCTGGGCATTTACATTCGTAAGAATTCACCCATTTGTCGTGAAACTAGGTTTGAATCCACAGACTATTCTTTTATGTGCTTTCGTTTAGCAACAATTCACTCTATTGCCTTTCTCTTTGTTTTATATCGCTCTCCATCATCTCAAGACTGTACACTTTTTGACGTTATTTCTGATCATATTGACCAAGCCCTCTCTCTTTATCCAACAGCTAATATAGTTGTTGTTGGTGACTTTAATGCTCACCACTCTGAATGGCTTGGCTCTAGTGTCAGTGATTCGGCAGGCATTAAAGCCCACAACTTTTGTCTTTCTCAATCCCTAACTCAAATAGTCAACTTTCCAACTCGCTTTCCAGACAACCCGAACCATTTACCTTCTCTACTCGACTTATGTCTTGTTTCTGATCCTAGTCAGTGCTGAGTTTCTCCACATTCACCCTTAGGTGCTTCTGATCACAGTTTGATCTCTCTAAAACTAATATCTCATTCTTCTTCATCACCTGAATCCCCCTATTATCGAACCTCTTACAACTACAGTAAAGCTGACTGGACTCTTTTCGTGATTTTCTTCGTGATGGCCCTTGGGTAGAAATCTTTCGTCTTCCTGTCAACAAATGTGCTTCTTACATAACTTCGTGGATTCAAGCTGGTATGGAATCTTTTATTCCCTCTCGACGATTCCAGGTCAAGCCTCAGTCTCCTCCATGGTTTTCTTCACACTGTGCTGCTGCGATTGCCAATCGAAACCTTTACTTCCATATTTATCAGCAAAACAATTCTCCAGGAAACAGGCGTCTGTTTATTACTGCTAGAAACAATTGTAAAAAGGTTTTGTCTAACGCCAAAACCCGCTATTCTCAGGTCATGAAATCTCGTATCTCATCTCAAAAATTACGCTCTCGTGACTTCTGGAGAAAATTTAATAACGGGTGATGCGGAAGTTATCAGACAAATCCTAATTTCATTATTTGAGCATAATAACTAGTTTTTGTGGTTTTATGCGTAGGCATAAACGTTCTATAAAATATAAACTTTATTATTTGAAACACAATTATTTAAAATGAGGTTAAATGCAGCTGAACGAGAATCTTTTCGAAAGCGACTAAAAATGTTTTTTGTAAATAAACCTAATATAAAAAAAAAAAAATCGTAAATTATTTTGAAAAGGAAGGATTTGCTCAAAGTACAATATATGATAACCAAAAAAGACTTGAAACTGTTCAATCGTTTTCTGATAGAAAGCAACCTGGTCGTCCGACATCCTGGACTAGAGAAAAGAAAGCCGAATTAACGAGACTTGTCAACAATCGAAAAGGGGTCAGTCAGAGAAAAATAGATATTAAATTCGGTGTAAATCAATCGACAATTGGTCGTCAGTTAAAAAAAATGATGTTTTAAATATAGAAAACGTGAAAAGACTCCAAAATACACTATAGAACAACAAATAAAGGCAAAGAAAAGAAGCAGGAACTAGTTAACCAACTCTATCACACAAAATCGCTTCTAGTCATCAATGACGAAAAATACTTTTGTTTTGCAGGGGACAACATGCCTGGAAATTCTGAAATTGATTTAAACTTTTTACAGTCGCATATGAAAGGCGTCAGAGCAAAATTGAGATCAATTGCAGATGGTGGTGTTTTTTCATATAAAAAATAATATATTTTTATTAAAAGGTAAATGCTTTATTTAAAAAAAATATAATAGTAGTTTGTTTTTTTATTTATAAATAAGTTATTGACGTTTTTATTTTGTCCGATAACTTCCGCATCACCCGTTAATATCAATAATAAGGGCAAATCTATAATTCCACCTCTCTTGTATGCTTCAGACTTTGTCACCTCACCTAAAGACAAAGCTGAATTATTTTCTAAAAACTTTTCATCAATATCATCTCTTGATTCCACTAGTTGCTTTCTACCTGATATTGCCAACAAACAGGTTGATCCATTGCTTGACATTCATATCACTCCAGCATCTGTATCTAAAGTGATTTCCTGCCTAGACTCTTCTACAGATTGTGGCCCGGACAACATACCTGTTATTGTCTTGCAGAAGTGTTTTCCGGAGCTGTTGTCTATACTCTCAAAACTATTAAACAAGTGCTTATCAGAGTCTTGCTTTCCAGCCTGGTGGAAAGTGGCATCTGTTATCCCTATCTTCAAAAATTCTGGAGAGCGTCTGATTCGTCTAACTACCGTCCTATTAGTCTTCTTCCTATCATAAGCAAGGTTTTTGAATCTTTAATTAACAAACACTTAATTTCTCATCTTGAATCTAACCACTTACTTTCTGACCATCAATATGGATTTCGATCTTCTCGTTCTACAGCTGATTTGTTAACAGTAATAACTGACCGGTTTTATCGTGCATTAGATAAAGGTGGAGAGGTTAAGGCCATCGGTCTCGACATTTCTAAAGCTTTTGATAAAGTTTGGCATGCTGGTCTTCTCCATAAGCTTTCTTCTTATGGTGTATCCGGCAATATCTTTAAGATCATCGAATCCTTCCTTTCCAATCGTAGCATAAAAGTTGTCCTCGATGGACAACACTCTTCTTCTTATTCTGTAACTTCAGGGGTTCCTCAAGGTTCTATCCTTGGCCCTATACTCTTTTTAATCTACATTAACGATCTTCCAGATATTCTCTCATCTAAAGTGGCATTGTTTGCTGATGACACTTCCACTTATTCTTGTCGTGATAAAAAACCAACACCCTCTGATTGCTTGGAGAGGGCATTTGAGCTTGAAAAGGATCTCACTTCTGCTACAGCATAAGGCTCACAGTGGCTGGTGAACTTTAATTCAGATGAAACTCAATTTTTTTCAGCCAATCGTTATCGCAATAATTTAGATCTTCCTATATTTATGAACGGTGATGTACTCGATGAGTCACCTACTCTTCATCTTCTGCGATTAACTCTTACTTCCAATCTCTCTTGGAAACCATATATCAAATCAGTTGCAAAATTAGCATCTGCTAAGGTTACATCTCTTTATCGAGCTCGTCACTTTCTTACTTCGGATTTTATTCTCTATCTCTATAAATCTCAAATCCGGCCTTGTATGGAATATTGTTGCCATATCTGGGGCGGATCTTCTAATGATGCCCTTTCTCTTTTAGACAAGGTTCAAAAACGCGTTGTAAATATAGTTGTACCTGCTCTTGCAGCCAACCTCCAACCATTATCTCATCGTCGTAATGTTGCTTCTCTTTCTCTTTTCTACAAATACTATAATGGGCACTGCTCTAAAGAGCTTGCGTCTCTTGTGCCATCTACTATAATTCATTCTCGTATTACTCGTCATTCAATTAAGTGTCATCCTTTTTCTGTGACTGTTCCTAAGTGCTCCAAAAACGCTTATTCGTCTAGTTTTTTCCTCGAACATCAGCTCTTTGGAATTCGCTTCCTTCATCTTGCTTTCCTGACTCATATAATTTGCAATCTTTTAAGTCGTCTGTCAATCGTTATCTTGCTCTACAATCTTCATCTTTTCTCTTTCAGTAACTTCCAACTTCAATTAGTGGCTGCTTGCAGCCTTGTTGGAAGCGAAGATGTTTTAAAAAAAAAAAAAAAAAATATATATATATATATATATATATATATATATATATATATATATATATATATATATATATATATATATATATATATATATATATATATATATATATATGTATATATATATATATATATATATATATATATATATATATATATATATATATATATATATATATATATATATATATTTATTTATTTATTTATATATATATATATAATATTATATATATTATACCATATGGGACCCGTACGGAAACAAAAACATAAACCCATCAAAATCCCGCTCCTATATAATCCTATATATAATTCGCTCCTATATATAATTTATATCCAAATAAATGATTAATAAATAAATGATTATTAAATAAAATGATTAATAAATAAATGATTAATAAATAAATGATTAAGGGTTATAGGTAAAATTGTCATTTTGTATGTAAAATACTTTATAACGCTTTATAATTATTTATTAATAACATAAAATCACCGGAAGAGGGGCGAGTATTTGGCAAGAAACCCGCGGCTTTTATTCTGAAAGACCTTTTTTTTTTCTTTTACTAGTACCGTCCAAACTATCGCTGGGTACGGCACTACCCTATTCTTAAATCAGTATCACTTCATTTTTAACGTTTATACAGATCTAATTAAATAAAATGGTGTATAAATAGCATTTACAAAGTAGTAATAAATCTAGCAATAAAAAAAAACTTTGAGTTTATATATATATATATATATATATATATATATATATATATATATATATATATATATATATATATATATATTTATATATATATATATTTATATATATATATATTTATATATATATATATTTATATATATATATATATATATTTATATATATATATTTCGTTATTAAAAAAATAAAATAAGCTTTTACAATGTTCTTACAACATAAAAGTATAACATAAAAGTTTCGACCGGAGCTGGCAGAAGACACGGTCTTATCATCCAGAGTTTAAAGCACCTAACCAAGTACCAAAAGGAAGGATGTTTGCACTGAGCATATGAGCAAGATCGATACAAAAATCAATTTAAGCTTTCCCGTTAAATGCTTTTCAGCAACGGGATTTAAAAGGGCTGTTAGGACCTCCTTATAACTTAATAAATAAGACAACAACTAGAACACTACTACCACCACAATTACTACCACCACCAACAACAACATAAACGCCATCATCAATTTTTTTTTTTTTTAATTTTTTTATACATGTTTACTTTACAACTACAAAGTATTTACAAGTAACCAATCACAGATTGGCGGTAAAGATATACAAATATAAATATCATAAACATAAAGTTCAAAATATACGAAGTAAATAAAAATATAGTTGCAAACAACTCTAAATAAATACCAAATACAACAACAACTCTAAATAAATACCAATACAACAACGTGAACAAAAAAAATAATCCGAGAAATATATCTCTATATTCTTCCAATTTAAATAAAAAATACAATAAATAAAAATAAATCTGCTTATTTTTCGGCAGAATGTTAAGGTGTTGTTGTTAATTTGGGTCATTTTTTTGGGTCATTTAGGTCATTAGATTTGAAAAATGTGAGACTATAATAAAAGTTTTTAAAAAAAAAACTTTATATGAAATTTTTTTGTAATTACAAATTTTTAAATTCTTTTTTTAAAATAAAGTTATCAAAAGCTCAATAAATCAAAAACTTTTCTAAAACTTTTGTCTGAATGAAACTTTGCTCGTTTGATCTTCTACAGTTTTAAACTCATTTAAACTTACATACGTAACGTACGTAATTACGTAATAACGTACGTAAAATAAATTATAAACGTACGTAAATACTTCGTTTATAATTTTTTGCGAATAATACAATAAACGTAATAATATAGCAATAAAATTTTTTTTTTTAAATTTCATTTCATTTTGAAGCAAATTTTATATTCAAACACAAAATACAAACAAAATGGCGTTTTATTCCATAACAATCTTACTATTTAAACTTTTTTATATCTCGGACGTAATCTCGTATCGGCATGAAGACGGTTGGGACTATAAAGAATGTCTACCAGTACAAGAAAAATGTGAATATTGGCTCGTCATTCAAGAAAAGCTGACAATGATTTTTCATAAAGATTTAGTTTATGCCGAGAATGGAAAACTATACTTATATAATGAAAGTCCGTCCAACTTCACAACAGAGGTGCAGTTTCTTATTATGAGATTTAATTCATATGCAACTTATATAAATACAAAGTTTGTATTTATATAAATAATTTTTAAATTTTTTAATAATTTTAAAGAGTTTAAATTTTTTGATCACAGGTGATTATGTTATGTAAAAAGAGTATTAAATTTTTAGGTGCCGATTGAGGAAGTAATCACAGCAGATGGTGTCAATCGCATGATTGAAGCAGTAAATGGCACCCTTCCGGGGCCTCCTATTGTTGTATACGAGGGTCAAACAGTCATTGTTCATATTAGAAATACTCTTTTGAGTAATTCAGCTACAATTCACTTTCATGGGCTTCATCAAAAAGATACGTCATATTTTGATGGTATGCCGTACGTCACGCAATGTCCAATTGCTGCTGGACAAACATTCACCCACAGATTTAAGGTCTGGCAAGTTTTTTAAAGGTTAAATTCTGTATTTTAAATTCTTTGCTTTGTTACAGATATTTTAGTTTAAATAAATATTATAGGCAGAACCAAAAGGAACATTTTGGTACCACTCACACATTGGATCCCAAAGAACAAACGGTGTATACGGTGCTTTTATCGTTAAAGAAAGACATTCTGCTGGAGTTATTCCTCCGGCTGATATGATTATGACTGTTGGAGATTGGCATCATGAAAGCAGCGATGAGGTGATTTTTAGTAAACTATTTAAACTAAATACTACATTTATTTTTTAATATTTTTTAGGTAAAGTGAGACGATCTCGTCAGGTTTTACTTTTACAAAATGAGTTTACAATAAAACAAAGAACTGAAACTTTTTTCAACAACATAATTTTTTTATTACCTGCAATATCTACTACGTTAACGTATTTGATAAAACAAAATTTTAAGTTACTTTCGCGTATAAATAGATTTTTTCATCATCAAGTAACTAGGTGTAAATTCAATAATATAGTATTTTTTGGTTAGATTAGTTGCACCGACAAATTTGCTGCACAATTACTAAATTTACAAGTAATAAGTGTAGTCTCTTAAAAACAAGTTAATAGAATTTATTTACAAAAGGGTGTAATGTAACAAATTTTGTCTAACGTAGACAAGACTTGTGGTAAAAGCAACTTAACATGGAGAAAAAACTTTGATATAAATCTCCATTTATTGTGGTAATGGTAGGAAGCGTTCTTTAACTTTACATAAAAAAAACTTCTAAGTTTTTAAGGCAAAATTACTCTAAATTAGTTTCCTAATCATTAAAACAGCTGAATAGTTTTTGTATTAAAAGATTATCTTCTAGTTTTTTTTGTTTTTTTTGTTTTTATAATTATGTACCCATCTATCTTTTTTAATTATGTACCTAAATAATATCACATAAATATCCTAAATATCACATTTAAAAAAGACAAATAGTATTAATAACCTCTGCGTAACTTTTACAAATTAAACAACTTATGTATTTTATTAAATGTTTAATAAAAAAAGCTTAAGAAAATTTCATATATATATTAACCAACAAAAAAAAAACATACATTTATATATTCATTTTTGATCGTTACAATAAGTTTTATATTCTTATATTTATAATTGAAATTAGTCTTTTTTTATTTAATATTTTGTCTAACAATGATACTCAAACAAATACGTTTGTATACCGAGGGTGTTTACAGGAACTTTTTTCGCGTAAGTTTAAAATAGTTATGCCCTCCTCCCTGTCAACAAAGGATTGGGGGTGGGGGGGTGGGGGGGGATAGAGTATGCACCCCTCCACCAGAATCTAAAAGTCCTCTTCTCTTTTTATAAAAATGTTTTAATAATTCTTTAAATCACGTATAACATTAAAATATAATTTTTGCAAACTAAAAAATAATTTTTTGAATATAGTCTTAGTTGACGTAATGTATAATATATATAGGTTATCATCTTTTAAATACAAGATTTTGCTGTGCAAATTTTTATATATAATTTTTTATTAATAAATTTTAATTATAAATAAACTTTATAAATACTTACTAAGAGTCAAAAAATTTATTGTAATAACTGTACAATGCTAAATAATGTTTTTACAAAGATGTCTATGAAAACATGCTATGAAAACTATGAAAACTATGAATCTAGCTATGAAAACAGCTGTTTAACAAAAGGTAGCCAAGACATTTACACTTTTATATTTGAATTTTATTTAAAACACCAATCATAAATATTTATAACAAACTTGTTTACTATCTATAGACAACTCTGTGTCAAAAGCTAAACTAAGCCATTTAGACTTTATCTACCATTTTGCTTTGCAACTTTTTCTTACTATTTTCTTTTAAACTTTTAGGCGCCTCAGTAAAGAAAAGGTTTGTTGCTTGTAATATTTTAGTATTTTTTGAAATTCAGCCAGTTAAGTGAAATTCAACTAAATTTCCCATTGGTCAAACTCATGTAATAAGGCTTTAGGTTTGGCAATAATAAATAAGCTTAATAAAGCTTTTGGTTAAATAAGTGGCAATTAAAGATATGAAGTGGACTTTCCAACTAGTATAACAAGAACACTAAATTATTTTTGGAAGAAACTAAAGATTACAACAAAGAAATATAAAATATCATTATTACTTGCTTTTACAGTCGTGTAATTAGGAGTTATATCAAAAACATGTCTTGTTATGCACTGTGCTAAAGCAAACACAAAACTTGTAATTAACTTCAGTAGAAGCAGTAGCAGAGGTTGCACGATTAAATATTTTATTGATATTTAAAAACATACTTTGAGACAGAAAACCAAAGGAATAAAAAACTTTTTGTAAAGTCTTCATGCCACGATTTCACATTTCATAACAACCAAAGAAAAATCAGCTATAGCGTTTAGTAAAACACAACCAAACGTTTTTCTTTCTGTCTATATTGTATGACGTTTTTCTTTCTGTCTATATTGTATGAAATTTTTCTTTCTGTCTATATCGGAATTTTTAGTACTAAATAAACGTAATGATTGTGTAGAAAACAAAAAGAAATTAATTTAATTCTTCTTATATAACTTAATATATATTTGAAAACATAAGAATTTTCATAATTCTCATGAAGAACAGTTTTGCTAAATAAGTCAAAAACCTGTGAACAGTTTGGCTAAATAAGTCAAAAACCTGTAAACAGTTTGGCTAAATAATTATTTATACTTAATAAGTCAAAAACCTGGATATATATATTCTAATATTTTGCCACAATTGTTTGATTATCAAAGAAAATCAAGGAACAGAGACTAATTTTTATCGATACAATTATCGATGCTTCTTAGAATAACTCTCAGCATTCCTTTCTTGTATCCAAAGGATAACGTGATATCAAAAATTCTGCACAATTAATATAATATTTGGTTGTCTAACTTTAAAGAAAATTATATTTTTCTTCCACGGACTAACTTTTTCTTTGAAATGCTATACTTGCGAATTAAGCGACATTTTGAACTAATCAACGGCCATGTTTTATGTTTAATAAAATTTAATAATTTAATTGATTTAATAAAACAAGGTGTATGTTAAAAGGGGAGTCTAAATTTTATTTTCCATATTTGAAACTTTTTCTCTCCCTATTTAGGTGTCGTCCATAAATTACGTCACGCTATTAGGGAAAGGGGGGTTGGTGCTTTTGTTATGACTCATACAAAACTTGCTACTTAAGTCTTACGATTTTGTGACAAGGAGGTGGGGGGAGGGAGGTGGAGTAAAAAACGGTCAAAGATTTTCTGACGTAATTTATGGACAACCCCCTACCATTTAAAATTAAGTTAATAAAATGATGCGCAGTCTAGTGTAATAAAACTGGGGATGTCCATTGACATATTTTAATGTATACTTATTGTTACTAACTAATTTTGCCTCCTGATAATAAATAAATAATGCTTGATAAAAATTTCACTCACGGTGTATGTAAAAAGGGAAGTCCAAAATTTTTTTTAACTAAAACAATCATTTTGATTTTTTTATTGATAAAAATATTTAAAGAATAAAGTTCTATATAACTAAATAAAATAAGGTAGGGTAACTTAATCAAACCTCGCCCACATCCACACTAAAATTACAGTTGAAAGGCATTTCATAGACCTACACTGCTGCACAATACATCATTCGATAGCTTGGTCTTTCAGCTACAAAACTATGCAGACTATTGTAGACTTTTTAAAAGTGTTTAGCATTACCATTAAAAACTGAATCTCGCCCACTTGAACTCAACCTCGCCGTGTTGATTTAAAGTTGCCCACTGTGTGCCTTTTAAAAAGAACTTATACTCGCCTAGGATGACGTTATATGCAGGTTGGTGAGGTTAAATCTTGTGAGTTAATTTGTATGCTCAATTGCACTATTTTAATTAGAAAAGTAAATAACCATGGGGTTTTTGAGAATGCGAACTTTCACCCCTCCCTAGATTCTGACCTGGATCTAGATTGGGACTCGTAACACAAGGGTTGCGAGTTCGAATCCTGTTCAAAGCAATTATATGTTATCGGTTAGGCTTGAAATGCGGAACCAACTCATTAAATGCTTATGCCCTAGTGGCGGTGCTTTGTGATAAGATCATTAGGTCTTATCACAAAATTAATAAGACCATTAGGTCTTTACGCACATAAGACCATTAGAGTATTCTTAAATAAAAATAATGAAAAAGTTTATATATATAATAAGAAATTCTATGCATTTTTTATTATATGAAAAAGGTTTTAAAATATTTAGTACACATTGGTCAGTATTGTTCTCGGGACCAACCCATGGTTGCAATTGATAGTGAGTTGAACTTCTTTTTTTTTGTTGCTGTAGACTTGTTGGCACGATTTTCTAATTTTCTTTTCTCAGCCAATACTTTTTTTTCTTATTTTTCTTTGAGTCACTTAGCAGCATTGATAAGTCGCAGTTGTTTTTTTTTGCATTTTTTTCTTTCCTGTTCGATTTTGTCCTGGTGATATTTCAGCTTTGCTGAGTATGCTTCTTAAGAAACTAAAACGAAGTATTTTAGCTGTCCTTGTCTGTTCGCTATCTTTTTCAATGCGGTGGCCTTACGATATGCCAAAACATCAATATCTCCATCACCTGCACATATATAAAAACATATACTCAATAAAAGTACTAATATTTAAATAATTTTAAAGATTTTAAATTAATTAAAAATTTATTAAAAGTTGCATTGTTGCTATGAAAATATTGATCACTTCGTGCAATGATTGACTTACCTGGGTAGGATGATTTTGCAAATGGAGAATCTGAAACCGTAGCAGATTTCAATTTTGGTGTTATAAGTGGTTCTAAGATTTCATTTTCTTTTAGCTTAGTAAGAGTGTTACTAAAACTATAGTTTCAGACTTCAATGCTTCTATGTGTCCATAGAAGCATTGAAGTCTGAAATATAATTTTCTTGAACAATTGATGATTGAAATTCCTAAGAAAACAATAAATAATACTATTGAAATGCAAGTTAGTGAATTTTAAACTTCAATCGGAATTTTTATCAATTTGTAGATAAAATATGAGCATCAAATAATGATTTTTATTGCATAGTAGTATTAGTAAAAATAAAATAGTCTAATACTAACCGAAGAATAATTGATTTCAGTAACTTCTGTTTCTTTTGTTAATGCTTCATTTTTATGTTCAGATATATTTTTTGACATTTTGTTGCGAACTAAACGTTTCAGTGCAGACCAGGTCACAAACTCGTTGTCGCAAGCAAAATCAAAGCCGTTTTCAAACAGACAGTTGTCGCTTGTCAACTAAGCAGGATTCATTTCAGTTTTTATTATTTTTAAGCATTGTAATGTATTCTGAGTCATGACATTATTAACATTGATAAAAAGTCCACTATCTGCAGCACTCTCATGTACATTCAGATTTTCATTCTCGTTTATGCCAATCAATGAATCACCGGTACCATTGTGCAAAACGTTTTCAACACCTTGATCATTATCTGCACCAGGTATTGAAGTGTTATCAACATTTCAATACCTGGTGCAATATCAATTAGATCAATGAAGTTGTGAGAATTGTGTCTATCCAGAATCAATAACTGAGGACGTTGTGGACCAATGTTTTCTAAAAATGTCTTGGTAAACCATAGCTTTGCTAGCCCCTATTTAGTCCAACCACAATCAGACCAGCTCCAATTTGTTCCCGGTGGCGCAGACTCTGTGTTAAAATCCAATAAAGACCTGAGGTGGAACGAACTTATCCTGTGCATTTACACATGCAATAACAGTGATTGACTCTCGATTTTCACTAGTTCGACTATGGAGGTTTTTTGTGTCTTTTCGTGAAACCACTTTTCTTAGTTTTACATCAAGTTGTTGACCAGTTTTATCCATATTCCATATGAAAAACCACTCTTTACTATAACGCCATTCAAAACACTAAAGTATTTTGACACTTTACCTTTATCCATGCACTGATGTCGAACTGAAGCTGTACCCTCAGGTTGTCGCAGAGTAAACTTATGCCCATGCTGGCGCTTAATCAAAGTCCACCACTGGTTGCTTGGAAGTATCTTCTTGAAGTTAACCTTATGCTTTGTGGCAAGTTTCCCAGCATAATTCAGGAACTGTGACTTTCCGAAACCTTCCCCTAACTTTGCTCTATTGATTGCATAGTCTATAAGTTTTTCTTTTATTGCAAATGGTAGGGTAGGTTTTCTTCCTGGTTTTGCTCCAATAACAACTTTTCCAGATAGCATGTCTCTCAGTGTTGTACGTGGCATATTGTACAATATTGCTGCCTTACCAACTGAAAATGATGGCTCTGATCTGACATACTTAATTGCACTCATCATATTTTCCTCGCTCCATTTCAGGAATTTGCCCCGTTTATTAACAGTGACTGGCGGATCAATGGAATGATTGGAACCATTAACACGAGTTAAAGAAACATCAAGTATTGGAAGCTGTTTCATTTGACAAATTTCAAGAGCACGACATGTTGAAAGAGTTACACTATCACAAAAATGAGTTGTATTATGACATATTGTAGTCTCTGTTCCAACCAACATCCTGGGAAATCTTGGTGATGATCTACAAACATATCTTGTTTTAACCATGGTTTTTTTCAAGACGAGACCTAGATAAATTGTAGATTAATTGTAGTATGAATGTCATACTAATTTGATAAAGTGTTTAAAATTTACTAGAGCTACAAATATTAACACACAGTGAAAACCATGTTAAATTAGTTCTAAATTTGAAAATAAATAAAAAGCATAAATGAAATATCCATTATTTCTAAAAACTAACTATTATAAAAAAAAAACATGGCATAAAAAGATAAAAATATATAAACCAATTCTAAATTCTTTCTTACCAATAATTATCAGGAAAAGAAAACGCGATAGCAGACAATGTTTAGTTAGTCGCAAAGTGTTTATTTTCTTTGCAATTCTTCTAGCTAATTTATTGTGTTTAGACGAACATTATCTTTTTATACAATTACTCAATACTCAACGCAGGGCTATAGTACTGTAATTAGCAATTTATTTTTTAATTAGTATCCTTAATAACAATACACAGAGTAAGCGTATTGTTTTGAAGGCAATCAAATATACATTAACGTTGATATCATCAATTTTTGTCAAAGCAATTGTCAAGTAAATTTGGGGTTCAATTTTACGATAATGCCAATGTTGAATTAAGAGTAATTAATTTATAAAATAGTTTCCTCAATAGTATATAGAATAAAAATACATATAAAATATACTTCTTTGTAAGCAATTAAAACATGATGTCTATAATATATATCTTTACAAAATTTTATGATTTTGAATTTCGATTATTTTTTAAATATGTCATCCCAATTTAATCAAAAAATAATAGGAGTCACGGCGAAAGGTTTTTTTTTTTAAATTGCTGGTAGCGAAAGAGTTAAATCTCATAAATATGTTCTAAATGTAACATGCTGCATCTATTCTCGCCCACCCGGGTGAGGTTGAATGCAAAGGGCGATGATATATTTATTCTGTGGGCGAGATTAAGTTAATTTGGGAGGTTGAGCAGAAAACAACTTTATGCATATTCTACTATTTCAAACGATTGTAAATTTTATTACAATTAGAGAATAAAATGTGGAGAACAAAATAAAGTTGTAATCTAAAATGCATAATAACTAATTAACTCGGTAGAGTTGCATTAGCTGGTTTGATATCGGCAAATTAAGTAGCAAAAAACTTAGCAAAAATCAACAAATTTTCCATAAGTGATAATTCTTTATTTACGGTTCCTCTGAGGTTGGTTGTTATGATGCTGTTAAAGGTTGGCTTGCTGCTTTAAATAAATGTCTTTGTGATGGTGTATCCTGTGTGTTAACGGACATATAAGCAATCAAAGATGGTGGGCGAGATTGAGTGATGGGCGAAATAACATTAAGTTACCCCATGTCAATTCAAGTTTTTAATTAAGTTAATCAACTCAAAAGTTAGTTTAACCTCCATCAAAGCATTGTAATTATGTTTTTTTTTAATTAATAATCGCAAAATTATGAAGCCAAAGTAATATTATGTTTTCCGGTTTTTGATTTTTTTAAACCGTTTCACATAATTGCCGGCTAAATGCACGGCGCCATGCATAATTTGTTAAATTACTGCTGTAGTTTGGTTTTAATAGTTATATATAGTAAACCTTTTTTTTTTAACAATACAATCAAGTTGAAAACTTTTAAGTTTTTTGGGTACGTCTAACGACTTAGCAGACATCCCCTAGACACACCCCTGTAGTTCACCGACAAAAAAAATGATACATTATGTACATTACATGTACTTTAATATATGTACTTACAATGTGATTTTGTAAGAAAATTAGCATTTTTCGGTGGAACTAAACTAATAAACAATTTTTTAAGTCCTAACAAGAAAAGAAATATACATAAGTCAGGGGCGGATCCAGGATTTTTATTGACTGTAGCAAAAATGCCATAAATATTTTTTCCATCTAAAAAAAAAAAAAAGTCCTCGCTTTTCATATTTACCGACAATACTAAGTCCAAGTTTGTCGACTGTACTATGAGGTCTACCTATGCCGACTCGCTGGTCTAAAAGAGCTAAATTTGCAGACGCATGGACTGAAATTCATTGATAGGAGGGGGGTCCCCTAGCATTGTTCTCTTCCGTCGTCCGTTTAGAGCGGAAGAACATTAATTAATTTACACGGCATTTAAACCATCCAGTTAAACTGATCATATTTTAACGAAATAATGGTTTACTTTTTAATAGTTTAATCTTTTATAACTTTTAATCATAACTAAAACCATTACCGAACCCTTATCCTCAGTCAATGTATTTACATTTAATTATTGGTATTCCTATTGCCAGTCAATGTATTTATGCCAAATAATGCACACAAAAAAAATCATATAAATTTATCTATAGATTTAAATCAACAAAATATTTGTGGCTGTTAAAATATGTATTAGTCTGCAAAAAAATTGGGGGTTGATATTTGGAAATAAAAATGACAAATTAAATTTAAATTTATTTAAAATTAAATTTTAAATTTAATTTAGTTTTAAAACACAATTTGCTTTATTTAATGGCTTCTTAAATAAAATATCTGTAAATTAAAATAGACACTGTAACGGATTTATATAAATTTACAAAAACAATTTATAAATATTTTCATATTTTTAATATTAGAGTTCATTACTTCAATACAATAATTTTTTTGTCAAATAATAAAAATAAGAAACAAGTTTCAAAGCAAATAAAAAATAGAACAAAACTAACTAAACTTTTTAATAAAAAATGTATTCCTTTAAATAAATAAGGAATGCTTTTAAATTCCTAAAACAGCAAACTTTAGTTATATTACAATTAACAACGATACAACTAACAAATATCAGCAAAAACAAAAGTGTCAATGAAAACAAAAGTATCAATGTATAAATGCAACCTAACAAGACAAACTTAATATAATGGTTCTTTGTTTAAAATGACATTTATGGTTTGATTTTGGTTTAGAAAGTTTTCTGTGGTTTTTGATAAAATAATATAGGAAATTATATTGTGAAGATAACACACAATTTTAATAAAGTAATGCAGTAAAGCAGAAAATTATTGAATATGAAAGTCATACGAACTTTATCTTTCACGAAGTTAAAGAAAAGCCATTGAGCAGTATTGTCAAAAGGACTTTTTAATCCACCTGTTTCAAATGATTTTGGAAATTGACCAAAGTTTAAAAAATAAAATATTATACTGGTCAAAATTTCATATTGTTAAGCAAATTATAATTTCAAAATACATGTTAATGTAAACAAGACAAAACAGTCTTTGGTTTTAAAGAACGCTTAAAAAATATGTCAAATACTTTTCTTATATTTCTAAATTTTGTTTCAAGTAATTCTGTAACAAGTTTTCCTAACATAAAATATTCGTTTTAATCAGCAAGACTATTTCTTCACATGTATAATTTGTGAAATGCCTTGTGACATATTTTATGCCTATTTTTTGATTTTTTTATGCATAATGCTGAATCGTTGAAATCCAAAACAAAAACTTCTATGTTTATCATTAACATGATACATCACATGCCGACAATTTTTGTATTGAAAGTTTTCCATTATGTGACAGCAAGTTTAACAAAATCACCAGTCTTGTTAACAATTAAGATGTTAGAAGGTTTAGGGTGGTTAAAAAGAGCATTTCAAAAAAACTTTTTAAGTCCATTATTTCGTATGTTTTTGATAACGTGGACCAAAGTCAAGCAACAAAAGAGTTTCATCATTAGTTAACCAAGGTTTTTCATAAAACGTTTGAGTTAGATTTTTATCACATATAATTGCCTTTGCTTTGTTATTTGACTGTCTTACTGATTCTAGACATGAATGAATTTAATCTCATAAAAATTAGAAATTTGTTTGTTTACAGGTTTTCACAACATTTTCAAAAAAAATTTTATCAAACATAAAGCTTTTATAACAAGTTATCATAATATTTAATTTACACTTTTTAAAAGATTCTTTTTTCACATTCAATAGTGCGTGGTTAAAGATGGCAGCTAAATTTACAGAGGAAAAATTATTTAATAATTATTAATCAAATAAACAAATATTTTTATGATATTGAGTCAATGAAATAGAGTCTAGTAAGTTTCTTAGCGATTTTGAAAGTTTTTTACAAGATTTTTTGGAACCTCAAGCAATCTTGAGAATGGAACATGCAACAATTTTTATAAACGCTATAAATGTTATTCATGAAAAGAAAAAAAGAGCAGATACCGAAACTATTTATGACGAAGTTTTGAAACATTTCAACAGCCGACTAGAAAAATTACAAGTGACTTTCTTAATATACTGGTCTCTAAAAATACATTTAGTTGCTCTTTTAAAAACGGCAAGGTGTCTTGTAAGGCTCTTATATCTCCAGTAGAAAAATCTGCGTCTGGTCTTTGTATTATCAATCATAAAAAAATCAAAACATTAGAATCTGAGCTTAAAATTTTTAACTACGAATTTAAAACTTGAGAAGTAGTGAATATAGTCTTTCAATCTTAAAAGAAGAAAATTCGTTTCTAAATGAAAGAGTTATCAAAATTAAGGAAAATTATTGGTGTCTTAGTTAATAAGTTTGATGTCAAATCAACCGCGTCTGATTTAAAATCAATTCATAAGTTAAACTTCTTAGTTGATATTAGTTTTAATGACCCATTAAATCAAAATTCAATTTATTCAAGAGATGACGAAACTACTAATGTTAAACATTTATATTTTATAAATTCTAATATTTGTAAACCAGCGGAACCAACAATTTCTATTAATAATGAAATAAACTTTTAATCAAATCAGAAGTTTAAAAATATTAAAAACCAACTTTTCTCGGTCAGAAAAAAATGCGTTCCAATTTTTTAAATTATAAAAATCTTGCGCGAAAACAAGATGCATAACAAGATGCACAACAAGATGCACAACAAGATGGACAACAAGGTGCACAAAAAGATGCACAACAAGATGCACAACAAGATGCATAACAAGATGCACAACAAGATCCACAACAAGATGCACAACAAGATGCACAACAAGATCCACAACAAGATGCACAACAAGATCCACAACAAGATGCACAACAAGATGCATAACAAGATGCACAACAAGATGCACAACAAGATGCACAACAAGATGCACAACAAGTTCTTTTCGCTATTGCAAAAAAAAAGAACAAAAAATGTAAAAAATAAAACAATTCATGAAAAACAAGTAGACAATGTTGTAAAAGTTTATCCTTACGATAATAATAAAAAACAAGTATGCAATGCTGATAAAGATTATCCTTACGATAACCAAACTGACGATTATAAATGGCCAGCAGGAACAACCTTAATATGTGGGGACTCTGTCTTAATTGGAATTTGTTAATTACCATTTAAAAACTGCAAAGACTCTAACTAAAGTTAGAGTCTTTCTTGTTGCTATAATAGAAGACATGCATTATGATCTAACTTTTTTCTTAAAAAAAGAACCTGCTAAAATTATCCTGCATATTGGAACGAATAATTGTATAAAAGATTCGTTCAAAACTGCCGTTGAAAAATTAAAAGATATTGTTTCCTTCATTTTGAAATCGAACCCAAGTTTTTCATTAATTTTACACTACACAAATCGTCGATTCGATAATGCAAAAGCTCAACTTACGACGATACGTTCGTTACTACGATACGACGATACGTTCAGCCGATAAATTAAAACTGAGTAATTATAATACTATTGATAACTCAAATTTTTCTAATGAACCCCTCGGGCTACGTGGTCTCCACCTTATTACGCAAGGATCTGATAGATTAGCCATGAACTTTATTGCATATCTGAAGTCTATTTGATAGAAATTCCTATTTGATTTTGAATCACCAAACTTACTTACCAAGTATCAATGAAGATCTTAGTCTTAATTCTGATTTGGATAAATTAAGAGCCAAATATCCAAAAAATGACAGCCTAGCATTTATAAATAAACTCAATCCGTAATAAATTTTCAGATATTACTACCTTTATAAAGGTAGTAATATCTGAAATTTATTACGGATCGAATTATATATTTATAAATGATAAGTTTCACCAATGATAAGAACGTCAACAGTTTTATTTATAATTATAATTATATTGATGTTCTTATCATTGGTGCAACTAAAGTTAATGACTCATTTCCAACTAATCAGTTCTTATATTTAGGTTATTAAACCCCCAATCGCCTGAATATTTCTCAATATAGCGGAGACATTCTTGTGTACATCAATGATAATATTCCTTTTAAAAGGTTAAAATAAAAGGATTTTTCTTTTTATTTAGCCTTTTGGAGTGGTGATGTACCAACTTTTATGTTAAAATCTTAACAGTGAAATCAAGTCTGAGAGGAAAATTGTGCAAAATGTTTATTTTATAGTTTATAGTTTTTTTTGAAGTTTTGATGGCAACCAGATCATATACTAGTGTTGCTAGAAAAATGACATTCGAATTATCGCTTTTGCAATTCCTTCAGCTTTATCAATGCATTAATTTATTTAAACAAACAACTTGTTTTAAACCGGTTAATAAAACTTCCTGTATAGATCTTATACTGACTAATAGAAAGTTGTACTTTCAACATTCGAATCCGATTTGTACGGGTGTAAGTGATCACCATCAACTAATATACACAATGCTTAAATCTACATTTTGTAAGTTACCACCTAGAAAACTAATATATAAATCGTTTAAAAATTTTTCAAGCAAAAAATTTGCAACAGCACTCCATAAAAACTTAAATTCTTGTAATGATTTACATACTTTTGATTAAATATTTAGCAAAGTTCTAGATTTGTACGCTCCTTCTAAGTCGAAAATACTCAAAGGTAATAATAAACCTTTTATAACTAAAGACTTACGAAAAGCAATTATGCTTCGCTCTACATTGTACAAAAAACTCCTTAGTGATAAATCTAATATTTCGGCGCAAAGGTACAAAAAACAAAGAAATAGGGTAGTAAATTTGAACTGTAAACTAAAGAAAATTTACTTTGGGCAAACTAACACTCTTTCGATTCAAGATACATCTCTCTGTAAGTTAACTAAACCTTTCCTTTCAGATAAATCAAGTAACTCTAACAAACGTGTAACTTTAGTTGAAAACGGTATCATTATCTCTGACAACTCTTTATTAACTAATATTTTTAATAACTATTTCATAAACATTGAATTGCAATCTGGTAGCACAGACCTCATATATCCGTCTTTATTTTCTTGCTATATAGACCCTGTTGATGCAACTATCAAAAAGTATACGGATCATCCCAATAAAATAAACATAAAGAAAAATTTTAAAACCTGTACACATAGTTTCCAGTACCGTCAAATAGCATCTGATGATATTGCAAATATTATAGGGTCTATAAACAATAAGAAAAAGACTAGTGGTGATATACCAATTTTTATGCTAAAATCTTAAAATGAAATCAAATATGAGAGGAAAATTGTGCAAATTGTTATTTTAGCTTAACCTTTTTGAAATTTTGATCTTAACCAGATCATATACTAAGTTTTATTAGACATTTTAAAGTGTTTCTAGACGTTTTAAAATTTGAATTAGGTGAAAATTTTATCCAACGTGTTTTCTTCTCTTTGTTTCTGCGAAATCTATAAATTTTTAAAACGTTTATTAACCGTTTGACTTCATCAATTATAAATAGCTTAGCATTTTTTTTCAATATAAAAAATTTCACCATTTTTTATAAGCATAAACAAATTTCAGCATTTTCATAATAGACTAAATAAAGAAACCAACAGACGGTGCTATTTAATTTAGTCTTCATAATTATTAAAACTTTTTCATTTAATGATTGCTATCCACTTTATTATAAAAGTATTATAAACGGAGAGAGGATATTTAACAGAACTTCTGTCTTTGCTAAACAAATCCTGTTTTTGCTACAGGTTCTCGCTTGATGACTTTTAATCACTACGTAAGACTTCCTTTTAAATAAAAAGGTAGCAACTAAGTAGCCTAAATATATAATAAATTATAGGGGGTATGTATAGAGTTGTTTCAAAACATGATAAATTGACTTATACCACAGTTGTTACAGTCGATTTGCCATTTTATTTAATTCCCAGTTCAATTAAAGTTGATACGCTGCGAAATGTTTGACATTCTTTCAAAAAATTATGGGCTTGTTAGACAGATCAGTAAACACATGGGTTTTTCCTTAGACCATTAAAAACTATTTAAAAAAAGTTTTCAATGGTATAAGGGTTTTTCAGTAAAGAATTTCATTTTTCCGAATGAAATATTTCCGTAGCATAGTCAATTTAACTCAGCTACGATTTTGAATAAATTTTTGAAGCAACGCATTTTGATTACTTGTAGCCGCCATATCTTATTTGAATTATTTTTCTCTTTTGCATGAAAAAAGAAATGTATGTAAAAAACAAAAAGAGAAAAAAAAACTGAGCTGACTGTAGCAATTGCTACACTTGCTACAGCCTAGATCCGTTCCTGTAAGTTATGATATTTTTTCCACTCAAACTTGCCATAAGTCTTCATTGATAAAATTAAAATAAAAAAAGATTCCATCGCAAAATTTTTTATTTGTTTATCCCAATTAAAAATAGAACAAACCTATTAATAAGTTACATCAATTCTACTAATGTTGCAAAAAAAGTAGTAAAAAAAAGTTTGTTACCACGCCTTTATCAGCGTGATAACAAACAATTTGTCGAATGAGAATTTTATACCTTTATCGGCGTGATAACAAACAATTTGTCGAATGAGAATTTTACGTGTAAATTAATTCAATGCTTTAAATATTTATGCTTTAAATATATGTGAAAAATTACAATCTAAACCCCCACCTTCCGTTTTTAAAGATCTTGCTATTATTCACCTAACAAAATCTAACCTAGAAAATTTTTTATAGTTGGAATGAGCCACTGAATGAGTTGTTTATCTTCCTTCATTCGGATGGGGATATTACGTTGTCTGTACCGGTTGTGTCTGATTTCAATTTCCATTTTGCGCCACGCTTGTGAACTCTGTTGATCACCAGAGAAGCCAACATCTTCAAGGTTTCATAAATGATATGAAGAGTTTTTGTTAAACATTTGTTTGTTGTCTCGCTTTGCAGTGTCAACAAACAAATTAAGCAGCTCTGAGTGATAAAGTACTGTAAATGATTGAAACCACAGATTGATGAGAATATTGTACCAATCTCTCCCTGGTTTACCTTTAAAAACCTACCTATCATTTCCTGGTGTACCTTGGTGCTTCAAACAGTTGGTACTTAATGCGATAATGTAATTATAAGTTCAACCAAAACTCAAAAACATTAACAACTTTTCAAAATAAATTTATTTTGTATTAAAATTATCTTATTCAGAAAAAGATTCTCAGAAAAAATCCTCATGAAAAGATTTTCAGAAAAATACATGAAATGAAAATAATTTATTTATGTATATACTATATTTTATTCAAACCAGTTTTACACAACATATCATTGAAAAAATAAGTATGTGCTTACACCATATATTTTATATTTCATTATATCAAGTTTGTTTGCATGTTTCACATCAGTTTAATAGATAATTTGTTTTTTTTTATTAAAAATTTTGTATCAGATTTTAAATAATACGAACTTTATTAACTGGAAACTAATATGTTTTTCAAAGCTTTGAATACTCAAATTGACGCTTTTGAGTATAACTTACGTTTTTTTTAAATCGCTTTATAACTTTACGTGACTTGAGGTAGATTATTCCAGCTTACTGAATTATTCCAATTCTTGCGCAAAACTCAAAACGAGGATGCTTTTTTAAATTATAGTAGTTAGAAATGTTCCTTCTGAGTCCGAAATGAATTATAGATTTAGCTTAACACTATTTATAAGATTTTAGATTGAGCTTAACACTATTTATAAAAGTAAACAAATTACTTTTAAGGTCACATATATAGTAATACCTGTAATACGATTTATTCATTATTTTTTAATATTAAAGAAACGATGTGGTAATTTAAAAACCGTATATGTTCTGATGTACTTGCATTTAGTTCATGTTTATGAGAATATTGTAAATTAAATGTAACTTAAATTAAAAATACATTCAACTTGCTACGCATTGGGACTTAAATTATTTGAATAATTCAGACGGATGGAATAATCTACTATAATCGTAGATTATTCCATCCCACAGTGGGCCAGTAGGTGGACAAAATGGGAAAAATTTTAGTTGTCTAATCTTGAAAACCTATTTAATTTTAGTATCTACATATATTAGGAGAAATCTATTGATAATTTATTTATATTAAATCCCTTAGTTACCAGGACTCTAAGCATTTGAATATTGAGATAAAATAAAAAAAAATAAAAATTATAAATAAGTAATTAACGGTGACATCAACGTTGTGTTATATTTCAATTACATCTACGTTTTTGAAACAAAAAATTAGTACATGTTATTCTAGAGTATTTAGAGATAAGAAAAACCAATGTGTGAAATAAATTTGTCATAGCATGTTATCTCAGTTATACTTTGAAAATCACAGATTAAAAAAAAAAATTTCTTAAGAAACTTATTTTTTGCCGCACAATAACTAATAATTACCACAATTTGCCATGTGTTGTCTTATATTTATTTGAGCTATATGATGCTTCAATCGAGTTTTAATTGATTGCTCGTCCCCTTAAATCCCCGTTCAGATTTTATGTTTTAACTTGGTTGCTATGGTACTAAATTTTGCATAGCAACAACTCATTTTTACATTAACGTTGTTTTAACAGTATTTTACTTGCGCTAAATACACAATATTGGGGGTATGTATTAAAATGAGATTCAGAATTCTTATGAGGTTAACTTTTTTTGGTTACTATGGATACATTATTTTGCATAACATAGCAACAACATATTTTCGGTAGTTGTTAGTAATTTAATTACTAACACTGACAGTAATTTAATTACTTTTAATTTTAATTACTAACACTTGTAGTAACTTAATTACTAACAAGTATTAGTAGTCCAGGCGGCATATATATAAAAACATTTTACTTTTAAATACAAAATACTTGTTACAATAATTATTTAGATATGGTTTTGTTAAACTTAGACATTCATAATTTTCTCCAAAAAAACAATCTTAGTATTTCAAAACAAAATATTACTGAAGATATATTAAAATTTATTCAGCCAAAATTTGCTGATTTTAAAGACGTTGATTTTAGACATGCTGTTCAACGATTTGTTTACTTGTATAAAAAAAAGTGGAAATCTGCAAACTATACTGTGAAAAATTTTGAAAAGAAGTTTGTGAACTGGCTTAATGAATATTTAATTGTCAGAAAAAAAGACAATGAACCAACTGCAAGTAGACGTGGTCGAAAACCAGTTGCATTTGATAATAGTTCTAATAAAACTAAAAAACGGCGTGTATCTTGTTTAATTGAATCTCATTCATCCAATGAATTATTTTTTGCTGCTAATAAAAAATTTAGAGATGAATCTGTTGTTATTGCTGCCAAGAATGTTTTAAATATATCAAATACAGATAAAGCAACTAAATATTCAGCAGACGAAGCACTGGCTTTAATAATTGATGCAAGTCTGACAAAAGCTTCCTATCAATTGATTAGAAGCGGAGCCTTGGAGAAAGAATATAACATCTACCCCGCTTACAATGATGTCAGAAATGCAAAATTGAAATGTTATCCTGCAAACATAACAGTGGAGGACTATTCAGCTTCAGTTCCTTTAAAAGATTTAATGACTCATACTTTACAAAGAATCTGTGCAGTTCAGGAACCTGTGCTAAGGCACTTGATATTGAACGACAAAGCAATAAAAACAATGACACTAACGTGTAAGGCTGGTTTTGATGGTGCTACTGGCCAAAGCATTTATAAACAAGTTTTATCAGAACCCGACATTAACAGAGATTTAAAGCGTGAAGAATCATTATTTATTACTTGTCTTGTCCCATTGGATTTGACTGGATTTAACAACAGCAATGAAAAAGTGCCTATTTGGAGAAATCAAAAGCCGTCCTCCACAGCCTATTGTAGACCCATAAGATTTGCATACAAAATGGAATCCAAGGAATCTGTGATTGAAGAAGATCAGTACATTAAAAGTGAGATAGAAAGCTTGGGTATGATTTTATTAGAGGTTTGCGGATCTTCTATTGAAGTGAATTGTATTATTGAACTTACAATGATTGATGGGAAGGTTCAAACAATATTATCTGAAAAAAATAACTCATACCAATGCTGTTCAGTGTGTGGTGTCTCTCCAAAAAATATGAATAGTCTTGATATCCTTAACATAGATTATACTAACAGAGAGTTCAAATATGGTCTTTCCAGTCTTTATGCATGGATTCGATTTTTTTTCGATGTTATTGCACATTGCATATAAAAAAGAAACAAGAAAGTGGCAAGCAAGATCTAAAGAACACAAAGAAAAGGCATCTGTAGCTAAACAAAAGATTTAGACTGATTTTATGAACAAAATGGGACTTGTTGTTGATTTCCCTAAAAGTGGTGGTTCTGGAACAAGTAATGATGGCAATACCTCCAGGCGTGCTTTTGCAGCATATGAACAAACAGCTGAAATTCTGGGTATTGACCAAAACCTTATATTCAGATTTTACATTGGTAACGCTCTCTTCAGGATATGAAATAGACTGCTTAAAGTTCAAGGATTATTGTTTTGACACTTTTAGACTATATGTGTCCCTTTATCCATGGTATTACATGGCTCAATCAGTTCACAAAGTATTGATACATGGACATGACATAATTAAAAGCCTTACATTACCCATCGGACTTATGTCAGAGGAAGCTCAAGAGGCTAGAAATAAAGACTTTAAACCTTATCGCGAAAATTTCAGCCGAAAAACATCCATAAAAGCAACAAATACTGATCTTATCAATAGACTCCTAGTTTCCAGTGATCCTGTTATTTCATCATTGCGTAAATCAACATCACACCAAACAAATCATAAAGCATTTCCTTCAGATGTTTTACAATTACTTAAACAATCTTCAAACGATATTATTGTTTTATAATTTTTTGATGTAATTTAAAATTGATAACGTTTTCTTGCACTATTTTTTGCTTTAATTATTCCTAAAACATTATTTACCTAAATACTCAATTTTTATTCAATATAGGTGGGTCAAAAATCCGATAAGATATTCAAATATCAATTTACCACTTTGTAACTAAGGAAAGTATCCGGTAACTAAGCAATATAAGTATCCATAACAACTAAATTTAAAAAATTATCACTTTTGTAAGAAGTGTGATCTCATATTGGTAGTCATGCCAAATTTAGTGAATATAGCACTTATAAAATATCTGCAGATAACAAAAGTAGGTTGTTGCTAAGCAAAATAAAGGTATCCATAGCAACGAAATAAAAAAATATTACCTTCATAAAAAGCGCAGACATCATATTAGTACTCATACTAATTTTAGTGAATATAGCTCTAATATTAAATTAGTTATGAATTTTGTCCAGTAAAAGTGCATTCTGGCCCACTGTGCATCCGCCTGAAATATTCCGTCTTAATGCGTAAAAGTCAAAACAACTATTTTTGGAACATTTCTAACGGTTAAAATTTAAAAACGCATCCTCGTTTTGCGCAAAAAATAATTCAGTAGGCTGAAATAATCTACCACAGTCCACAACAGTCCGAAAAAATAACAACTTTACATTTTATTTATATATATAGTTTTATTTATAACTTTGCCTATATTTTTACTTTGAAAACCAGTTACATTATGACTTCCTATTGACACATTCTCGAGTTGAAAACATTATTGATAAGCTCAAAAATAGTAAGAATAATGATTCTAATGATAAATAACTAATTTCTCATGATTGTATATATGTTTTTGTTCTATTTTTCTAACCTTAAATAGTTCATTTAAGCTTATATTTAAAATCAAAAATGTTATTTACACTTCTTATCAGAATTTTTTTATAGACATTATTTATGCATAAGTATATGTAAAAAGTACTAATAAACATGTAATAAAGCTATATTGAATTAAGGTAAAACACAAGTACACTATAGAAATGTATTTTCATGTTCTTAGTGACATTAACAACATGAAATTTGTAGTCATAGTTTTGGCAAAACTATGAGTAAATATTTAAGGAAACCAAAAAAATAATTTGCTGTTTTGAAAGTATATTGACTCTAATTGTGACAATATATTTTCATATGCACTACTATCACAATTTATTGTATTCAACCACTTTCTTTTAGTATTTCATCTTTAGAAAGACTTAAGTTAAGTCTTAAAAAGACTCAAGTTTTTATTTTGTTAGTGCAACCTACTGCACAACAACTTTTTAGAATTAAAAAATTACTCAACATACTGCAACTGATTTTTTAGTTTGCTTTCCCCAAATTCAAGATGATTAATTTTAAAACGATACTTTTTAATACGAAGTGACATCACGCCAACTGGATGGATAAGTTATGTAAATATACTCATTTGCTTTTCAGAAAAACTTTACTTCAAGGTTCAAACATTACAATAAAATAACAAAATCTTGTAAAGGTTCTTTTTTATACATATTTAGGTAGTTCAACAAAAAAATCAAACTCATTTTTTTTGAAATGACATATATCATTGGAAACAGCACAATGAACGATTTCCAAAACTGCAATCCTTTTTTCTCTAACTAAATTTGCTAAAAAGTTATCAATTTTTAAAGGTGAAAAATTTTGTGCTTCAAATTCTTTCAAAAAATTGTGAATGTAACAATTTTAGAGAAATATCAGTGTTACTTAATTATTTATATACATATTGACTACAAGTTTTCAGGGTTGCTTGCTGCATTAATATATTACAAAAAAAGTAAAAAAAAACAGTGGCAGGTTTACCCAGGGGCGTTTGGGCCACACGCCCCCGGGGGCGGTTCTTTTTTTTTTTTTTTTGAGTTTTTAAACTTTAAACGTTAAAATTAGAATGTACAATAAAAACAAAATAAAAAACATTTACCATTCCAATAATAGCTTTAAAAAAGTTATAAGGGATAGAAAATTCATAACTGGAAACTTCATTGTTTTTTCAATAGGTAAAAAAAGGGTTACATGAAGACTTTATATAATATATTGTAATAAAAACCTCACCTAACTTTATTATAGCAATAAAAAAAACAGTGTACATGAAAATATTGTTTGTATAGATGAAAAAAAACTTATTTTAAAGAAATGGATTACAATTACTAATGTAGAAAACCATAAAAAATTTAAGATTATGTATCTATTGGAAGCTAATGTCTCCCAAAGCAATATCAGCAAGAAATTTACTTATTAAAAATATTTTTTTTTCATTGTTCAAATATTCAACATGGATTAAGTTGTTGTTCTTTTTTGATGAAAAGGAATGAATACTTCCCATAAAAATAACATCTTTCCCCTCTACATCCCAAATATGAATTATGCTACTTTGTAGCAAACCAGGATCTCTGTTCAATATCTGCCTGATAATGTCTCTTGTTTCATCAGAAAAACTGGCAAATATTTTTGGTTACACATTTTTGTCTAAATCTAATTTTATTGCTCTTTCTATTTTTCTCCTCTCTGTTTTGTCCCGTTTTTGAGCAGTTTCTACTTGACGTAACTTGGCAGCAGCATCAATTTCAGACTTCCTAACAAGCAACAGCTTTCTGTTTGCTACTGCTTGTTTAATGGCAAAAGTAATGATATCTTTTTGTTTAGACAGATTCAACTGCATCAACCAATTAAAGGTCTTATTGATTTTGCATTTTACTTTACCATCTAGAAATCCAGTGGTAGCATTATGAGCTCTCTTACTCAGTGCATCAAACATACCCAGAGCTCTTTCGCTGTGCATATTATGCACTGGTGCTTCTAGTGTACTGTTAATTACATTTCTACTGGGGTTGGATAGGGTACCAGAGAGATATGGCGCTAGTTGCCTCTTTAAAACTATAATAAATCCTTCGGCAAGAGACTTGGCAATTTCTTTAAAATAATTATCAGACTCTGCAGTTCTAAGTAAAACAAGTACAGCATCTGTTTGTACCAGCTCACAACTGAAACAATCCACAGGCAATGAAAGCAGGAGTAATGGGTCATTCTTTATTTCTGTAAGCCAACAAAGACATGATTTAAATAATGGAACCTGTTAAATCAACACAAGTTAACTTATTAGATTTTTTTTTTATTCATTACATGCATTTAAAATTTTTGCATCAAGTAAAATTAATTGAAATATGTTTTTTTACTGTGGATATCAACCAAAATTAAATCTGTATTATTAACCTGTGTTAAATGTAAATTATGTTATATGTACCATTTCTAAATGACTTCTGTTCTCTTTGTTTTCATAAAACTGTGTCATCCATGTGTCAAACATTTGCCATACAGTCCTGTGAAAAAAAGATAAAAATGTATTTGTTAAAAAAAAGATATCTTGTTGACAATGCTTATATAATAATTAAGAATGATTAAACTTATATAATGGATAGTTATTAGATAAAAAGACATGCAACCTACCTAAAACTCTCAATTGAGTCATAATTTTCGGATTGTTAAAATCACCCAGGAGAGCAAGTCTCAATGCAGCTGCGCTACAGTATTTTTTGAGATATGTGATGAGACTGTCTTTCAGCTGGTAAACAGTGCTTGCCATATGGAATAGAATATGCAGCCGATTCCCTACATACCGAAAAATAACTCCAGGTTTCAGACCATTGCTGATTAAGTATGTCTTAAAACCAGCTGGGTCACCAGATTTCATTTTGTATCTAAATTTCAAAAAGAATACCTTTTATTTATATATATATATATCCATAATTATCATATAATCATGTTTATTACTAATTCCTAAAACTAAAAATATATGGATATAAAAAAAGTTACTTTAACTTAGGCACAGCATTAAGCATATTCGCAGCATGACACTCATTCCCATACACCTGGCTTGTAACATTGTAGCTTGTGTCAAGTTTGCGTAGAATTTTATGAGCTTCGGTTGCCAGACCATCTAAAGGATGAACATTGCAGTAAGAGTAGACTCAAAGGTGTTGCAAAATTTGTTAAGTATAATATGCTGTTGTATACGTGTAAATTTTGAATAAGTTGATGCAATGTCCTGAAAAGAATTTACTAGCTGCACCATATAGTCCCCTGATTTGCCACCTGCTAATTCAGCAATTTGTATTGTTAGCTGTCGTCCAGAAGTAGCTATGTGACATTTGTTGACATGAAACCCAGCTTTAGTTGTCGCATCCCAAGAGAGTGTTGCTATAGCAGATGTAGAGTAATAGAGGTGTTCTGCCACTTGTATATCTGAGATAACACCTAATTCATATGCCATCTGTGCAGTCTGTGTTGGTCGGGGAACATACAAAACACGTGAGCTCTTTCGACAACAAAACGAATAACTTGCCCAGCATTTTTTATCGGTACTTGGTTTAGAAGGCACATATAGATGCACTTACGGATATGTGTTGTATATCTGACTTGCTTTTTATGTTGTCTTTTGTTATATGACTTTGTAGTAAAAATTTGTGTTGGTGAGTTGTTCTGTGGGTAGTCCAATTGACTTTTGAGATCATCCAATTCCAAGCCCCGATTGACAATGTCTTTGAGTTCTTCTTTTTTTTCTTTCAGCTTTTGTGTTAGCTTGACTATGTGTTTATCGGCTCTTTTACTTTTTCTCTTTACATTCAAAATAGTCCTCTTAAAATTTTTTAATGTCAACCTTTCAAGACGTGCATTTAATAAAGAATTTTCTAGCTTCAACTTTCTCTTCTCTTGTCTGAGCTTGTCGATACATATTTTTTTCTTTTTAAGGTCTTGGGTTAAACGTTTTATGCGTACATTATCTGAACTTAGCAAACTTTTTGCCTTCAAGTATTTGATCTGTTTTCCCATTGTTTCTTTTTGCAGTACTAGGGATTTTCTTAAATTAAGACATTTCGAACAGTCTGTTTTCAATTTCTTTGCATTCTCTATGTTAACTGTCACCACATTTCCAGTTTGCAATACTTCCTCTACTTCCATTGACATAACTATTTGGGCTTTCATTTTGGGGACTTTAAATGGTGATTCCAATAGGTCTGATAATTTGCACCATAGTTCATTGAGCCTCTTTTTGAAATATTTAATTTCTAAAAAAATTCTCTGTAAAGCTATTGTAACAGCTCCAATATTACATTCATACCCATGTACCCACTAGCTTTAGTTATCTTTTTTTTCTCTAACAAGTAGATGTAGATTGCAAAACCATTTCTGAAAACTGTTCTGGCATTACTATCCACTTTAAAGGAGTCAACATAAGCATTGAAATCAGAAGCAGTTTTTTTTGTAGTGACTGACATGATTGCAAAGTTAAAAGTAATTGAAAATATGTTGACTGGCATATGATTATAATTTATGATATGGACAAGTGTCAGGTGACTTACAATTTATTATGAAATGGGCAGTATATTACATATTTATTTAGTTTAATAGTTGATGAGGATACATATTTATTAAATTTTAATACTAGATGGAGAAAGATTAGAAACCAAGTGATTTTAAACAATGAATTTTATTGTTTAAAATCACTTGGTTTGACGAAACATTGTTTTTATTATAAAAACAATGTTTTATCACGCCCCCGGTTTTGGCGAAAAATAAATAAAACTTTTCAGAATATAGTAGCTTCACAGAGGTGTACTCTAAAATTGGCCGGCAATGAAATATTTTATAATATTATACATTTTCAGAAAGGTAATATAATAAGCTAGAAGTAGGTACAATAATATTTGAGTTTACCAATCTACAAAAAAAATTCTCTAAAGATTAAACTCACCTTATTTCATTGAAGAGATGTAACTTTAGAAAAGATTGTGTTAAAATTAAAACGAAAAGATCACTGTAATCAGCAGGAATCCTACTTTAAAAATGGCATCATTTTTATTGGCAGTTTCCTTTGAAAATAACTAGAAAAAAGCATCTACCGACAGATACTAAAAAATTCTGCCTCAGTTTGTAGAACGAAAATCGAAGCAATTTTTGTGACTTTGTTTTCCGCAGCAAACGGACGTTTGTTGAACTACCTACATATATAATGAAAATTTGAGGTGTTTTCTGTTATCTGTATTTCTGTTATTTTAAATGCACATTTTCTTATGGTAGTTGTCCTAATAAACTTTATATTTTGATCTTACTACAATTAGAGTTGTGGCTTGGCTCCTCCCAGGAGGGAGGGGAGTTAGCAATTCTAGGAGCCCATTGGAAAATTGAACAAAAACTTGAAGAAGACAAAAACTTGAATGAAATAATTCAAATAATTCATTATAATGATGATGGAAATGGAAAAATGTTTTAAATCACTTTAAATAATCAGGATCACTCACTATTCTAAAATTGGTTATGTTACACCAAAAGCAAGTTTTAAACAATGATTGTAAATCATCATTAATTTGTAAAAAAACAAAGAAAGAAACTTAAATCTCCTCATAAGGCATTCTTAAATTCTAAAAAAACAGATTCCTATAGTTCTGGTTGCTTTTTAGGAGTTTATATTGATTGATATTTTTAATTTTTGATTTGATTTTTTCCATTTTAAGATTTTGGTTTTTAAAAAGTTTGAAACATGAAATCTCTAGTTTAAAAAAACAAAGTTAAAATTTTCAGGAAATGTTCTTTATACATGTAGAATTCATTTGCTATAAGATTTTTTAAATTTCTTTTTTTAAGACCACACAATGTGGATTTGTTAGTCAAGTTTTTTTTAAATAAATCTTTGTTAAAGTTAAAAAAAAAAATCTTAACAACCTAGACAACTTCAAAAGTCTGACAAATAATGACAAATAAATTGTATAAAATAATGAAAAATAAAATGTAAATCTATTTAGAATTACCATTAAAAATTATGAAATTAATATACTTAATTTCATAATTTTTATTAATAATTCTTATTGGAAGTAAAACTTTCATTCTTAATAAGTTTTTTCCATATACCGGCTTAATAGAATTTGTTCGATTAACTGTTTTTTATTCTTTTTATCTAATTGTCAATGTAATGATTTTTTAATGGTATGTCTAATTTAATAAATTTTGTTTTAATTTTGTGCTTATTCTTTGTCAATATTATGATTTTAAAAAATTACTCATATTTTATTGCTTCTATTTTGTTTTTATTTTGTTTTTCTTAGTTTAATGTTTATTTAGGCTTTTATTTCTTTATATTTTAACAGCGTTTTAAAGATGTTTTATAACAATTTAATGCTATTTTGCACTTGTTAAAGGCGAAATATTGGGCTGTATAAAAAGATTGTCGTGTCATTGAGAACCTTGTTTTACTCACACACACACACACACACACACACATATGTATATATAATTTTTTTCTTCAACAACTTGTTTCACCACCAGTAGGTTCATAAGGAATACTAATTTATATGCTAAATGCTAATTTTATACTAGTTTATATAAATATATATATATATATATATATATATATATATTTATATATATATATATATATATATATATATATATATATATATATATATATATATATATATATATATATATATATATATACAGTATCGGACAAAACGAATGCAACCAAATAATGCTAATTTAGTTTCTTTATATAAAAATGCTGCATTTTTTCAATTTAAAGAAATAACTATGTAACTGTTTAGAGACAAAGTTCTTCAAGTTTTATTCATCACAAAGTTCATTATTTGTACACGAAAATTAATAAATTAATCAAAAGTATTAAAAAAAGTTGATTTCCTTCTGGACAAAACAAGTGCAACTCAACAAAATGTTGACCAAGCTGTATTTCGTTATCAATATTTCGTGGCAAATCCTTTGTTTTCGATCACAGCCTTGCATCTCCGAGGCATAGATTCGATCAGGTGATCAATGAAACTTTGTGGAATCGCTGCCCAGGCCTTTTGGATTTGTTCAAACAGTTGATCCTTATTACGAACACCTTCACAATTAATTCTGCGATTGACGATCTCCCACAGGTTCTCGATAGGGTTGAGATCCGGAGATTGAGGCGGCCAATCCATCACCGATAGGTGGTTGTCTTGAAACCACTGCTTGACTACTTTTGCAGTGTGTTTCGGATCATTGTCTTGCTGAAAAATGTTGAACTTCGATTCATCACTGAACAGGACAGTTTGCCATTTTTGCACATTCCAGTCAATATGAGATGTAGCAAACAGAAGTCTTTTCTTCTGGTTTTTTAGTGAAATCAGTGGTTTCTTTGCAGGGCGTCGAGAAAACAACCCGGCTTCAACAGCACGTCGTCTGATTGTTCGGTCTGATACAGGCAGCTCTAATTGCTTTTGTATCTTGACTGATGATATCCTTCTTGATGGATCTGACGATCATAGAATCCTCTCTAGAAGTGGTGGAACGCGGTCTTCCACTTTTGTTATCTGCTGCCAACTTCCCCGTAGAACGATATTTGGATCATAGTCTTGATTCGGTCCATTTTTCATGCGATATTTATCACAAATACTTTTTTGTGACATTCCACTTATGTAATTGCCAATAATTTTCTTTCTTAGTTCCAATCCAAGACTGTCGGGAGCCATTTTTGCACTTGAAGTCATAAAAATAATAAAAATAAATAATCACGCTTCTTAAGGCTTACCGTGTTACATTTACCTTGTGATGATACAATAATGCTCTGTGGAATACAACGTCTTGGTTGGATGTGGACTGTATTGATGTAATGAAACACTTGTTGTATTTCACTTCTTGTATTGATGTTCTTCGATAAAACACTTTGATAAAACTCACTTCGATAAACTGTCTTGATAATACTGACTGATTGACTTCCATAAACTGACTGAATTACATGTCGATTTACATGTCTCTTATATAGTAAAATGAACTTGTGTGAACCTGTTGTGGAAGATTCTAGATGCTTCTTTTCGATGCTTCTGGAAGCTTCTTGATGCGTCTGGATGCTTCTGAATGTTTCTGGATATTTCTGGATGCTACTGGATGCTTCCAGATGCTTCTTCTGGAAACTTCTGGAAGCTTCAGCATGCTTCTGGAAACTTCTGGATACTTCCTTTAAATATTAAAAAACTTCCGTAACGTTGACATGGACCAGACTTAAGAAAATGAAACAAACCAAAAAAGTTGCACTTGTTTTGTCCGCTGCAAAATAGCACTTATCAACGAAATTCTGCCTGTGTGCTGTCACCTGTCAGCTGATTGCTCATGTCATGGCATGCTAAGACTCCAGACTCCTGAACTGTTTGCTGTGGTAGTATAGTTCGTTTCGTTTTTAAGACATGTAAAATTAGGAACACATTTTAGCATTGTTCGATGTTGGTTGCAAATATTTTGTCCAATACTGTATATATATATGTATTTGTATATATAAATATAAATATATATATATATATATATATATATATATATATATATATATATATATATATATATATATATATATATATATATATATATATATATATATATATATATATATGTATAGATATATATATATATAGATATACATATATACATATATATATTTTTTTTCCTATTAAGTTGCTCTGCAGTATGAATGAATTATTTTGATCTGAGGCATTTGTAGTAAATGATGTATTAAATTCTAAATTAAAATAAAAAATTAAGAAATCAATGTTGCAGGTGACTAGAACACTGCTAAAGGTCTTTAACAAGTTTAAAAAGTTTCAGAACCAAGTCTTGTTTTTTTGTGCCATAATTTATTTTGTTTTGTTGAGCTTTTTATTTCAATACTATATTGAATAGTTGTCAATTTTCAGATTTCAAGATGAAATCTTGAAATGATGCTATTAAACTTTTAAAGTGTTATAAATTATTACTATTGTTACAATTTTGACTATTAATTAATTGTCACAATTAATTAATTAATTAAAACAATTAATCAATTAATTGTTATTTAAATATTTATTTGAATAAGTTATTTAAAGTTAGTTTAAAGTTATTTGTTCGAAGTCTCATCTATTTGTTGTATTTATTAGTTTAATATTTTATCTCATCATTTAAATTTATTCTTTAAGGTTTATGTGAAAATGGTTTATGGTAATTTTATTGGCCGAAATAAATATGAAGCTACTGGAACACAAGATGGTGGTCATTTTAGTGGCGTTCCATGGGTCTCAGGTTTAATAAATGGAAAAGGAAGATATATTGATCCAAAAACAGGTATTATCATGTGTTAATAAAGTGTGTTAATAAAAATTTACTTTTATAAGTAAAAAATAACTCAAAAGTCAAATAAAACATTAAGTGGTTAACAGGAAAATTCAATCAAAGTTTAAAAAACATTCAAAGAATACAGAATACTTTTAGACAAATCTAGAAAGTCTAAAAAAGACATTCAGGAGTGATAAAAGAGAATTGAAAAGAAATATAAAAATCTTAGAGTATATTAATAATAATAATATCTTAATATCCTCAAAGTTTAGAACTATATAATTCATTCTCAAAAGTTTTCTGACATTATTTCTAAAAAAAGTTCAGAAAAATTATACCATAACAATTAATATATTTAATTTCTTCGGATAAGTTAAAAAAAAGTTACCTATTTAAAAAAATTAACATTTAAAAATATAAACTAAAATATATAAATAAAAAAAATCAATACGTTTTCAGGATCTAAAGTTATGGCCCCATTAAGTTGGTTTAACGTAACAAAAAACAAAAAATATCGTTTCCGTGTTATTGGAGTTGGATCACTTTATCCACTACGAATTTCAGTTGATGATCACTCACTAGAAATGGTTGCTTCTGACGGGTACGATTTTCAAACTTTTACAGTTGAATCTTTTATTATTAACCCAGGAGAACGATACGACTTTATTTTGGAAGCAAATCGACCAGTTGGTAACTATTGGATACGGGCAGTGAGTTTAGAGGTAGTTTATTTACTTCATATGACTTTTTTTAATCTACTCGTTATATATATATATATATATATATATATATATATATATATATATACATATACATATACACACACATATATATACATATACCCACACACATATACATATATATATATATATATATATCTATATATATATATATATATATATATATATATATATATATATATATATATATATATATATATATATATATATATATGTATATATACATATACACACACATATATATAGAAACATGCATACATAGTGACCGCAATAATATATTATAGTTTACATTTTTGTTGTAACTATTTAGCTATGACATAAATTATTGTGGCAAAAGTTAAAAAATATTTGCACTAAATTTTCAACTGATAATTCTCTCAATTTTGCTATCTACTTTTTTACCATTTTTTCTATCAACCTTTCTACCATCTTTTCTCTCAACGTTTTAACAATTTTAAAACGTTGAGAGCAAAATTATAAGAAAAACCTTTTAACCCTTCAAAATTTGAACACAAAACAAAAAGTAGTTGCTGATAAGCTTTTTGTTGATATTTAGAACTGCATAAAACAGTTGTATGAAAATTCTGCAACATACGCCAATGGCAAATCTAACTGGCAGAGTCATGGCTAGGCTCCCCCACACCCATATTTAGGGGGCTCATATGCAAATATAGGTGGTCTTTTGCAAATGCAAGGAGGTTGTTTCTTTTGGTAATACTTAATGGAAAAATTTTAAGATTTTGGGGCCCTTATGAAAATGTTTTATTTTGGTGGGGGGTTGAGGGGGCCTTGACCTAGTAGCCACGGTACTGCTAACCAGACTTAACATGTTCGCTGCTGAGCTATTTTAAACTATGCTTTATTTCTTTGGCAATGGAGAAGTATTTTTTTTCTCCAGTAACGGGTGATGCGGAAGTTATCGGACAAAATAAAAACGTCAATAACTTATTTATAAATAAAAAAACAAACTACTATTATATTTTTTTTAAATAAAGCATTTATCTTTTAATGAAAATATATTATTTTTTATATGAAAAAACACCACCATCTGCAATTGATCTCAATTTTGCTCTGACGCCTTTCATATATATATTTTTTTTTAAACATCTTCGCTTCCAACAAGGCTGCAAGCAGCCACTAATTAAAGTTGGAAGTTACTGTAAGAGAAAAGATGAAGATTGTAGAGCAAGATAACGATTGACGGACGATTTAAAAGATTGCAAATTGTATGAATCAGGAAAGCAAGATGAAGGAAGCGAATTCCAAAGAGCTGATGTTCGAGGAAAAAAACTAGACGAATAAGCGTTTTTGGATCACTTAGGAACAGTCACAGAAAAAGGATGACACTTAATTGAATGACGAGTAACACGAGAATGAATTTTAGTAGATGGCACAAGAGACGCTAGCTCTTTCGAGCAGTGCCCATTATAGTATTTGTAGAAAAGAGAAAGAGAAGCAACATTACGACGATGTGATAATGGTTGAAGGTTGGCTGCAAGAGCAGGTCCAACTATGTTTACAATGCGTTTTTGCACCTTGTCTAAAAGAGAAAGGGCATCATTAGAAGATCCGCCCCAGATATGGCAACAGTATTCCATACAAGGCTGGATTTGAGATTTATAGAGGTAGAGAATAGAATCCAGAGTAAGAAAGTGGCGAGCTCGATAAAGAGATGCAACCTTAGCAGATGCTAATTTTGCAACCGATTTGATATATGGTTTCCAAGAAAGATTGGAAGTAAGAGTTAATCCTAGAAGATATGCGACTGTAAAAAGTTTAAATCAATTTCTTGTAGTCTTAGTTTAATGCGGTCAATCAAAACTTGATCTGTTGAAGCTTGCCAATCTCCCTCGTAAACCTTCTGTGCCAAATGTCCCTAAAAATTTTCAATTGATCGTGCTTGAGGCACAGTTGGGGGATTGGATTCTTTATCAACGTAATAGACATATTGGTCCATCCAATTTAGAGAATCTTTAGAATAATGAGAACTTGCTAAATCTGGCCAAAATAAATAGTTAAAATCTCCTTGATTCTTGTGAATAAATGGAAGAAGTCGTTTTTCTAAACATTCATTAATATAGATTGATGAATTGATCGCTACAGCCTTGGAAGTGCGAAACAATGGCTCGGACATACCACGGTTAGATATGGCTATCCACATTAATAATTTTTTTGGAAATTTCTCTTTTCCTATAAAAGGAACACTTTCTGGGCATGTCTTTTTGTTGTCAGTGTAGTATCCAGAATTTCCAAGCATGTTGTCCCCTGCAAAACAAAAGTATTTTTCGTCATCGATGACTGGAAGCGATTTTGTGTTATAGAGTTGGTTAACTAGTTTCCTGCTTCTTTTCTTTGCCTTTATTTGTTGTTCTATAGTGTATTTTGGAGTCTTTTCACGTTTTCTATGTTTAATATTCATTTTTTTTAACTGACGACCAATTGTCGATTGATTTACGCCGAATTTAATACCTATTTTTCTCTGACTAACCCCTTTTCGATTGTTGACAAGTCTCGTTAATTCGGCTTTCTTTTCTCTAGTCCAGGATGTCGGATGACCAGGGTGCTTTCTATCAGAAAATGATTGAACAGTCTCAACTCTTTTTAGGTTATCATATATTGTACTTTGAGCAAATCCTTCCTTTTCAAAATGAATTTTTTTTTTTCACATTAGGTTTATTTACAAAAAACATTTTTAGTTCCTTTCGAAAAGATTCTCGTTCAGCTGCATTTAACCTCATTTTAAATAATTGTGTTTCAAATAATAAAGTTTATATTTTATAGAACGTTTATGCCTACGCATAAAACCACAAAAACTAATTATTATGTTCAAATAATGAAATTAGGATTTGTCAGATAACTTCCGCATCACCCGTTACCGAAGTATGAGTTTAATTGTAACACCGTAATAAGTATAACTCATTGCGGTGACTAGTAATGTAGCTTATTTGATGCATTATTATTATAAATAGTGATTCAATTTTTTTGCACATGCACATTGGCAGTTGTCATGAGTAAAAAAGTAATTTATATTTTGTTTTCTTAATTCTAAATTGTTGTGTTTTTTAGACTAGAAGCTAAAGTATATTTGATAACTATGCTCTACTGCATGTTATTAATAATGTCAAAAAAAAATTTAAAGTACACAATAAAATGTTTTTTAATATAATAAAAAGCATTTCAGTGTACACTTTGATTTTTACACAGTATACTAATTAATGTGTATTATAGATAAGTAATTTCTTTTTCATAAATAGGTAATTTATAAAATTATCTATCTCATTAGCTCAACACAGATATTCCACAATTGAATCAGCACATATGATTATGGAAGATTGTGAGGATAGTGAAGATGATGATATTGAAGATTCGGATTCATTTTCCGCTTATACTACTACGTCTTCAAGCTTGACTGTATCAGAATCAGGTTCTGAAGATAATAACACTGAAGAAAGTGATGACGATCAGTTAACAGACATTTCTGTCTGTGTTATTTTTAACTGTGAATGTTAATATCTGCTGTGGCTGCTAGATGTTAACATTCACAGTTAACATCTAGCAGCCATTTTGCTGAAGATTTTGCAATGCCGCAAAAAAGAGCTAGAACAACAACTGATCTTGCTTACAGACAAAATAGAAAACAGAAAAGTGCTAGAACAACGGGTGGTCTTACTTATAGATAAAATCAAATCAAAGCTTAACAAGTAGATCTTATAAGTAATATTTTGCCTGACAAAACAATTTCTGAAACAAATCCATCTAGAAATTCAAACCAATGAAAAGATGAGCCGAATATTGTAAAATAAATTCAATTTACTGCCGATCCTGGTTTGAAGATAAACATGGAGAGCAAGAAACCATTAGATTTCTTTAGACTATTTGTTACAGAAGAGCTTATAAATACTATGGTAGTTGAAACAAATTGCTACGCAATTCAAGAAATAAATAAGCAGTGTCTTCTCAGAAGAAGCTCAGGTCTTAAAGATTGGAAACCAATAAATTCAAAAGATATGCGGCAGTTCCTTGGAGCTCTTCTTCATATGGGGTATGTCAAAATGCCATCTTTAGAACACTACTGGTCTAAGAACAGCTTGTGTAAAATTATTAGACTTCTTGATCACTTAAATAATACAATGGATAGCATCTACTGTCCTAATAAAAATATATCAATCAATGAATCAATGATGCTTTGGAAGCGACATCTTGTATTCAGGCAGTATGTGAAAAATAAAAGACATAAATATAGTATCAAGTTCTATGAACTTTGCGAATCATATGGTACCGTACTTAAAGTAAAATTTTACTCTGGCGAGGCGAGAATCTCTCGATAAACATTTGTTGGGTCAAATGGGAGCTATTGTTTTAAATTTAATGAAAAAATTTTTGAGGAAAGGTTATTACCTGTACACGGATAACTTTTACGATTCCTTTGAATTAACAAAGCACATAATAAATCAAAAAACATACATTTGTGGTACTTTAAGCACTGACCAAAAGTCAAATCCAAAAGAATGTATAGAAGCAAAACTGAAACAGGGAGACATTATAAGCAGTAGCAGAGAGGGTGTAGTGGTTGCTAAATGGAAAGGCAAAAGAGACTGCAAGTTTCTAATGATTAGAAACTTGCATTCGTTGCAAATGATTGAAGTAACAAACAGGAGAGGAGAGAAAAAAATGAAATCCAACATTATTAAAGGTTACAACCAATGCATGTCCAGAGTAGATAGGGCAGATCAAATGGTATCATATTATGATTGCCTAAGAAAGACAATTAAATGGTATAAAAAAGTAGCACTTCATCTCTTTGATATTTTTTAATTTAATGCTTACTGTCTTAGCAAAAAATATGGAGTAGATAAAACAATTTCCTTGCTTAAGTTTATAGAATTAGCTGTGCCATTGAAATGTTGAAATTGTGCCTTGAATCACCAACAATAGCTTCCACCTCTTGTCTTCAATACCATCAAATAAAAAAAAAATTTCCTCATAAAGCTATGTCGAGTATGCTCTAAAATAAAACATAAAAAATCATTGTATGAATGTGCTGTTTGTGAAAATAGATCTCCATTATGTATTGGCAAATGTTTCAGAATGTATCATTCAAAAGAATAGGTTTACACTTTAATTTTCATGAAGTAAAATTAAAAAAATATCAATATTTTACTTTATCTGTTTTAAGCTATTTCTGTCTTTATCCGTATTTAAATTAGGTTCCCGGGATTTTTAAAATGAAAACTTAAATGTAATCTTTTCTGAAATCAAATGTGAAGCTAAGAAAAAAAATATATAAATAGACAAAGCCAGTCATGCACAAATATTAGTTGAAATAAGTTAGTATAACTACGAGTTTACTTTTAGTTGGCAAATTCATGACGCCGGCTTACTACGAGTATCTCGTAGCCGGCAAATATCAAAATTCTGCTAACTACAAATATACTTGTAGTTGGCAAATAAATGACGCCAACTTACTATGAGTATATTCATAGTTGGCAGTGAACAGGTTTAAGTTAAAATTAAACCTACTTGATACTTATTTTTTGTTAACAGCTTACTTAATTTGGTAATCAGTGGCGTGGCTAGACTCCCCACATGCCCCAATTTAAAGAAAGGTTGTAGCAGTGAATTTAGGGGGTCTTGCTGCAAATTTAAGAAGCTTTTTTTTAAGTAATACCTTATCGTTTTAAGATTCATTTAAAAATCATGTTTTAAGATTTTGAGATCCTATTGTCAGATTTTTATTTTATTTGGGGGTGTGGACCTCCAATCCCCTAGCCCTGGCATTGTTGGTAAGTAAATTTGAAGTGAAAACTATATTTCGTTTTAAAAGTGTGAAAAACTTTTATGCTTTATATTGCTTTTAAAAGAGTTTCTCAAAAACCAAAAGTCGCAAAATGTGCAAAAATAAAATGAAATTTTGGATTGAAACTGTCACAAAAGTCAAAACACTTCTGACTTTTTTCATAATATCAATTTAATATAATTTTGTAGATAACCATATTAGGTTAACCATATTAGCTAAATTAAAAACTCAAAGAAAAATAACAATTTTATCTGAGGATAATTTCTTACATTAGCCTCTCATAAAATTTAAAAAGAAAGTTTTTCATCAAAATCTGCTGTAAGATGTTAAAAAGAATATAGTTGTTTTGTCTGATTTTATTTTGTACAGTTAAATGATTCTACTTGTTTTAATGGATATCTTCTGGAGCATCATTTCCTCATATAATTAGAATCATTTGTTTGAAGTCTTCAAAGAAAATTTTGGTTTATTGAAAATATTCAGAGCTGATGAAACAAATGCTGGCTAAATATAAATTGTAAATAAATAAATTAAATACTAAAAATATAAATAGTAAATAAATGTAAATTAAATATTTATATTAAAAGTAAAAATAAATATAGTTACAAAGTAAAAAGTTTAAAGAAATAATTAAAGAGAAAAAAAAAAGAGATAAATAAAAAAAAAAGTATTCTTGTTTAACAAGTATAAAAGATTTTTTTTTATTAAAGGAAACGAAAACATTTTTCTATAAAGTCTCAAGAGTGTTAATTCAAATTACAAAACTCTTCTGACCAATAAAAAAATTGGCAAGCAAACAAGAATGTAATCATTTAGTTTACACAAAAAAGCATTTGATCTTTAATAAATTATAGCCGTCGTAGAGGTTATTGGTGACATTGCTAACTCTGGATTGAACAACCCACAAGGTTCTATGCTCATTATAAATATAAATAAAAGTAAAATTTTTAATTTTGAAAGCTATTTACTATTTTCAAAAATCTTTTGATATATATTATTCATGTCTAAAGACTTGAAGTCTTGAAGTCTAAAATTAAAAAAAGTCTTAAAGCCTAAAGTTTTTAAGTCTTAAAGTCTTAAACTCTGTAGTCTAAATGTCTAAAATTTTAAAGCCTAAGGTATTAAAGTCTGAAAGTATTAAAGATTTGAAGCCTAAAGTTTTGAAGTCTAAAAACCTAAAAACTATTTACCTAGAATTAGTTTAATTGCTGGGTTGAATATTTTAGTGAACCAATGAATAAATTGTTTCTCTTCTATCCAATCCAACTTGAATGTTTTAAATACAGTGTTTGGTAGTCTCCCTACACACCAGTCTTTGTACAGATGTGATATTGATTTGTAAAATTACAAATGATAGCAGAATGGTACCAATAATGTTAACACAATTATCAACTGTGTAATCTAATTATTGTTGTTGCCAACCAATTTTAAAGGGTGTCATCTTAATGCATAACTGTAAGCACTTAGCCATGTTTACTCTTCCCCAAAAAAACATTCAATCATTATTAAATAATTTTGCCGCTTATCTTAATGCATAAATGTTAGCAAGTAGCATGTTTACTCATCCCTTGAAATTTATCTCGGTTTTTCGCTCATAACTTTTTTCTGGAGCTAGCAAATTCAATTTTGAAAAGAGAATCTTGATAATCATAAAATAAGTTTCTGGTGGTGATCAAAGTCAAAATGGAAATACTTACTTCCTTAGGCTTGGTTGTTGTTTGTTTGCTTATCGACTGTTTGCTTGTTTGTCACTTGTTTGTTGCTTGTTTGTCACTTGTTCGCTGCTTGTTTGCTTGTCAATATTTTCATAATTTATTGAGTTATAAATAGGCAGTCAAGATGATTTGATTAAAGTTTTATTTAGATAAACTGTGCCCTATTAAACACTTCAGTTTGTCAACACTCTAGTTTCAACACACCAGTTCCAACACTTTTTGAAAGTTAGTTTGAAATATATTTACTAGGTTTTCTCTTGTGACGTTTTTGTTGAAAGAAGTCACAACAAAAAATACGTTTTAAAATTTATCAATAGAGAACCTTTTTCTTTTTTCCTTATAAAAATTTTCCTAAATACAAGAAATATTTATTCACAGTGTTCTTTTGAAAACAAGACACTCATTTTGGACATCTGTGATTTTTCCTTTGTAAATTCATCAACTCATAAACCATGTTGGCCTGTAAGTTTTTAGAGCACTTATTTTTAACTTTATACAAAATAGAATTACATTCCCCAACCTCATCTATTTACCATAGGTGATTCCATGTTGTCTGTGTTCTATCACTTTATATCAAGTTTGTATAAACCATACAAAAACCACTTGTGAACAAGCCATTAATAAAAGTGTTGTTTTTTTTTAATTTCAAAGAAAAATAAAATAAATTTTTCGAAAATAAGACAAAATAATATCAAATAATGTCTTATTTTTGTCCACTCAGAAATTGTTTAGCTTCGATAAGTCTTTAAATTTTTAACAAAAAAAAGGCAACGTAGCTATGTATGCTTGTTTCAGTATCAAGCACTTCGATCTTTGATCTAAACATATGGGATGTAACACACACAAAATTCAATATTTCTGGTTTTCCATATGATTATTTTAACTAGCCTTTAATATTTTAATTTCTCCAGATAAACATATTTTAAATGAACAAGCAACCAAGAAGTTTGGCTTTGAAACTCTGCAAGTTTCAGAAATTTTTATTCTATCATGTTTATATATAATATTGAATTGTTATGGTTTTTGTGAGATAGTCTAGTTTTTCTGCACATCTGGTTTGAAATGGCCGTGTTTCTGTCACATTCTATAGAGGTGTCATACCTATACAGAATGTGACAAAGTTCTAAATGGTAATGAAACAGTAATGCTGTCAGGTTTTTCAGTTTTATAATACTAGATAATAAAATCAATCTAAGCTTTTCATTTTATATTTTGCCTAGCACATAAATTGTAAATCAACTTGATATCCTTTATATTTGATATAATTAATAATTTAATATCATGCAGCAGAGAACATTGGACAACAGCGGTTGTTTCAAAGTTGTTGTTTTTTTTAAATGACCCTAGAACGTTAAAACATAGTTTTTTTGTAATGAATTTTTAAATTAAAATAGCTTAGTACTAAAATATCATAAAAATATATAAAACTTGAAATTTTCAAAAAGTGGACATCTGTGGTTTTACCCATATGATAAACATTTTTTCCCTCCGCCTTTTTTCATATAATGAACTTAGTTTTTTTTCTAACTTAACACTTAAAGGGAAATTTACAGAAACTGTTATAAGAAATCTGTCCATAAGATTACAGTTATATGAAAGAGAAATGATTTATGGATTCTGTGAATAACTTGTTGAAAAAACATGTCCTAAAAATTTAGTTCATTTGGTACAGGCTCTTATACTATTATAATAATTTATATTATCATGATTATAAATTATTGAAAAGGCATCTTTACATATAGCTATTTCTGTATTACAAAGTTAATCATGACTAGATTTGGTACTGCTAGATTAAAATATTATTGAGCAATCACAATCAGTTCATGTTACTAGATGTAGTCACTTATAATTTTGTAATACAGAAATATCATAAATTGTTATTACTTAGATTAGCTGTACACTGTAGTAGTACCAGTTGACTGTATTTTTTTTGTACCATTGCTAAACATCCAGTGGAACCTCTTTTTTGAGTTGATGTTTGTATATCGCACCTTTTTTCACACTGTCTTGCAACCTATATTATTCAGATAGTGCAATGCTGACTTATAACAGTTAAATTAATAAACTAATAACCAAACTAATAACAGTTCAATTTCACTAATAATTTTAATTTAGCATTACTAACTTAGACTAACTGTAGTTGTAACGGTTGACTGTTTATGGAAAGATATTCACTAATTTATAGCTTATACTAGCACTACCACTAGGAGGATTAGTAATGTTATTACTTTTTTTGAGTAAGTGTGGGCTATTCTTAATTAAACAGGAAGGACAATAGAAGAGATTCTTTTGTTAACAAAAGAAAAAATTCAAATTTTGATTTGTGATAAAAAAAACTTGTATGCGCGAGAAATTTGTTTATTTAGTAACAATAGGACAACAGTTAAACAAAAGTGTGCAACACCTACCACCCACACCCCATACCCTCCCCCCCAATCAACTAATCCGCCTTTATTACTCACACTTATTAATGATTTTTTTTACAATCGGGTGTCCTCCTAAAGATATTAGAGGACGACATAAGAATAGGCCACACAGGCTTCCTGACCATGTGACAGCAGCTATCCGTGCACACATATCAAGCTTTCATGGAAGACATTCTCATTATGCGCTTGGCAAAACTAGAAAGCTGTATCTTTCAGCAGAGCTTAATGTCAGCAAAATGCACGCCCTTTTCCGAGAAACACATCCTGACATAGAGATAACTTGTGAAACTTATCCCAGAGTGCTCATTAGGGACTTCAATATAGGGTTTGGATAACCAAGGAAAGACACTTGTGTGACTTGTGACAAGTTTTAAAAATATGTGGAAAGATGCATCTTAAAGAATGAAGGAGACATAGATGTCCTATGTGTGGAAAAAGAAAAATTGACCAAACAACGTGAACTTCACAAACGCAAAGCTGATACATTTTACACAAGAAAGTCGGAGACACACAGATGTGCTCAAGCAACTGAAGCGGTTGAGACAATATCATTTGATTATCAAAAAAATCTAGCTATACCAAACAAAACGTGTAATGACGTCTACTACCATCGCCAACTTACTTTTGTATCTTTCAACATTCATGTGCTGTCACAAATGATGTATACATATATACCTATGATGAAACCAAAAAAAAGAAGGGTGCAGATGATGTTGCGTCAATGTTTTATCATTTTTTTATGAATCATCTTTTGAGTAATGTCACTGACCTGGAGGCTTTTTGTGATGGATATGTTGGACAGAACAAAAATTTTACCATCATTCGTTTCTTCCACACAATGATCCACACCTACAACCGCTTCAAGACTATCAAGCTGACTTTCCCCATCAGAGGACACTCTTACACGGAGTGTGACAGAGACATGGGCCTGGTAAACCAAAAGGCTGATGTGGAGTTGCCAGAAGACTGGTGTAGAGTCCTAGAAGAAGCTAGAGCTAAACCAACACCATACAATGTTATTCAATTTTCTCGCAACCAGGTTTTGAGCTTCACTGACCACATGAAACTAAACTTTAAAACAACATGTCCCTTTCTCACAAGGCCAGTGCAGGAAATCCGATTTGAGGCTCAGCATCCCAAATTGGTGTCATATTGAAATAATTGGAATGGATCAATGGAAACTGCTGTATTAGCAAAACCCCAGAAGAAGGGATCAATTCTTAGAAATCTTCCAAAGCTGATGCAGCTCTACCCTACTGATCTGGCGATCAGCAAAAAAAAAGTATAAAAATCTCCAGGTTCTCAAGCGCTTTTATCGACCTGAAAACCATGCATTCTTTGACAACCTTTTAACCTCAGCTACAAATATCACAGACAGTTCTGAAGGAAGTAGCTCAGACACTGATGATTAAAAATAATCACCTTTTATTTTTTAACTAATCCCAATCACCATTACTAAAACACATCTTATTTCTAGTTAATAAAGTTTAAGTTTTCCTTAATTTATCATATTAATTATTATATTCTTCTAGACAAAACAATACATACTCTCTACTCTGCACCAGTTAAAATTGTAATTTACTTTTATACAAACATTTTTTGAAAAAAAAAAAGTATAAAATGGAAAAACGATCAAGCACCAAAACGGTAAAACAATAACATGCTAAGTAATGTTGACAGTAAAACTTTTATTTTTATTAAAGACCTTGCTCAAGTAAATAATAAAAAAGAGAAAATTAAAAAAGCTCAACAAATAAGTAAGCTATGGTGTTTTGAAGTTTAAAATCTAATTTACTCAAAACAATAAAAATGTAGCTTGATCATTTTTCCAGTGTGGTCTTCATATATATATATATATATATATATATATATATATATATATATATATATATATATATATATATATATATATATATATATATATATATATATATATATATATATATATATATAAATATATATATATATATATATATCAGATCAGGTTGATTTTTAAAAATTTCAAGTATTAGATGAAGTGAACAAAAATAGTCAGAAATATTCGTAAATTACATAAAAAGTATAAATAAACTAAATGGACTTTACTAAAAAAGTACATAATAAACTAAATGGACCTTACTACAAAATAAAGTTAATATTTCAATACAGTATGATATTTTTCAAAGCAAGGTGCAACACATAGTCCAACATCACATTTTGCACAAAAGAAACGTAATTCTTTTCGTATTTTGTTTGGTTTGTTATAACAAACTACACATCTTCTTGTAGCATTAGCTTTGTGAGCTAAAGCCGGTATCACACTTGGGTAATGATTAGACTCTGTAAGTCGAAAAGGATTTCTTTCAAGTGTTGGACGTCCACCACGTCGCTTAAAAGCAGACTAAAGAGGATCATGTCTACCATTTTGAAAGTTTACCATTTTATTTGCTGTTAATGATATGTGCATTGAAACAAGCCATGTTTACTAAATGACTAAAAGTCTTTTTTAATGCGCTTCCTCTCTGTCAGGTACAATGTCATCATTTGATCAGAGCTACACCACCCATGAGCTGTTTATATTCATTTATAACAGTTGATATTTATGCTGGAATCCCACATCTAATTACAATTTTTTCAGTGTCTGGTATACATATGCTCATCATAAATACATCTCTTTTGTTTTTTCAATGTAAAAAAGCAATTCCTAATGTGTTTTCATACTCTACTACTCTTTCCAACCCGTTAATTTAACTTTCGTTACGGATGGTGGTAAACCTTTACAATCTTTCGGAACATTACCAATTAGGTTAGTAGAACACTATTTGAGAATTTTGCAGATTTCTATTGAGGTGTACCAATTATCTATATAAATACAATGGCATTCTAACAAACCATCAAGAAGAAAAAGTATGATTTTAGATGCATGATAATCTTTATTGCGACTGTCTATTCCTAATATGTCTGCTCCTGTATAAATAATTACATTCCATATATATCCAGTTGCTGCATCACACAAAACAAATGATTTTTGTCCAAAGCATGCTTTTTTTGTGCGGATAAACTGTTTCCAGCTTAGGCGACCTTTCCACAAGAGCAGAAATTCATTAATCAAAAAATCGGCTAAGGTTTAAAAGCAGCTTGAAGCGTTTAATGAGACTAACTAGTACTGGTTGAATTTGTGCAGAGTTATTTTTAATCCTCTCCTAAATCCTGATTATAAGCAAAGTGGAGACTTTTGAATGAATAGGAGTTTATTTTGAGACATTAAACGTCTAAATCCAGGTGTTGCAATCTGTAAATTTTTAAAATAATACCAGTCATGTCTAGGTTTGTGTAATAAGCCACGATTTATTACACAATTATTAGTACAGCTAAGTACATTCAAATGTCACTAGATGTTGTATCTTCCCATTTAGAAAGACGGGTGTTTTAGAGTGCTCTTTACCTGTATTGTTTTGATCTGCATATTTATTTGTCATTTTTACTATCATATCTAAAAGTTCATTGGTGAATAATAGTTCAAAAATATCCAAGGGATGATACAGACACATGGACACCTGGCTCACCATGAAAGATTTGCTTACACATACCTGGTACAGGTTTACTTTTTGTCCAACATAAATTATCCATACCTTCTGTGTTTTTTTAGTAATTTGTTGTCTTTAACAAGTCAAAACAACAAAAGAAACAGGATGTATAACAACACTTTGATCGATTTCAGCAATTGATTTGTTCATAACATCATTGCTGTCCTCTTCTGTGGAGATATCTGCCCTCTCTATTAAATCATAGAAGTCACTATCACTAAAATCTGAAACTTTATCAACACTTTCAAGCATAAAATTATCAATATCTTCTGTTGAGTTTAATTTCACAACACTAGTTTTTTTTTTACAACTTTGAATTTTAAGACAGTGTTTACTAAAATTCAAATTAAATCAGTTACACTTTTAGAAAAATTACCATTATGAGCCTAAAATTTCTATAGAAGATTTTTCTAGAATAAATGACTGGTGTCACTGCTTATCTTTCAGTATTATAAGTGTCACACTTCTTTAAACAAATATTTGCGTATGTATACGTCAACGCCGTTTTTTGAAAGTTTTATCTTGCGTATATATACTCATTAACGGTTAAGGAGTTAAGCTATTAAAAATAAACTGAAAATGGGAATGACTTAAAATTTTTTGGAAATGTGAAATACTATCATATAATTTAGTATGTAAAAGTTACAGCATTAAAGTTTTCAACTTTTTTCAAAAATTAAATCTTTGTAGCATGAGGGTTGTAACACTTACTTTTTACCACTTCTGAACAAAACATCTTCGTCAGATTTATTGCAGTGAATGGCATGGTAAAAAATAGTTATTTGGTGTGTGTATTTAACACATATTGATGTTGTTATAAGTTTCATAGTTTTTATTTAAAGCATTTTTATGTTTTTTTATGTTATTTAAGTCATTACTGTCATAACGAAACTGTCATAACAGTTATAATGAAAAATCTGATCCTTAAAAACAACAAATAAAACAATGCATTCAATGACGTAAGAAAAAAAGTGTAAATGGTTATTACAGGGATTATCTTTTTCTGGATGTTTTTAGAATTCCGAATTTTTTCTTAACTTTAAGTTTTTCCAGGTATTCAAAACGTTTTCCATACAAACAAGTTTAGGTATATATTTTTGTAATATATTTGTTTTTTAAGCTTTCTCACTCATCACTAATAATCGACCAGAACTATTTTGTTTAAACCAAAACTATTTTGCCGGAACCAGAACCAAACCAAAAATCTCTTTTTATTATTCATAACCTAAACGGGAACAGAAAATAAACCTAAACTGGAACAGGAATTAAAACCAGAAACCAAAAATCAATAATATATATTGTTTTTTAAAGTTAGTTGCAATTTAAACAAAATATTAAATTAATAAAAATAACTAATAACAGAATCTAACAACTGGAAGATTTCCTCGACAAAAAAGAAGTTTTTCCAAATTTTCTGGATGGATTCTGTTTCTTTTGTTTGAGCCACCTTAGTCAACGCTAACTTGATTTTGGAATTTGCATTTTTTTTTATAGCTTTTCCAAAACTCAAGACATTGAGAAGCCATTGGAATATCCAAAAAATCATTCAACGCTTTTTTATCATTTTGGAAGATGAACGTGCATTTGGTCCTATTTGAGTTTGAGATTGTGCATTAGTTTTTGACATTATATGAACAAATGATGTTTTTCATTGTTGCCAGATAGAATTTGAGTTGCAGGAAACAATTCATCTAGGGGTTCAAAATTGTCCATTTGGGACATGACAACGTGTTGAGCATTTTGCAAAGCACCTTGAGATCTGAAAAAATGCCATTTGTAACTTGGATCGAGTAGAGTACCAACTGAATAATGTTCTGTTTTTTTATTTGCTGGAAATCATTTTTCCATTGCATTTTTCATAACAATTTTCAACTTCTGAATACTGATAACGTTAGAGGTTGTTTCCAAAGCTTTAATTATTGTTGTCACAATTGGAATACAGGAACTGATGCTCAACTTGTCAGGTGTTGACTCAGGAACTGAGTCAATACCTGACAATATTTTCGTTGCCTCCACAAAAACACTTTAAATGTTCACCACTTTTTCACAGAGGCTCCAATCTTGGACAGAAAATTCTATTTCCACTGAAGTAATTTTGATTAAGGTAGCAGCAATGGCCGGCTTCAGTTATAAAGTTTGCTCAAGCATATAATAGGTAGAGTTCCATCTTGTAGCAACATCGCTTTTTAAGCCAAGTCTGACTTTTGTATCAATTTGGATATCTTGCTGTCTGTAAAGTTCAGTGTAGAAAGCAGTAGAATGAGATGCGTAAGAACAGAGTTTTCGACTTTTTGCAGTTAGTCCGTCTATTGCATCGCAATTAGTCCGCAATTATTGTATTGCAATTAGTCTGTCTATTGGATGTGAAAATAATTCTTTTTTGATAACAAATTGAAGGGAGTGGTTAAGACATCCAGTTGACACATAATTACAGCTTGGTTCATTAAAGGCTGCCTTTACATTTGCTGCATTGTCTCTTAAGCAAACTTCAATTTTTGAAGAAATTTCCTACTCCTCTGTTGTTGTTTCGATCTTGTTGAAAATGTTTTTTGCTGTATCCCTTACAAAAAATTGGGAACAAGAGATGCAGAATTTGACACATTTTCAATCTTTGGAAATAAAATGAACCGTCTTTCCCAGGTAGCCATGATGAAATGATAGCCATGCATCAAGACAGACTGTGACACACTTTCAGCTTCTGATTGAACCAACTTTTCCTTGAGAGCAAATTTTATTTTTTCATAAGTTGGATCCAGTAAACTTCTGTAGTATTTTTCGCACTGAATGATTCTTGGATTCTTGATGTTTTTCTATTTGAATTCATTTTTTTAGAATGAAATATAAGATGGTTTTTTAATGTTGCTGGTTTGCGTCAAATACAAATGTTGAAAATGTAGTTGAAAACTAAAAATGAGACCATTTGCGAAGCTGGCCCTGGCAAAATTATTAGATTTAGCAGGGTTTGATAACCGGGGCTAGAAAAAAATTTATAACACTTTTTGTATTATAATTTTATATTTACATTTACTATTTATTACATACTGGCATATATTTATATATTTTTAAACTCTAATTTACTTTCAACAAGATCGCAAGCAACCACTATTAAGTTATGAGTTACTTTAAAATAGAGGACAGGTTAAAATACTAGAAAATGGTTAACTGAAGACTTTAAAAGTCCGGATGTATTAAAAATACAAACACGAAGATGAGGAAGAGTTGAAAGGTTTTTTTGATGTGCAAGGACAAAAACTGAATTAATAAAAGTTTTTATAGCATGAAGGGACAGATACAGTAAAAGGTTGCAACTTGTTGAATAAGAAGCCAAGCAAGAACGAGTTTTGGTTTATCGTAATAGTGATGATAGCTTGTTTGAACATTGACCATGATAGTATTGGTAGAAAAAAGAAAGAAATGCAGCCTTGCAACAATAGGAGAGTGATTCAAGCTTGGCAGATAAAGTAGGTCTAACTACATTTACAATTTGCTTTTAGACTTTGTCTGAGAGTAAAGGGTTGTTATTCGTCAATATAGAAATGCCAACAATATTGCAATATTTTTTTGCAGTAAATAAATGAGTTTTGTTGCCTTAAAAATTTTAAATCCACAAACCATTGCAAGCCTTAGACTGTTACAGAATAGATCAGATTAAAAACCGCGCTTGTTCTTAGAAATCAAAAAGTGAAGTTTTTTTGTCAAAACAAGAGTATAAAGTTGAGTCTTTAGCTAATAGAAGTACTTTAGATGTAAAATTTTCATGAAGATTGTTATTGTAGATAAGAAACATTACAGGAGAAACATTACAAAGATAGAACTTTGTGCCCTTAAAGTTACTTGAAATAAAGTGGAGTGTAGGTCTTCAAGAATAGCTTTAATTCCGCAGTTAGAAAGAAATAATTAAATAATCTCAAAAACTTTATATAAAGAAACTAATAACAGAGTGAAGACTAATAGTAGAATAGGAGAGGTCAAAGTGTTTTCTAGAGTTTTGAAAAATTGGAACCACTTATTTAGCACTTTTTAAAAGTTTAGCAAAAATTGAAGAGTATTCTGGAAAACACTTTTTTATGACTATGATGGAAATCTTGTCTGGAGCACAAACTGTAGAATCGTTCAATTGAGAATTAGTATTAGAAGCCATAGTGATTTTAATGTTTAACAATAGCTTAATCTGTTTAACTGGTAGGAAGAGTGTGGCCATTAAATTAACTTTTTTCTTAAAGGTAATTTTAGATGGTTAAAAAAAAGAGTTATAGAGTTTCGTATTTGATTTCTTAAATTTTTTACTTTTCTTTTTTTTTTTTTTCCTCTTTCTCGCAGAATTGCCCATATATATATATATATATATATATATATATATATATATATATATATATATATATATATATATATATATATAATATATATATATATATATATATATATATAAATATATATATATATATATATATATATATATAATATATATATATATATATATATATATATATATATATATATATATATATATAAATATATATATATATATAAAAGCGTCTAATTAAAATCATGATACAAACTGTTAATGTTATTTAATACATAACAGATGCACAATCCATAACATTACATAGTACGCTTAATATGCAATACTTATTAATTAAACTAATTTGATTTTAAGTGTATACACATGACTCCTCTGTGAAAAATGCCAAACTTTGGTTTTTTATTTTCAAAAAAATTTAAAATTCAAAAATGATTTTGTTGCATTAACTAAATAATATATCCACAATATGTAAACAACACACTGAGTCAAGTGTTATCCTATCCATGACAGTGGATTCATGTATAACATGGTTTCATATCTTATAAAATATTTTAATGCTTATTTGATTCAAAAATAAGGTTGAAAAAATTCTTTATTATCAACATTCACACTTTTAAGATTGGAGTTAAAGACCACGCTTTTGAAGCAATTCTACACTACAAAGGGTCACGCGATGATGAACCGGTAACAAAAAGAAAACTTTGTACAAAAACAGACATGTGCGAAGTTTTAAATTGCCCATTTCTTTACTTTCCTGCCAGTGAAAACATAATATGTCATCGAATTTCTGAAATGATCAGTACGAATTTCAAGGAACCACCACCTCCTTGGGAAGACGACTCCGAAGAATACTTTTTGAATTTTGCATTTCCAGGAGAAAAGGTCACACCGGGTTCAGTTAACGGAAGAAAGTTTGAGTTTCCTGGTATCAATTCCTTGTTTCAAGATAATCAGGTATAAATATATGAAATTTATTTTATTATTTTTTTATTTAGTTTCCACTAAATTTATATTTCCAGTAGATTTTTTTTTTTTAAATATTAAAAGAATAAAAGGCAAATTTGAGTTGCTTGTGGTGCACTGTAAACTAGAGCGCTGTAACAGGCTTGGTCACAAACCATGGCAATAAAGTATTTACTGACCACGAAAATAATATTTAGTTGCAAAAAATTGGCCAGGTTTTGTAGTAGTTTTGAGAACATTTAAGTTTAGTATGTTCATAAAACGAAAAAATTTCGCTTTGCGGACATACATGGAAACATACATAAACTTGAATGTTCTCAAAACATCTTGGTGTGGAAGAATAAAAAGAATATTCGTAAACACTAAAAACTTGCCAAATCTACAAACAAACTAATTCGATTGGTTAAAAAAATATTTTGACTAAGCGAAATAAAGTTCTAGAGTTTTCTGTTGAATTGTTTTAAAAATTGTATTATTCGAAATATGTTAAGTTTTGAGATTTCTTGTATATAATACACTATAAGATATTATTTCTAATTAATATTATAACTTAAAAATCAACAAATTATATCAAAAACTATCAGTCTGGGATACATTCAGATTATTATTTATTTTTTTAGTTTTATTTTATTATTATTATTTTTGTTCCTATTGCTTGAATTGACAACTCAGTCTAGTCCTTTAATGCATATTTTTGCATTTTTTCAAGTTTATAAAAGATTTTATCTAAAATGCTATTTACTATTGGACTAAATACGTAACAAATATAAACTCGTAAATAATCTACAATTGTTCAGCGATGAAAATACTACTCCTGATAATTTAATAATAAATACACTATAAGATATTATTTACTTCTAGTAATTTTGTTAATTCTATTCTTGTGAATACACTATCAAACTAACTATTACTTTAATAATCGGAGCTCGGATCTCGGAGCCACATCCACAAACTATTATTATTTGTTTACAAAAATAAATGTTTTAAATATATACTTTTTAAATTGTCAAAATTTTGAAAGTTTATTATATATTATTGATTTTATTAGTATATTCTTATTTTTTATCTAAAAAGTATGTATTTTTAATGTAAATGTAATTTTGTGTATCTGTTTTTTATTCTAATTTAATCTTTTAAATCAATTTTTACGATTTATTTTGTAAACAAAAAGACTTTTAACAATAATTGCGTTTTCAATGAAATTAATTATAATCATCAAAATTAATAAAACTAATTATGAAATAAACATCCAAGAAGTTTCTGATTACTAAACACAAACATGCATACAAATTAACTCGCAGATGAACAAGCCTTTCACCTGAGGTCGCGACAGAACAACAATAACAACAGCAACAAGCTATTTGTTTTCCATAAATCATTTTTACAATAGTTTTGATAATAATAATAATAATAATAGCAATAATAATATAAATTATATTATAATAAAATAAGATAAAAAAAAAAATAATACAATTTATACTAATAGTAGTAATAAGTATGTTCACAATAATTACAATGAAAAAAAAAAAAATAACTATTACTATAATGGTAGTTATGAGCATAAAATTATTTATAATAATAAGTTAATGATTTATTTAGGATGGTGTCACTCATACAGAAATCTGATCAAAGGAGTGACATCAATTTTTAAACGTAATATAAGTAATAATAAGCAAAGACATGCATTGAAACATATGGACCTTAAACACATAGATTAAGCTTATAGAACATACATTAAAACAAACATGTAGAAATCATAATTTGCAGGTTTTAATAATAATAAAAAAGAAAAAATAAACAAAATGTGCTGATGATAATTGTAATAATGACGAAAAGAAAATTAAAAGAACATTTTAATCGTAAGGATATGTCTAAAAGTTAGAATAAAAAGTTTTTCAGAATTTTTTTAAATTGATATTGTTTAAGATGGAGTAAAGGTATTTTAGCATATAGTTTTTTGGATTCATTCAGAATTTTTACCATAATTCTGGGTTTTAAAAGATGGTACATTTAGTTTTCAATTGTGTATATTTCTAGTAGAGTAGGAATGTAATAGTCTACTTTCTGTGAACAAGTTTATGATAGAATAGTAAGTTTTTATTTAAGGAGTCAAAAACAAAAAGAAGATTTCCGTTTCCATTTTTTATCTCATCTTAGATATTGTTGTCAAGTTTCCAACTTGACAACAATATCTAAGATGAGATAAGAATAATGCATAGTAAGTATTCTTTAGTGTAACTTTATCGACATAATGACAAATTATCGAAAGCATATCGTTAGCTCAAGTTTCTTGCTTAGTTCATTAATATGAAAATTCCATGAAAAATTGCAATCAGTTAATACACCAAGATATTTATTAACTCTGAAGGATATAGCCGTTTATTATTAATTTTGATTTTGATTTCAATCTTTATAAAGAAATAGTTTTTTCTTGAGGATGAAAAAAATTTAATTCAGTTTTTTTGGTGTTGAGACATATTAGGTTAGCATATAACCAGCGAACTATACCTTTTAGAATTAACATTTTTACATAAAGAATGATACGGTTTGTTGATGTGCAAGAGATTTGTATCATCAGTAAACAGATGAACTGAGGAGAAGTGAACGGAGTTGATTAGGTCATTAACGTAGATTAAAAATAAAAGAGGATCTAGAACAGAACCTTGAGGAACACCACACAAAACTGATTTATTACTAGAATTGAAACCATTAATACTTACAAATTCAACCCTCGGAATTAGGGTAGGCATTCAGCAATGCCGACCTGACTGCCGACCTGAAAATGTTTGAGGTTGGCAAAAAATTACTGACCTCGTTTCTATGTTTTATGGTAAGACCTTTGTATCAAATAATTTTTGCCGACCTGATGCCGACCTCTAAAAGATTGAGGTCGGCAAAATATTACCAACCTCAATTTTCCTAATTCCGAGAATTGCAAATTGGTCAACGGTATCGAAAGCTTTTTGTAAATTGATAAAAACACCACAAATGAAATGACCAGTATCAAGAGTTTTCCTAATTTTTTTTCGTTATACTTATTAATGCATGGAAAGTAGAATATTTTGATCGAAAACAAAATTGAAAATCATTTAAACAATTAAATGAGTTTAAAAAGAGTACACTCTAGAATACGTAAGTTTCTCAAGAAGCTTACTAATGTTAGATAAAAGAGAGATAGGTCTGTAGTTAGTGTATGAAAGTTTAGAGCCATTTTTAAATATTGGAATAATGTGAGATAATTTCAAAATATCAGGAAATGTTCTATTTATAAACGAGGGATTAAATAGTTTAGAAAGAATATTTTAAAATTCAAAGTTAAAATCTATAAGAATATTTGTGGGAGTGCTGTTTGGACCTAATGATTTTTTGGATTCAATTTAGATATAAGAGATGAAATTTCTGGAATATTTGTTGGAGATAATAATAAACGTAAATTTGGATGTTTAAGATACTTTTGATAGTTAATCTAAGACAATTGAATATTGGATTTGAGTTTATGAGCAACATTTGTAAAAAAGTGTTAAAAGATTCAGAGATTAGAGTTGGATCAGTTATATATATTTCATTTTTTTGCAAACAGTTGGGAGATGATTTATTAAAATTTATTACATTAATTAGAATGTTAATGCCTTTTCAAAGTTCGCAAAGATTTTTTACATTTTCTGAGAAAAAATTTAATTATTGTAATTATCATATATTATTATATCTTATTATTATTATATCTTTTAAAAATACTTTCAAACTTTTTTTTAATAATAAGATCTTTAGATCTTATCATTTTTTGTTGGAAAAAATTGTGCACTTGAATAGATTTATAATTCCTTTTGTAATCCATGGTTTGAATTGACGTTTTAAGTTTTTGATACTTGTTTTTTTAAGCGGGGCGTAGCGATCTAAAATCAATGTTGCTTCAGTAATAAACGCTTGGAAACATGTGTTAGTATCATTGGGCTTTATAACATCATCCCAGTCAATTTTTGATAAATCAGATTTAAAATTTTCTTTATTAAAGTTTTTAAAACTCCTGCTATATAAATTGGGTCTGCGTGGTATAAAAATTTTTGGAAATTGGGACAAATACAAAATTAAGGTAAGTGGTCAGAAACAGAAGTTGTCAAATTTCCTGAAACAATTTCATTAGCTATTAAACTAGAAAAAATATTATCAATTATTGTAGCAGAGAGGTAATTCTAATCAGCAAAGTAATTAAATATTATAAAAAGAAAATAAGTTTATAAAATCAGATGTCGCAATTTCATTATTTGCTTGCATCAGATCAATATTATAATCACCAAGGAAGAAAATAGATTTATTTTCAGCAGATACTTTTTGAAGTAAGACACACATGATATTATTAAAAATATTAATATCCATGCAAGGGTATAAATGTAACCAACATAAATATTAGACTTTTTAAAAAAAATAACTTCAACAAATGTGGATTCTAAACAATTAGGTGTGTAAATCATTAAATCATCTATTTATGTGTGGCAACTTTGGCTAATTAATTTTTTACAAAAATGACAGTTTAAAGCCATAGTGGAACCGCAATATTAGAGAGAATGTAAGGAAAAATAAGTAGGAATTAAATAGCTATGTTATTAATAATTGTTAAAATAAAATAATGCGTATGAATAGATTATTAGGAACTCCCAAATACAACATCGATAAAACTAACTGTTATAATAAATAATAATGGTAGTTAAACAATAATGCAACAGCCAAACAGCAAACTATAACAAAAACAAAAATATTGAAGAAAGTTATAAAATCAAACTAAATAAGTAAAAAAACGAATCAAAATCAAGAGAAATGTAAATCAAAAATTTATAACAATAATAAAAATAAATATTTGATATTATATATCAAAATAAGTAATCTAATAATAAATTGTAGTAATATTAAAAAAAAAAAAAAGTGTAGTCTTTAAAATATGATAAAAAATAATAAATACAACAATAAGAAAAATAAAAACTATAAAAATTGTCTTCTCTTTTAATAAACTGATCTTCTCTTCTTATCTCCTTATTAATTTGTCAGCTTATCTTCTTTTTTTTTATCCATTTTTTTTCTTTTTTCTTTTTTTGTTAAGTTAAAATCAATGTTCAAATTTTCTTTTCTTTGTTTTTTTTAAATGTTAATTTTGAGTGTTTATTTGCTAAAAGTTTCTTTTTTTATATTATGTTTTTTTTACTCTTCTTTTTTTTTTGATATTTTTGAATTCTTTATTTGAAATAATTGATAATTAAATCAGTTTTTGATTTTCATTCTTTTTTATTTTTATTCTTTTTAATGGTTAAAAAAATACAACCGCCATCCGCGATGACCTTCAGAACACAAAGATATTTATATGTGTGTGTATATATATATATATATATATATATATATATATATATATATATATATATATATATATATATATATATATATATAACATATACATATATATATTTAGAAAGTTATTAGATATAAAGAAAAGTTTTTAAGTTCTTAGATATTGGATTACTCTAAATATTTTCGCTTCAAGTTGCCATTCTGGCATATATTTGTTATACTTAAAGTTACTTTTTTCTGTTTTAAATACTAATTAAAATTGAAAAGCCCACTCACTAAACATCATCAGCAGTATTGTGAAGCAGTTCTGCTTCCTCTTCATAAAGTATTTTTAACCTTTTTAGTTGATTTCTATCTAGTTAATTTAATTTCTACAGTAACTTAATCATTGTTTCAATTTTCAAATTTCAACATGAATTGTTTCAAATATGTTAAAATTTTCAAACTACGTGAAACATAAAATAGTTATTAAAAAAATTTATTTTTTATTTATAAAATAATTTAACTTAAATAAAACTAAAGCTAGCGTTAGTTTTATTAGAATCTTGTTAGACTTTTTGGGGCTGGGGGCTATTTTTATTTTGGAGGCCTTTTTATGTGCCACAGCATAAAAATGATTAAAAAAAAAGTCTTTTTGACTATTTGGGGCCCCTAACATTGTGGGGCTCAAGGCTATAGCCCCCCTTAACCCCAACCCTCCTTAATCCATCACTGGAAATAAGACACGAGTATATAAATAAAAATTATATTAAGCTCTTTAAAAAATAAAAAAACATTTGTTTGCTTCCTGAACTCACTTTGGTCTAAGTGTCAAGCGCATAATGGAAACACGATTAATTGCAAAGGCAGAAAAGCTTTGGAGTAATGGGGTTCATTTGGTAGCATTGCGATCAAATGAACCTTGATCATTGTTTTCGAACTTTCTCAGAATGTGGGAGTTGTCCCTTGGAAAATAAACAATAAACGGATCTCCAAACAAATGGATTTAACATAAAACAATGCAATATCAAACTAGAAGCTTTAAAATTATTCTTAACAGAGAATAAGAATCAATTAGTTAATAAAGTACTTGTTTGAGCAAATAAAATATATGATAATCTGGGCAAAATCATTTATTGTCAACGTAAAAGAAAGGAAACTGGTAGCAGGAAATCACATAATGCTGGATTGTCATATGAAAATGAGCTGAGAAGATAAATGTTTTTGTTAATTGGCAGAGTAATCCAAGCAATTGTTTCAAGATTTAAATAGCTTCATGTTCTTGGTGAAAAATATGCCATTATTACTCCATCAAATCTTTGGAATGATAAATATGAATTTTATTTTCTGGATCATAACTATGATGACATTAATAAAGAAGAGTTCTTCCTTGAAAGAAAAATACTTAAAAGTTTTATTTTTGTTGTTGCATCACAAAAGAAAACAAAAACATGGATGGTGGTCATCTTAAACTTTCGCTCTTTCATTTTATTTCTTGAAAACTCAGTTCCTAATATAGTTATACAGCTACGAGTATTTTCTTACAATTTCTGTTAAAGTGGCTAGTCCTGAGAAAAGTTTAAAAAAAAAGCTAAATTTAATAAATAGTTATTTACAATGAGTAAACTGTGTTCAAGAAACCCTTATTATCAACCACAGAAACTGAGTAATGGTATCGACTTTAAAAGCCTCATTAATGACTTAGTTAACAGAAAAGCAAGAAATTAATTTTTTTAAATGTTGCAACAAAGTTGATTTTTTGCAATTTAAAATTATAGTTACAAATTATAGAGTTATAAATAATTTTATATCTAAAAAACTTTTTTGATAAATGCAATTGCCGTTCTTTTTATGGAGGGCATCAAAAATTAGATTCTACTCCTGGCGGCATAAACCTTTGCTTTGTCACTGGCAGGATCTAAACTTTGTCTGCATCTTTCTTCTAGAGAACTTTGGTACACTGATTGTTTTGCAACCTAATTCTATTTATTTATTTTTCTAAATAGCTGCTGACCTCACACTTTCTACTATTCTCTTAAAAGTTAAAATATTAATAAAAATAAAGTACTTTTTAATTCTGTCAAATTCAATTAACCCTTAAAATGTCTCATGATGAACTGTACTTTAAACAAAAAGCATATTATGTTTTTCTAGAACATTAAGAACAAACTGGATCATTTTTGTACAGTTTGAAACTTTATTAATAATTGCTCTTTACAAATACTAAAATAATAATATAATATATATAAAATAATAATATAATATATAATAATAAAATAAGTTATTTTAATAAGTTATTTAACTTATTAACAGTTTATTTTTAACAACTTTACTCAAAATGGTTTACAGTGTTTATTAATTTAGAAACCCCATTATAACTTTTTGTGTATATAAGTTTTAGAATTTTTGTTTGTCGTGCATACATTTGGTAAGATGCTAGTAATATAATATACAGTTAGCAGACGCCAGAAAAAAACTTATCTTAGAGTAGCTTAGTGCCAAGTCTTTTAAAAGTAAAATTAACTAATATGTTTTAAGCGATCTGAAAAAATTTTTGTGTCTTTTTCTGCAGTAACTTTTATGTACTGTAAAATGGTGTAAGTAGGAACAGTGAGGTAAGTAGGGACAGAAACCAGAAAAGTTGCTAATGAACTAGTGAAACTTTTTTCCTATCAAGTATGACTCAAGCCCACATAGTAATATTTTGATTTTGTGGTGACATTACCTATTGCAATAAATTGTGTTAGAAAAAAATCCATGAAAAAATAAGTATGAACAAAATTTTTTTTTGCATAGACACTGTAAATATGAAGCTTTACTAAATTGTTGCATAATTGTTGCGATTTGATAAGACTGTGATAAATCACAGAACATACACCTAACCTTAACTGATATCATTTATTTGGTTTCAAGTTTGAAGGAAAAAGTATTTAATATCGGGGCGAATTTGAACAGTGTAGTTTGTTGTCAATTTTGCCCAGAACCTAGAAAAGAAGCGGAAATTGTATCTTGGTCAAATTGATTAACTTTTGTACTATGAAGAATGTTTTGTAGCATTTCTGCATTCTGCAAAATATGTTATTGAACCTCATTTTGTTTTTTCTTAACTAGACTCTAGGGAATGATAACAATTTCGATAGGCAGTGATACCTGTGCCAAATTTTTTTAGTATTAAGAATATACTGCATTTTTTATTTTTGTTTCATTTTAAAAAGTAACATGATGCTTATTTTTTTACTTTTACATTTTTTCTTGTTAATTTATGTTAATTATGTGTCTCATTTATTATATGCCTCTGTGCCTCATTTATGTTTTACTTAGTTGTACTATACAGAAAATCTGTAATTTTGAAGTTCAGAACTGCACCTTTTAATAAAAAAAGTAATGAAAACTTTAGTAATATTTTGTTATTTTATAGTAAATGAAGGTTTTGTCCGATTGTCTTAATGTGCATCCTGGTTAGTGTTAATTGTTACCAGTGCACTTTAAATCTTTATCAGTGTCTCTATTAAAACTCTATCAAAAGCTGAATAGATACATACATCTAAAACTGTTAGTGTCTCAATTCACTCCACATGCGTGGTCAATAGGTGGCGATACTTAGTAAATCAAATCACAAAACTGTCAGTCAGTAGTACTAGAAAATCCAAAAAAAATCTCTATTTACTTTATTTCACGGTTGCAAACTGAAAAACTGAAACCATAAAAGCAACATCGGATTTCGAACTTAATGTCTGATAGAAAAACTTTAAATCTTTGCACACATATAAAGTGAGAGTTTTTTTTTTTTTTATAATTCACTGCAATTGGAACCCTGAAATAAGGTATGCTATATAAAAGTTTCTTTTCCTTTTTTTTTGGTTTATCTGCATAAAGAAACTTGATTTATTCAATAAAATAAAAACTCTTGATTTAATAATACATAATAACTTGGTTGTTAATATTAAGCTAAAGATAAATATATATATATATATATATATATATATATATATATATATATATATATATATATATATATATATATATATATATATTTTAAATTCACCTCCCCAAGGCTGAAAAGGCCACTACAGATGAGGAGGCTACATGTGGTTATAACCCTCTCTCAACTCTATAACTCCGTAACACGAACCTTGACGAGCAAGGCCGCTGCGCGGAGAATTGAGTTGAAATTTAGCTCATAAATAATTAATATAGATAAGATATATAAAAAACTTAAAACAAAAGTAATTCATTAGTAAATCAAAATTAATTTGCGTATCAAATATGTAACAGTTTTAGTTGGGATAGTTTGAATTGGTGTTTAACATGTTTCACTTTTTTTTGTAATATTTACAACAAAAGTAAATTTAAAGTTAACACACGGTTAAGATTAGAATTTTTAAAATTTGTTTTCATTTAATCATGAAAAGATTAAAAAGAAACTCACTTTTTTAAGTACAATATTTAAAAAAATTTTTAAAACACAGGTTTATTGCTTATTAACAGGTGTATTGTTTACAGGTAGGTCAAATAAAAGATTATGATTGTGCCAATCATGACTGCGGAGACGACAAGATTTGCTACTGTCATTTTCAAATTACGTTGCCCTTCAACAAGACAATACAAATGGTATGGCTCAACATGGGCATTGGTGCTGGATGGGCTCATCCAATACATTTACATGGTCATAGTTTCCATGTGATGAAAATGGAGTATTCAATATCAGATAATGTCACCGGAAAGCTGTTGTCTCCTTCGCCTCATATTGATTGTAATGGTGGACTAAACTTTTGCAATAGGTTTTACTTTTAAGTATATTATATAAATATATTATATATATATAAAAAATAAAAAAAGTTTTGAAATTATCAGTTTGTAACTCATAAATGAATTATTAAAAAATTAAATAGAATATTACAAATTGATGTTTTAAACTTGACTTTGGCAGAAAGTTAACAATAAACCCCAAACTTTTTGTCTCTTTTACAAGTTAAAATTAAATATATCTAATTTATTGTTGCATAAAGTTATGCTAAGAAATTTTTATTTACTACAATTTTGTATGGCAAAAGAAGTTGTGGAAAAAAATAAAGTTTAAGGGTAATTTACTGAATTTTTTTTATTTAGTTCTTTCATTATTTTGTGTTTAAAAAAATTAGTTTTTTTTTTTTTTTTTTTTGAGTTATTTAATATTTAAAGCTGTAAACTTTCTGTTAATTGCGGTGCTTTGTGACAAGATAGTTATGTTATTTTGAAGCAACTTAGAATCCAGAAAAAAAAATTTAGTTTTAATTTAGTAAAACTTTATGTTACAATATAAGGGTTTTTTTTTCTGTCAAAAAATATTTAAATTGCATATGTTATTTTTAGCGCTCAGTGGCAAGATGCTTCTTGGGAAAATGGAAATGTTCCTGGACTTAATTTAAAGAATCCACCGTTAAAAGACACAGTTATAATTCCAACAGGTGGATATGCAGTACGTTAATTCATTTTTTTATTTTTATTTTATGTTTCTTTGTAAATTTAAGATCACATTAAGAAGATTTGATGTGAATAATTGTTGATATACATTTACTAATAAAATAATGATTAAAAAAAATATGATAAAAAGCCATCCGCCGATGATTAGAAGACCCTGACGATAAACTAATAAGTAATAAGCAATTTTTTCTTTAGAATTTATAAAGTTTTTATAACATCAAAAAAATTGTAATTTTAATTGCCTTTTATATACTTGTTTTATTTCATCCCCCAAACGGCACAACACATTTTACATAGGGGAGAATAGCCTTAATTGGAAAAGCGCTTTAATCGGACACTTGCATTTATTTTGGGAGAAAAAAATGAATTATGGCTATAGTTTGTATTTTTTTCGTAAAACGACTTATTTCATTTGTTTTGACAGATTTTGTGCACCTTTGATTTAAAGCTTTTTTGTGTCATTTTTCTTCGGTGATCTTACTATTGATTTTTTATGTGTTCACACTACATTGATTGCGCTGGGTAACTATACTGGTATTTTGTGTGTTCACACTACATTGATTGCACTGGGTATCTATACTGGTAAAAAAAAAAAAAATATATATATATATATATATATATATATATATATATATATATATATATATATATATATATATATATATATATATATATATACATATATATATTAAAAACTTATAATAAACTACCCAAAAAAATTAAGAAAAAAGAAAGCTATAAACTATTTGAAAAAGAATTTAAATGTTTTTTCTCTCTAAGTTAGTTTTTAAACTTTCATTTTAATATTTATGTTATATACACATACACTTTTATTTTTATACAATTTTTGATATCAGGACACATGTTAATAACAGTTTTTACTGAAATGTTAATCCTGTGTAAGTATAAATTTTAAATAATAATAAAAAAATTAGAACTTTAAAGTTTCCCTTACTACTTCAGTGATAAAATCAAAGGGTTGAATAAATAATTTAAAAATACTTAGTAACGAGTGATGCGGAAGTTATCAAATATAAAAACGTCAATAACTTATTTATAAATAGAAAAACAAACTACTATTATATTTTTTTTAAATAAAGCATTTATCTTTTAATAAAAATATATTATTTTTTATATGAAAAAACACCACCATCTGCAATTGATCTCAATTTTGCTCTGACGCCTTTTATATGCGACTGTAAAAAGTTTAAATCAATTTCTTGTAGTTTTAGTTTAATGCGATCAATCAAAACTTGCTCTGTTGAAGCTTGCCAATCTCCCTCGTAAACCTTCTGTGCCAAATGTCCCTAAAAATTTTCAATTGGTCGTGCTTGAGGCACAGTTGGGGGATTGGATTCTTTATCAACGTAATAGACATATTGGTCCATCCAATTTAGAGAATCTTTAGAATAATGAGAACTTGCTAAATCTGGCCAAAATAAATAGTTAAAGTCTCCTTGATACTTGTGAATAAATGGAAGAAGTCGTTTTTCTAAACATTCATTAATATAGATTAATGAATTGATCGCTACAGCCTTGGAAGTGCAAAACAATGGCTCGGACATACCATGGTCAGATATGGCTATCCACATTAATAATTTTTTTAGAAATTTCTCTTTTCCTATAAAACAAACACTTTCTGGGCATGTCTTTTTGTTGTTTGTGTAGTATCCAGAATTTCCAAGCATGTTGTCCCCTGCAAAACAAAAGTATTTTTTGTCATCAATGACTAGAAGCGATTTTGTGTTATAGAGTTGGTTAACTAGTTTCCTGCTTCTTTTCTTTGCCTTTATTTGTTGTTCTATAGTGTATTTGGGAGTCTTTTCACGTTTTCTATATTTAATATTCATTTTTTTTAACTGACGATTAATTGTGGATTGATTTACACCGAATTTAATACCTATATTTCTCTGACTGACCCCTTTTCGATTGTTGACAAGTCTCGTTAAATCGGCTTTCTTTTCTCTAGTCCAGGATGTCGGATGACCAGGGTGCTTTCCATCTGAAAAGGATTGAACAGTTTCAACTCTTTTTAGGTTATCATATATTGTACTTCGAGCAAATCCTTCCTTTTCAAAATGATTTACGATTTTTTTTTTTTTATATTAGGTTTATTTACAAAAAACATTTTTAGTCACTTTCGATAAGATTCTCGTTCAGCTGCATTTAACCTCATTTTAAATAATTGTGTTTCAAATAATAAAGTTTATATTTTATAGAACGTTTATGCCTACGCATAAAATCACAAAAACTAATTATTATGCTCAAATAATGAAATTAGGATTTGTCCGATAACTTCCGCATCACCCGTTAATAACCATAAACCTCAAAAATAATACATTATTTATTTCATTTTAATCAATCAAATAAAAGAACGCCATAATAGTTAAAGCCTTTATACAACTTTTTGTTTGTCGAATTTCAGTTTGCCATGGCAAACTGAAATTTGTATTTATTATATATTTGTATTATATGTATTTTGTATTATTATATATATATTGTATTATTTGTATATATATGTATTATATATTATAATTTATGAGTTTTACGAGTTTGATACAATTCTTAGGTTTTTCTAAGATTCTAAGATTTTAAATAGGTTATACGATTTCGAAGTACAAATCCAGGAAAATGGTTTCTTCATTGTCATATTGAAGTTCACGCCCTGGATGGAATGGGCTTGGTTATAAATGAAGCGCCTGAAATACCAATTCAGCGTCCAAAAGGATTTCCATTATGTAACCACTTTTATGATGACCCTTCTAGAGATATTGAATACATTCATGGTAAAAAATAATTATATTATTTTTAAACTTAGAAAAGATGGCAAGTTCAGAATGCGTTTTAAAATACATTAACTTGTCATTACGTTTACGTCTGAAGTAAATTGATGCTTTTTTATATTAAATATTAAAGCTATCAATAAATTTTTTATTATCAAATATTTTTTCCTACATAAACAGATTAGCATAAATACCAGATAATTATTTATCGTTGCATAATTTAGTTTCTAATTAGTATGGGTGCACCATGGCATTGCCACCGGGTTGCCAACTTTTTGGTTGGGTAACCATCCGCCGATGCCGATTGTTTTAAAAAAATCAGTTTTTTATTTTTTTGTTTCTATATTGTAGGTAAAAATATAACTATTCCATAAGAAAAAATACATGTATGAGCCTAAGTTATTGTTAAAGCTTATAAGCGGTAATGGTGTAGAGATAGAGCGCTCGCCTCGTAAGCATGAAGTTTCGAGTTCGATCCCCACCACTTCCCTGGTAGTGCCATGCTCAACTTGTTTCTCCGCGCAGCGGCCTTGTTCTTCTAGGTTCATGTTTTGGAGTTATAGAGTTGAGAGAGGATTGTAACCACGTCTTAAAAGACTACAGTCATTTAAGACGTGGTTACAATCCTCTTTCATTTAAGACGTTTTCTCAGTCATTTAAGACGTTTTTAGATGTGGTTACAAAGGATTGTAACCACGTCTAAAAAGTAGCCTCCTCGACTACAGTCGAGGAGGCTATTTTTTAGACGTGGCTGGTTTTACAACTTTTTTCATGACCTTGGGAAAGTGAATTGAAATTTAAAAAAAAAAAATCTACATTTTTAATGTCTTTTTATAATTTAGAAAAGCAATTATATAACTTATGAATCTAAACTATACAGGTCTTGGTTTTAAACTTATCAATCTAAAGTTTAAAATCAAAAAATGTAAATGTATAATGTTAAAAAAAATTTCTACTAAATGTTCTTCTTTTTATTATTTTTATTTTGTAAAATTTGCAAATTTCTTTATACCTTCATTTTTATCTACATCAAAATAGTTTTTTTTAAATTAAACTTTTCGTTGCTTTGCTCATTGTTGATTTATTTCTTATTTAATTTTATTTCTTAGTTTAATTCCTAGATTATAATTAAAAATTTATATATATATATATATATATATATATATATATATATATATATATATATATATATATATATATATATATATATATATATATATATCTGTGTGCGTGTGTGTTTTTTGGCCGAAGTCAAAAGGCCAGGCGGATACCGATGCATCGACCAGCGTATCGACTGTCGATACCGATTGGTACATCTGTATCATCGATGCCGATTGGTACATCTGTATCCACCTGTACCAATCGGCATCGGTCAAAATTAGGCATACGTGCACCCCTACTAATTAGTATATTTAGCAGTTTTATTTTCAAAACGCAATTTTAGTTTTTTAGGCTAAACTTTAATAAAACTATTTAATAACCCGAATTACTTTATCTTTTCATACGTTTTACGCTTTAAATTTTTTTTCTTTTTATGGTTTATCATGTTTGTTATTTATTTAATTTTATTATTTTATTTAAAACAACTAATATTTTATATAGTTTAAAATTGGTTATTTTTTATTTTAGCGCATCTTAATGACACAGAAGCAGAGAGGTTTTACCAATTTAAATTTAACGAACAAAATTCAGATAAGAAAGCTTGTATTAAAAGTCATAGATTTAAAAACGCTGAAACAGCATTAATAATTGCTGTCACTCTTGGGTCAATTGTCATAGTTCAATTTCTTATAATTTGCTTATGCGCAGTTTCGGGAAGAAAAATAATGAAACCTTTATCGTAAAAAAAGGCAATAAAAACACAAATACATTTTTTTTTTTACAGGTTTTAAAGTTCAATTGGTTTTTTATTCTAGGTGATATTCCTTTTGTATATAAAAATTTTCATATATTATTTATTTATAAAAGGTTATTATTTATATATAAATTATGTATAAGAATAGTATTTTTATAATAAAAATAATCAAAAGTTTAATTTTATATCATTATCCCAAAAAAAAAAGTTTAAAAGTTTATTTTAAATATTATATACTATATATTAACATTTTTATATTTTTATATACATACATATCAGGGGCGGATCCAGGATTTTTATTGACTGTAGCAAAAATGCCATAAATATTTTTTGTCTAAAAAAAAAAAAAAGGGTCCTCGCTTTTCACATTTGCCGACAGTACGAAAAGTCCAAGTTTGCCGATTGTACTATGTGATCTACATATGCCGATTTAAAAGAGCTAAATTTGCAGACATAATGAATTAAAATTCATTGATAGGGGGTGGGGGGAGGGAGTCACACACCATTTGCGTCAGCCTTGGATGTGCAGTGGCTTGTAGTGATACATGAGGTCCCCTACCACTGCTTTCTTCTTTCGTCCGTTTAGAGCGGAAGAACGTTACCTGATTTACGCGACGTTAAAACTGTTTAGTTAAACTGAATAACTTTTAACGAAATGGTAGTTTACTTGTGTTAAATGACTTTTAATCATGACTAAAACCCTAAACGAACCCTTATCCTCAGTCGATGTATTTAAATTTAGTTCTTGGTATTCCTATTGCCAGTCAATGTATTTATGCCAAATAAAACAACATAAATTTATCTATATATTTAAATTAACAAAATATTTGTGGTTGTTAAAATGTTTTGGTCTGCAAAAAAATTGGAGGTTGAAATTTGAAAATGAAAACGACAAATTTAATTAAAATTTGTTTTAAAACACATACTTTATTTAATGGCTTACCTTACAAAATATCTGAAAATTAAAATAGACACTTCAACGATTTATATAAATTTATAAAAACAATTTATAAATATTTTCATATTTTTAATAATATACTTCATTACTTCATTTCAATAAACTTCTTGTCAAATAATGAAAAAAAGAAACAGGTTTCAAACCAAATAAAAAATAGTAAATAAACGTTTCAATAAAAATATATTGTTTTAAATAAATAAGGAATGCTTTTAAAATCCCAAAATAGCAAACTCCAGGCATATTACAATTAACAACGATACAAGCAACAAATGTCAGCAAATAATAAAAACAAAAAAATCAATGAATAAATGTCAACTTAACAAGCCAAACTTAATATGGTCGTTCTTTGTTTAAAACAACATAGTTCTTTGTTTGATTTGGGTGTAGAAAGTTTTCAGTTTTTTATAAATGAATATAGGAAAGTATATTGTGAGGATACACAATATACTTTGACCTTATGGCTATAACAGAATATACAATCACCTTTTATCAAACAAATTATTATATAACATGCAATATGGATTTAAAAAAAATAATTCAACAGAGCGTGCAATTATTCAGCTTACAAGAAGTATATCAGACTCATTTAATAATTCAACATTCACATTGGGAGTATTTATTGATTTAGCGAAAGCGTTTGATACCATTAATCATAAAATTCTTGCTAAAAAATTAAAATGTTGTGGTATAACAGGCAATGTTTTAAAATTGTTAAAAAGGTATTTAACTAATCGCAAACAATTTGTTTACGCCGATGAAACATTATCATCAAATTTGTTAAATATTACATGTGGAGTTCCTCAAGGATCCATATTAGGACCTCTTCTTTTCCTTATTTATATTAATGATTTATACAAAGCCTCGGATTTAATAACAATTATGTTTGCTGATGACACCAATTTATTTATGTCACACAAAAGCATTCCTACTTTATTTAGTTGCTTGAACATCGAGTTAATCAAAATATCTGACTGGTTTAAAACTAACAAATTATCTCTAACATTGATAAAACTAAATGGGTTCTTTTCCATCCTCTTATCAAAAAACATAAACTGCCAATTAACATGCCTCATCTTGTTATTGACAATATACAAATTAAACAAGTAACAGTAACCAACTTTCTAGGTGTTTGTATAGATGAAAATCTTACATGGAAAAGTCACATTAAAAACTTATCAAGTAAAATTTCAAAAAGTATAGGAATATTGTACAAAGCAAGAAATGTTTTAAATAAACGTACTTAAGTACAATTATATCACTCATTTATTCATTGTCACATAAACTATGCAAACATTGCTTGGGGTAGTGCAAAGAAAATTAAACTTAAACCTCTTTATTGTCAGCAGAAGCATGTAGCACGTCTCATATATTTTAAAGACCGTTATACTCATGCCAAGCCTCTATTATTTGAAATGAAAGTTTTTAATATATATGAGCTTAACATTTTTAATATTCTTTGTTTTATGTTTAAATGTAAAACCAATTCATCCCCTATTTCTTTCCATAATTTGTATTCATCGAAAGATAAAAATAAATACATTTTGCGGAATGATAATTTTATTAAGCAGCCCATTTTTCAAACAAATCTTTTTAAATTTTGTATTGATTATCGCGGACCATTCTTACGGAATAAAATAGTTACGGAATAAAAATTTTACTAAGGATTTTATTCATCAAAGTAACTACTTTTCTTTTCAACGAAAGCTTAAAGAACTCATTTTTACAATTGAAGATGTAACAATATACTTTTGATATTTTTATTTTAATTTAACGAAATGCTTATTTATAATGTAATAAAGGATAACACTCAATTTCAATTAAGTAATGCATTAAAGCATAAAAGTATATGGAAGTCAAATAAACTTTATCTTTAATCAAATTGAAGAAAAGCCATTGAACAGTATTGTCAAAAGGACATTTTAATCTACCTATTTCAAATGATTTTAGATATTGATCAAAGTTTAAAAAAATAAAACATTATACTGGCAAAATTTCATATTCGTTAAGCAAATCATAATTTCAAAATACATGTTAATGTAAACAAGAGACTTCTTTGGTTTTGAAGAACACTTAAAAAATATGTCTGACGATACTTTTCTTAAATTTCTAAATTCTGTTTCAAGTAGTTCTGTAACAAATTTTCCTAACGTAGCATATTTGTAACAAAAGTGTTTCTCTTAATAGCGTTTTAATCAGCTAGATTATTTCTTCACGTGAATAATTTGCAAAATGCCTTGTGACATGTGTTGATATTTTACGCCTATTTTCTGATTTTTTTTATGCATAATGCTGTATTGTCAAAATCCGAAACAAACTTTCTTTGTTTGTTATTTACATCTCTGAGGAAGCTTTTTGATCATTATTGAACCTAAAATAAATGCCCACACTTTTTAGATTAAAAGTTTTCCATTATGTGAAAGCAAGTTTAATAAAATCACCAGTCTTGTTAACGCTTGAGATAGTAGAAGTTTTACGTTGATTAAGAAGAACATTGTAAGTATTATCAGAAAAAAAAGGTTTTGCTTTTTGAGCCCATTATTTTGTATGTTTTTGATGACGTGGACAACAGTCAAACTGCAAAAGAGTTCTATCTGTAGTAAACCAAGGTTTTTCATTAAATGTTAAAGTTAGATTTTTATCACATTTAATTGCCTTTGCTTTGCTATTTGACTTTCTTACTGATTTTAAAGTTAAACGAACTTAATCACATGAAAATTAGGAACTTATATGTTTACAGGTTTTCACAACATTTTCAAAAGAAATTTAGGACCATCAAACATATAACTTGTATTACAAGCTATCATAACATCTAAAATACTTTTCGAAATAGAATTTATATTAACGGTTTTCCCAAAACAGCAACTTCCTGATACAATAAATTTTTTGTAACATACACCTTGTCAAAGGGAACAATAGTTCCCAGTAGAAATTAAAAAAAAAGTAGTAGAAAGTTCCTTTGATACAGTTTTATCAGACAATTCCTATGGGAATCGTCGAATAAAACGGTATCGTAATTTTTAATTAGAGCTGAGCTTTTAACTTTGGAAGATTTATGATATTCGTGCAGATTCTTTATATACTAGTCTTTCCATCTTTATCGGAAATGTGTCAATAACATGAAAAGATGTTTATTACATTGATTTATATCTATATTATAATCATTTTCGAAAGAGAATTTATATAATTGGTTTTCCAAAAACAGCAACTTCCTGATACAATAACATTTTTGTAACATGCACCTTGCACAGAGAATAATAGTAGTAATTTCCTAGTAGAAATTTCAGCCTGGATCCGCTCTTGCATATATATATATATATATATATATATATATATATATATATATATATATATATATATATATATATATATATATATATATATATATATATATATGTATATATATATATATATATATATATATATATATTTTTATATATATATATATATATATATATATATATTTTTTTTTTTTTTTTTTTTTTTTTTTACTAAACGAGCTTTAAACTAACAGGTTACAATAATTATTTCCAGTCGAGCTCGAGCAACATGTAAAACGAGCCGAGCCCAAACAATACTAATCCTTAACGAGCCGAGCTCGAACAAAGAATCTCATGTTCGAAACGAGCTCGAGCCGAGTCTGAACACTCTTAATATGTAAACGAGCCAAGCCGAGCCACGGCAAGCTTGGCTCGTTCGGCTCGATTTACAGGCCTAGTTATTTAATGGATAAACAGTTATTACGCAAGACCAAGAGCAAATTTTAAAAATTATTTTAGTATTACAACTTTATTAATACTTAGTTGAGTCGTTTAAATGCAATTTAAAGCAATAATATAAATAATTTTAATTAACATTGAAGAAATTTTTTTTTTTTTTAGTTCTCCTTATATAAAAAAATTTCAGTTAGAATCTTGTAATACCAAAGCGAATTACTTAATGACGCAATTCATTTTGCAAACAAAAGTTTAACAAAAAAGCGCAAGAACTTTAGTAAATGCGCGTAGTTTTAACTTTCATTACACAAATTTAAAATAAAAATGTGCCTTAACAGTTAAAGCACATTTTTAAATTAACTAAGCATCGTTATTCAAAACTTTAAATGCCATAACATAACATTTAATATTCTTTCGCATATATTATTTAAAAAAAAGTTTTTTAACTCAATTAAAAAAAACTACTAACTTACGTTACATGAAAATTGCAATAGTTCTTTTGTTATTTTCTTAGAATTTATATATTTTATAAAGTATTAAATTTGACTAACAACAATTTGAACATGTTAGCTCCATTTTCACGCAAATTAATTCCGATTATGCAAATAAATTCATGGCTAAATTAACATATTACAATGATACCTTTTTCATCATGCGACAATGAGGAAAACCGTAACTTTCGGAGGCCTAAAAATGATTTAAATTTATTAAATTTAGTGTTAAAAATATATTTTAAATAAGGGATTGCGGTAGTGAGAAAATTTGGTATTATATTCTGGTCGGTATTAATAACCAGTCACTACCGAAGTTATGATATTGAAACTGAAAGTAAGCTTTATAAATATCAACACTTGCAAAAGTTCGGTCTCGAACGGTATCTTTTGAAAGTGTTTGATAGTGTAAACTTAAATTATCGCCACTATCAAAAGAACCAAACACCTCTTTTGGTTAGACCACCTACAATACAAAATATACTTAAATGATTGTTCATATTTTTTACCACCTATTTAAAATTAAAAAAAAAAATTAACATTTTTAAATTGGTTTTTATTTCCCCAGAGACAAAATATGTTTCAAGCCTTGATCAAAATTACATTGTTTTTTATTTTTTTAATATTATATTAATAAAAATAAATATAGTTCAAAGTTAGAATTATATTTATATAATGACTTGCTATATAAGGACTTGGTCTTGGCATTATCAACTCTTAAGATATCATTTTCTTTAAAACAATAGATGGGAGGGGGGGGGGGTTAAAAGATTCACCAAATATAATATGGGAGAGGAGTTGGTTAGCCACAGTGTGACACGACAAAATTTTTAAAATTTAAATTCTAATCACAGCGGAGTAGTAAACTTTTAGCAAAAAGTACAAAGTCAAAGATATAATTGTTTAAAAATGTCACGTCACGAAGAGGGTGGGGAGGAATTGTTTAAAATGTCACATATAAAGGTTGGGGGAGGGGGTTGGGGTCTGAATTAATTATTATAATTATTTGAATAGTTAAAAAATCAATTATTTTTAGCCTCTGCTTTTTCCTTATACTTTCTTAGCAGTGATGAACCAAGAGTTTATTTTTGAGATACCCTTTTGATGTGGCGAGTTATAAAACCCTAACCCTAATCCTGCCGCAAACCATATTTGTAAACATCGCTAGCTAAATAAAGTAGCTAAAATATACAAAAAACATTTGAATGAACTTTTTTTTCTATTTTTAATATAAAAAGAAAAAGAAAAACAAGAAAAAAATATTTTCAGGAATTTTTTTTGGCGCCCATACTGGTCCTGTGGTACAAAAAAACTTCTGGGTTCACCCCTGCTCAGATCATGCAACTTGTCTTGCATAGCTTAATGAAGTTAAAACCAAAAACTTTAGTTTAGCATTAAATTTCTCATTCATAAAATAATGGGCGTGCTAAACTAAATTATTTTGTTTCAACTTGTTTTAACATTCTCACTTCTCATACCCTAGGGTATAAGAGAACAATGTGATAATTGTCAAATTTTCTTTTCAGTGGTCTTGTTTTATCACATAATTGACTTGAATCAACGACACTTTTATTTGCTATAGAGAATGACAGTTTCATTAAATTAAGAAATTGCAAAAATAAATTCAAGAAATACTTTTGATTGCATTTTATTTTATTTGAAACTATTTATAAACAAAATTCAAATTGTAAGAAGTATAAGTTCATTTTGAAAACATGAACAAAAGTTCAACAAGTTTTCAATACGACATGAAAAATACATTATTGCTGTGTAACTATCTAGTCGACATAAATCTACATTATTGCTGCGGGTCTCTCTAGTCGACATAAATCTACATTATTGCTGTGAGACTCTCTAGTCGACATAAATCTACATTCGTAACTTCGATGCGTGCAGTTTCAGTTTTATTAACATAATAAATAAAAGTTGAGTTTGAATTAAAATCCGCTTGTTTTTTAACAGTTTTTTTCAGTGATATTTCAGATTGAGAACTAATGGTATCATTTTTGCACGAATAAAAACATGATTCTTATATTTGATGGATAGAGTAAAGTTAATTCTGTGAATTAGGCGTGTGCAGTATAGAAAAGTTTAACTCATTGACAGAGCAATTATTAATTAAATCACAACAACAAGTATTGTAATAGGTTTTCAAGACACCAAATGCAGTACAACCTAATAGCTACAACCAGTGTGAACAATGTGCTATTATCTCAAGAATTGTGGTACTATTTTCAACAGCAGCAGATAATAATTCTACTGAATTGTGAAAAGCATCAATCAAAGCATCAATCAAAGCATCAATTGTGAAAAGCATCAATGAAAGATCTACCAAAACAATTCAAACTATTACAGAATATGACTCTATCAAAAATAGAGTCATATTCTGATATGGTCTGTCATAGAGACCATATCATTTGATAGAGACCATATCATATTCTGATATGGTCTCACCTTTTGATTTAGTCTCTCTCAAAGAAGCACACCAAATATTCCAAAATTAAAATGTTCAACAAAGCTTATGAATGGTAAATTTATTTTTAGCCACACCGGTTATGAATTGTGTGACGTTGGAGGTTGTGTACCAACAATTACTAAGTAAGTGACCCACTTCCCAGTGACATAAAATTCCTAGTGTCGTGAAGACTGCTACCTAACGTAACATTTCAAATTATGTTGACAAATTTTTGCTACGCCAAGCAGCATGCTTGCTCTCATTATCATCAACAACTATGATCGCTTAATTTCAATAAAAAAAAAAAGCTTTCTTAGCCACACACAATGGGATAAGTTTACCGTCTTTTAGTTGGTCTTTTTGCTACAGACTTTAACAAGAACCCACAAAGAAATCAAAGTTGTCATTGGTTTGTCTGGAGTAAGGTAATTTTTATAGTAATTTCAGCAAACATAAAGTAACACCAACCAATCTCGCTGTAAGAAACTTCTACAATTGGTTATTTGACATATACACCGAAACTATAAAGTTGTACATTCCATAAATAACAACCCCAATCTCAGCAAAGTTTTTGGGTCATATCAGAAGTTTTGGATAAAATTAATGTTCTAAATGGGCTAAATAGACTGCTACTAAAGAGACCCTTCCTCAAAAATACGCAATGAACATTAAGCAGCAGGTTACTATAGACGTGACGTGTGACAATGCAAGCATGTGACTAAAGAGATAAACGCAGTCGTCCTTTATTTTGAACAACAACCTGTTAGCAGTTTCAAGGATTTTCCAAAAAATTTCTACTCACACGTGAAAAGCAAGCTCAAAAAAATAATAATTTTATTAGAATGTATAGAACAAGGGTCGGACTAACATTGAGAACCCCATGGGGGGGGGGGGAGAACTTGATGGAGCCCTTATGGTAGCAAATATAAATTAAACCCATAACCACATAAGTTTTTGTAATAAGTGTATCGGAAATTTATAACAATATGCATGCAGATTTTCATATCTTTGACCATGCACTTCAACCATCAATTTATTTGGCACATTTAAAAAAATAAGTTTATATGCAAAGTTTTAAAAACATAGTGTTTCTAAATTGCAGCGTTGCATCACTTTACTTTCTGCACATTATTGCGATGCTAAAATGGATTTTTCCAACAAATTTATCAATATTAGGAAAAATACAAGTTTGTTGTTAGGTTTTTCAAATATTTATATAGAAATTAATAATCAAAATTTAAAAAAAGATATGTGTTTGCTATTTACGACAGTATTATACTACAGCAAGTACTCGTAGGAGGTTTTAATGATTCTGCCAAACTTTTAATGATTATACTTATTGTAATCAGTTTTTGTGTCATTCTCAACATTTATTAAAATAAATGATTCTTCACCCAACAGAATACGAAGACAATTTTTTAAAATCTTTAACTTCGTAATAGCTTGCTTACACTTGACTTGTGTGCAAGTAGGCATAATGTCATTTTATATGCAGCATACATATTAGAGTGTGCAGAACAATGTAAATTGTAGCAATGGAGAAAAATGAAGAATGCAACTCAAACATCTATTGCTGTTTTTTTCAAAGTTGCATTTCTCTGATTCAGTTTCATCAGCCTTACTAACAAATAGAAATTTAGTTGTAAATGATTTCATCTCTGTGCACAATGTTTCCCTCTGTATACGAGCAAGATTGGCTAAATCATGAAAAATATAGTTGTCAATATGGTCAAGATGCAAAGATGGATAGTTTTAAGGGTCCAGACAAGCAATATTCCGTAAGATATCAACATCATTTCTTTCAAAACGGTCTTTTATTGTTGTTGTTGTAGTATCCACAACAACATATTATACATTAACATTAAACCGACCTACTGGGTCCTGAAATTCTTGCCTACTTTCATCACTCGTATCATCACCAGGTATCTGCATTCTTTGTGGAGCTGTTTTTAATGGGAGCTCAATTTCAAAAGTTTTAAGATATCTTTGTTAGCTTTAGATATGATATTGTTAGCCAATTTTGCAAATGATTTAGCTTTCATGAGAACCATGCGAGCCTCATTTACGTATACTTGATGCATTGAGTGTCTATAAAACCAACTTACACCAAGTTTTAATGTTCGTGCATAAAAAAAAGATGGGACTATCTCCTAAAATATTTCAGTACTCTTTTGACAAAGTAGTTCATGAATACTTGATGAAATTTTCAGATAATAACTACATTTTTCCCCATATATAACTGAAAACAAAGTATATATTTAATTCAATATCGTGTATCTTGAATGTTATTGTTGAAATCTAATCTTGAATGTTATTGTTGAAATCTGAATAAAATATGTTAAAATTTAATCTGAATTCTTATAATTTTTTTTTAACTATCAATAATTTTTATTTATTTTACTTTTATACAATTTGGTTCTACGATATACATATATATTACGATATACATATATATTACGGTATACATATATATTGCGGTATACATATATATTACGGTATACATATATATTACGGTATACATATATATTAAGGTATACATATATATTACGATATACATATATATTACGGTTTTTGTAAAAAAAGTATTCTTTTAATTTTAATTTTTCGTTCTTTACTTCAATTTTACATTTTACATGAATATTGTTTTTAAAACGTTTTCTTAACCAAACACTAACTGTTATATATTTTACTTTTATATTTTTCATTAATTGAGTTTTAAAGTATACGTTTATGTTACGGCTCTTGTAAATACGTGCTGTTTAATTTATTTATTTATTTATTATTAATATTTATTTATTTTTTCAACTTTTCTTGTTTACTTGATTGTTACTCTTAACATGAATGTTGTTCTTGAAATATTTTTAAAACTAATTGTTATTTATTTTACATTTATATTTTTCTAAAAATAATTTTTAAAGTATACATACATGGTACAGTTATTGTAAATACGTACGATTGGGCCTCGGAGACAAGACAAAATATTGTCTTCTACTTGCCCCGCCAGTGTTTTTATTTATAGACTTTTAAATTTTAGATGTTTTTAAACAGCAAAATAAACAAACAAACAAAAAATGATGATATCATATCATATACAAATTCGATGCTAAGTTACAGTAAGGTAATAAGATTTGTGTTTTATTGCTCAAAGAACATAGCCATTAACACAAAATTAAAAATCAGAGATTTTAAATTTACTTTTATTATATAATATAATATTTTTTATATTATTATAATATAAATTTTTTTTAAATTATATATAAAAAGTTTAAAAAAAATTTTTTTGCTTGAAAAATGAGAAATTTTTTAGATAAACTCATTTTAACCTAAGCTGAACACCAATTGTATTTTACTATATATTTTTTATAATTACAAAAACCTGAAATATAATGTTTACTAAGAAATAGTAATATTTTAAATTATAAAATCTCCAACCTCATTAAATACTTCTGAGCCTCTCTGGTTGGGAAGCACTGGCTTCTTAGGTTGGGAAGCTTTTTAAAAGGCAGTGCTTAATGTTATTATTATAATAATTATTTTTTTTTTAGTTTTTTATTTTATTTTGGTGCCCCAAGAAGTCCTTACGGTCTTATCACAGAGGACCGCGGATGAGCATTTAATAGGAAGTTCACGCCTCCTTCCTAACCGATGTTGCAAGACTAGCCCAGAAGTGGGGTTTGACCGACGGATTCTTTGTTTCTGAGGCAAGTGCGCTACCACTGCGCTACGGCTGCTTGTTATTACGTTCTAAATGTCTTTATAAAATAATCTTTGTAAAAAGGGTCCAAAACATAATTTTGTACCAGTGCATTTTTATCCTCTCCAAGCCCTGGGCTTTTATAAAATGTATACGTTTGACTAGTTAAAAACTCGAAAGAGGTTAGGCGTCTAACTATCAAGTTTTCGCCCCTTTTGCTTTATGTTTAAATTAATTTCTTAAATCACTAAAACGCTATTATTTCAACTATAATGCCTACGATTAATTATAATTAGTTATATATAGAAGTTAATTAATTATTACGATTAATTAACCGCTTATTTAATAGAAAAAATTAAAAAAAAGTCTCGCAATTTTCTAATACTTAATTGACTATAATAACCTCTTAATGCTATTAAATTGTATTCCCAACGGAAGAGAATTCCCAACGGGCATATATAAGTTGTTTGCTTAAAATTAAAAAGTACCAAAATGAAAAGATTAACAGTTTGAAATAAGTTTTAATTTTTTTCAAAATAAAACTAAAAATGAGTGAAATAACTTTAAGAGAAAATAGATGCGGATGTTGTTTCAAAAGATTGGATAAAGTAAAAAATAAGCGTGGAATATCTAGAGTTTTTTTAGAAACGAAGTTGAGGTTCCTAAATGAAATACGAGAAACAATCAACAAAAACAAAAATGCCATTGAGCTTGGAACACATTGCTGTGCTGCCTGTAATGAAAGAGCACGGAGAAAGGAGAATGAGGAAATAAGTTCACCGTTAATTAGATTTATAGAGATTCAGCCGTTTGATTTTCAAACAACAAATCTTGAGTTGTCTGAAACGCTTGAAACAAATCAGATATCAGCTTGCCCACCGATTATTGAACAAAATGAACAAATAACTCTAAAGTCTTCAAAAAGTTTTCTAGTTGAGTTTAAAAAAGAATTAGTTGAGCTAAAAAAAAGGCGAATGAATGAACGAAAAAAATACATCAATTTTGGTGGATATGCCTCAAACAACTGCTTCCTATCGCTATTGTTTCGTATGTTACATTAATAACTCTTTAAAAAATTTCAAATTCTTTTCAAGGCAAGGCATTATTGTCGCTTATGTCCAAAAAAAATTCTTATACCTACTGGATCAAAATGCTGCGGAGAGTATTTGAACGAAGTTGGATTATTAAACAATGAAGCTTTAAATCAGCTGATTGTTGTTAAAAAGAATGTGAAACTAAATGCATCAGAAGTTAAACCATTACTAGAAATGTTTCGATATTACGCTCAGTATAGCAGTTTATTTTCAAAGTTTTCTGATACTTTAAAACTGCCTGATTCTATTTGCCAGCGAATTGCCGGATTCAATGGACAACAATTTGGAGAACTAAGTGGAGATTTGATTTCACTCAGAAACACCAGTAGTAGATCTAAATCTCAAGTTCTAGCCATCTTTCTGTTTTGGTTAAAAACTGGCCTTGATCAATACACTGTCGCTGATTATTTTTGATATTGACTCTAATTTTGAAGTATCTCAATATTTGCAACAAGTAAGAGATTTGTCAAAGATTTCATCCCTAATAACATAGGTGTAGGTCACTTAACAAGGAGTGAATGGTTAGCAAATAACAGCTATTAGTTGTCGACGGAACTTACTGTTATTGTCAAAAAAAGCAATAACTATTTTCAACGAAAAACATTCAGTGTACAAAAAAAAAACTCATTTGGTTAAACCTTTTTTATTTTCTATATCAAAAGGAAAAATTGTTGATGTATTTGGACTTGACGAGGCAACAAAAAACGATGCTTCAATCATAAATGATTTAATTCAAGGCGACCAAACCTTAAAAAATTGCTTCATCCTGGTGACATTATATTACTTGACAGAGGTTTTCGAGACTGTTTTGATAACTTAAAAAATACTTATAATTTAGAGCCAAAAATGCCTGCATGTGTAGAAAAAGGTCAAAAACAATTGACAGCATTACAAGCTAATCAATCTAGAATGATTACCAAGTGTCGTTGGGTTATCGAAGTCACAAATTCATTTCTAAAAACATCTTTCAGAGCCTTAGATAAAGTGCCCAATAAATGTTTGCTTTATTAATAGATTTTTCAAGCGTCTTTACTCAGACCAGGATGACAAACAAAAAATTATTAATAACATGAAAGTAAAGAATCTTTTCCAAACTATTTTCATTTAGAAAACAGTTTGGAAAAGATGGTCAAAACTGAAAAACTAAACAAAAAAAGTTTGTTTGTAAACATTGCAGCAACACTTGTACTTGGTTTTCCTAAATTGCCTGAAGAAATAATAAAAAACAACATCACTTTGGGCTCATATCAACTTGCAAATGCTTAAGCTACATTTCTGAACATTTTAATAAAGGAAAATATGAATTGGCAATATGTGAAACTGTTCAATCGATAGGGAAATCAAAAGTTCTTTCTCTTATTACCAGATCTCGTCATTCTGGGTCTTCAAAGTATAAAGTGTACGTGCAATATTTACCTAATACTGGAATTGAAAGATAGTACTGTACTTGTTAGACCGGCATGAGAACTGTAGGCTGCTGTGCGCATATCGCTAGCGTAATTTATTATTTAGCATGTGGAAAGTACTTAGAGATGCTTCCGAGTCCTGCTGGATTACTAACATTCTTTTTTACTAATAACGCTAAACCAGAAACTTAAATGTTGACATAAATTGAAATATCGGAAGATGAAGTTTATGAGTCAAAAAAATTAAAAAAGTTTTTGAAAAAGGAGCCTAAAATTTATTTAGTTTCTTCTTCTGAGTCATTTGATGATCATTCAAGCATAGATGAAGATAAATCGATCAAGAATAAAAAGCGTTCGCTGTTTAATAAGCAGGATGTAGTCTGTCCAAAGAAATTGAAAGTTAACAAAAAACAAAGTGAAAACTCGTGGTTTTTTAGTAATATTCCTAAATGGGGAGAAAAGCTTATTAAATCAAATTTTAAAAAGCCAGTTAAATTATTGAACACATGTACAATTGATTATTTTTTCTCGCGCTTTGGACTTCAAGCAAGCTGTCTAAAAACATATTGATTAATTTGAAAAACTCTGATATCAAAGAAAAATTGCTTCTATAATAGGGTTTATTGATTCCAATGATTGGAATAAAGCAAAAATTATTTGGCTCTTAGACGTTTGCAAGCTTTGTGTTTCTCAAGACGAAAATGGAAATCACTCGATCTGTACATTCGGAACTGAAATGGAGCATTTCATTAATTTCATTAAGCCAATTCAGTCTTTTGAGTCACAATTAGTTTGCAATAATCAATTGTGCATGCGAAGTTCAAGAAGAACTATTAATGATCTCTACTTCTAAAAAGTAGGTGAAGACGTAGTCTTGAACTTTTTTCTTAAAAAAAAGTGTTCTTATTGCGCACATTAACTTTCGATTTCAAATAATTTTAATGGTGTTCCTTCTTATCTTTTCATTGAGTCGGATATTCGAGATAAGTTAAATGTCCATCAACTACCGAATGAAATATCTTTCGGCGAAGGTAAAATGTACAAGTTTATATGCACTACCTATTGCAAAAAACAGCATTTTCGAAGTATTTTAAATATAAAATCAAAACTTTATTTAGTGGATGATTTATGCCCACAGACACATGATTTGGATATCCCTAATCATCATATTTTAGTGCGGCCGTGGCGCAGTGGTTAGAGCGCTTGCTTTATAAGCAGGAGATCCGGGTTCGAAACGAGCTCTGGACAAATTTTCGCGTCACGGTAAGGAAGGAGGCGTGAACTTCCTGGTTAAATGCACTTCCGCGGTGTTCTGTGACAAGACCGTAAGAACTTCTTCGGGCACCTAAAAAAAAAATAAAAAAATATTTCTACTTGCGTTTATTATTAAGTGTGAACGAGAGATTAAAGTAACATGAATCGAATCTATCTACATAGTGTGTTCCGAATTAAGCTAAATAGTTTTTTGTGAACTTTTTAATTTAAAAATAACTGTGCAGAATGTAAACATACTTAAAAATACTAGATAATATAATATTTAATAAATAAAATGAATGCTTAACTGAGCAAAGAAAATTTAACAAGCGATTTGTAAGTCTTTATTTTGAAATATAGTTGAAAATGTATTTTTTATTTCATAGACTAGCCCTTTATTTCATAGATTAGCCTTTTATCAATTCCAAGTTAGAAACATTAAAAAAAACAGCTAAGAAGCCATTTTAAATAACACTTAGCAAAATTGAAATATCTACTTTTACCCCTCGTGTGTGCAAGATTTTTTTGGTTTTTATTATTTATAAGGTGCTTCTAAACAGTAAATCATTAACAGAAGTTGCACACACGAGTGGTGAAAATAGGGGCAAAAGTAAACACCATGGGTGGTATACCTCTTTAATGTTTTTTTGTAATAAACTAATTTAGTCTCTTACTCAAGATAATTTACTCTACCACTAATAAATAACAATATGAGGCTGTTTTACGACGTCTTTGTATATTTTATTAAACATTTCATATTTTATTTATAGAAATAACAACCGTGTTTATTGCATTGTCTTTGCAAAATTGATGCATATAAACATTAAATAGTTATTATTAATTTGTATTTTATGTGTTTGCTTGTGCATTTTTATTTATATTGAGGCCTACGACCTTCAGGCATGACAGGGGCCCGGGGGGAGGGGGAATCCTCTCAACCTCCTTGCCCAGTCCGACCCTGCATGAAACTATGGCAACATCACTATAGACTGCAAAGTTAAAACCACCACGATTAACAATAGTTTCATTAATTTTTTGTCGATGAACCTGTACCAATATTTGAGGAAAGAATGACATCGATTTGTTGAGTCGCTGAAATTCCATTTCCAACTGCTACGGTCAAAAATGACTTATTCTACATCGATAAAACTTAATCTATGAGACTGGGCGGATTAGTTTCAAGTATATAGAAAAACAGCGTAAAAGTTTTTGAATCACCGCTTGCATTCATTTTTAGACGTTTTATCGAAACTTGGGGTGTCCCCAAGATTTCTGGTGCAAATCAAAGTTTATGCTAAAAAACGGAAACAAACTTAGATCTTATAATTATTGGTCAGTGTCTCTCACTTCTGTACCACGCAAAGTCATGGAGAGAACAATCAAAGAAAACATTGCACAAAACTGGGCAATATACAATCTAATTTCAAAGTCTCAACATGGATTTATAATAAATTTGCTTCATCTTAATAGCCATACTTATGGCATTCAGGACCATCTGATAAACCGGATCACTGCTTGGCTAGCAAATGGACAATAACAAGTAGTCATTGAAGAACAAAGGTCAAATGGAAAAGGATAACAAATAGCGTCGCACAAGGTCCCTCTTGGAAGAGTGCTATTTGTGCTCTTTGTCAATGACTAAACACTGCATTAAAACAATCCCAAATTGTACGCCGATGAAAACAAGACAATTAGAGTTGTTAATATCAGTTTTTTTCCCTCTGGTTATGAAAACTTCAAACAGACATCGAGGAGGCTGTGGTTGTACAACTGGCATATGTACTCGTTGAGAAGTGCAAAGTAATGCAAGTTGGTCGTCGCAATAACAAATCATTACACATCTACACCAATCTGCACACACAATCACCACGCATTAAACGCGTTCTTAGAAATATTAAAATTCGAGTCCTCAAAGTCACAATACACAGTCAACGCGCTTTAAACGCGTTCTTAGAAATATTAAAATCCGAGTCCTCAAAGTCAAAGCGCAGGTAGAAACAGCAGACAGCTGGCAATTGAATGCTTGGTTGTCCTAAAAAAATCATTTCGGTGCCGGAGTCCTTACCTCTGGAAAAAATCTATATCAGATATATGTTCAACCGCATCTAGAGTTTTGTGCAGAGGTCCGGTCTTCGTATCTTAAATTTATAATTGTTATTCTCGAATATATCCATTAACGACCAACAAAGTGAAACGGAAACTAATGTAAAAACGTAGCTAAAAAGTTTAATTTTTG
>NC_088933.1:3090000-3162500 GCF_038396675.1 Hydra vulgaris
GCTAATTTAGTTTCTTTATATAAAAGTGCTGCATTTTTTCAATTTAGAGAAATAACTATGTAACTGTTTAGAGACAAAGTTCTTCAAGTTTTATTCATCACAAAGTTCATTATTTGTACACGAAAATTAATAAATTAATCAAAAGTATTAAAAAAAGTTGATTTCCTTCTGGACAAAACAAGTGCAACTCAACAAAATATTGACCAAGCTGTATTTCGTTATCAATATTTCGTGGCGAATCCTTTGTTTTCGATCACAGCCTTGCATCTCCGAGGCATAGATTCGATCAGGTGATCAATGAAACTTTGTGGAATCGCTGCCCAGGCCTTTTGGATTTGTTCAAACAGTTGATCCTTATTACGAACACCTTCACGATTAATTCTGCGATTGACGATCTCCCACAGGTTCTCGATAGGGTTGAGATCCGGAGATTGAGGCGGTCAATCCATCACTGATAGGTGGTTGTCTTGAAACCACTGCTTGACTACTTTTGCAGTGTGTTTCGGATCGTTGTCTTGCTGAAAAACCCATTTATTGGCATATTCCATTCAGCATGAGGTAACATAACATCTTTCAGGATATTTTTATACATGAAACGGTCCATTATTCCATCGTTTCAATGTATTGGACCTAGACCGTTAGCAGAAAAACACCCCAAGACCATTACATTGCCTCCACCATGCTTCACGGTTTTATGGCAGTAACGTAAATCGAGGCATTTTCCGGCCTGTCGACATACACGGCAAATGCTATCGCTCCAATGACGTTGAACTTCGATTCATCACTGAACAGGACAGTTCGCCATTTCTGCACATTCCAGTCAATATGAGATGTAGCAAACAGGAGTCTTTTCTTCTGGTTTTTTAGTGAAATCAGCGGTTTCTTTGCAGGGCGTCGAGAAAACAATTCGGCTTCAACAGCACGTCGTCTGATTGTTCGGTCCTATACAGGCAGCTCTAATTGCTTTTGTATCTCGACTAATGATATCCAGGGATTCTTCTTGACGGATCTGACGATCATAGAATCCTCTCTAGAAGTTGTGGAACGTGGTCTTCCACCTTTGTTATCTGCTGCTAACTTCCCCGTAGAACGATATTTGGAACATAGTCTTGATACGGTCCATTTTTTCACGCAATATTTATTACAAATACTTTTTTGTGATATTCCACTTACGTAATCGCCAATAATTTTCTTTCTTAGTTCTAATCCAAGACTGTTGGGAGCCATTTTTGCACTTGAAGTCATAAAAATAATAAAAAAAGAGCATTATTGTATCATCACAAAGGTAAATGTAACACGGTAAGCTTCTTAAGGCTTACCGTGTTACATTTACCTTTGTGATGATACAATAATGCTCTGTGGAACACAACGTCTTGGTTGGATGTGGACTGTATTGATGTAATGAAACACTTGTTGTATTTCACTTTTTGTATTGATGTTCTTCGATAAAACACTTTGATAAAACTCACTTCGATAAACTGTCTTGATAATACTGACTGATTGACTTCCATATACTGACTGAATTACATGTCGATTTACATATCTCTTATATAGTAAAATGAACCTGTGCGAACCTGTTCTGGAAGATTCTAGATGCTTCTTTTCGATGATTCTGGAAGCTTCTGAATGCGTCTGGATGCTTCTGAATGTTTCTGGATATTGTGGATGCTACTGGATGCTTCCAGATGCTTCTCCTGGAAACTTCTTAAAGCTTCTGCATGCTTCTGGAAACTTCTGTAAACTTCTGGATACTTCCTTTAATTATTAAAAAACTTCCGTGACGTTAACACGGACCAGACTTAAGAAAATGAAACAAACCAAAAAAGTTGCACTTGTTTTGTCCGCTGCAAAATGGCACTTGTCAACGAAATTCTGCCTGTGTGCTGTCACCTGTCAGCTGATTGCTCATGTCATGGCATGCTATGAATCCAGACTCCTGAACTGTTTGCTGTGGTAGTATAGTTCGTTTCGTTTTTAAGACATGTAAAATTAGGAACACATTTTAGCATTGTTCGATGTTGGTTGCAAATGTTTTGTCCAATACTGTATATATATATATATATATGTATATAATATATATATATATATATATATATATATATATATATATATATATATATATATATATATATATATATATATATATATATATATATATATATATATATATATATATATATATATATATATATATATATATATATATATATAGGTGTATGTTACAAACATGTTATTATATCAGGAAGTTGCTGTAAACCATTGATATAAATTCTATTTCGAAAAGAGTTTTAGATGTTATGATAACTTGTAATACAAATTATATGTTTGATGGTCCTAAATTTCTTTTGAAAATGTTGTGAAAATCTGTAAACAAATAAGTTCCTAATTTTTTGGTGATCAAATTCTTTTAACTTTAGAATCAGTAAGAGAGTCAGATAGCAAAGCAAAAGCAGTCATATTTGAAAAAAACTAACTCCTTATGAAAAACCTTGGTTAACTACAGATGGAACTTTTTTGTTGTTTGACTTTTGTCCACGTTATCAAAAAAATACAAAATAATGGACTCAGAAAGCAAAACGTTTTTTTCTGATAATACTTACAATGTTCTTCTTAATCACCCTAAAACTTCTACTATCTCAAACTTTAACAAGACTGGTGATTTTATTAAACTTGGTGTCACATAATAGAAAACTTTTAATCTAATAAGTGTGAACATATATTTTAGGTTCAATAATGATCAAAAAGCTTCCTCAGAGATCTAATCGATAAATAAAGAAAGTTTGTTTTGGATTTTCGCGATACCTCATTATGCATGAAAAAAATCAGAAAATAGGCATAGGCATCAACACATGTCACAAGACATTTCACAAATTATACACGTGAAGAAATAATCTAGCTGATTAAAACGCTATTAAGGGAAACATCTTTGTTACAAGTATATTATGTTAGGAAAATTTGTAACAGAACTACTTAAAACAGAATTTAGAAATTTAAGAAATGTATCTTAAGACATTTTTTTAGTGTTTTTCGAAACCAAAGAAGTCTCTTGTTTACATTAAAATGTATTTTGAAATTATGATTTGCTTAACAAATATGAAATTTTGACCAGAATTTTATTTTTTTTAACTTTGGTCAATATCCAAAATCATTTAAAATAGGTGAATTAAAAAGTCCTTTAGACAATACTGTTCAATGGCTTTTCTTTAATTTGATTAAAGATAAAATTTGTTTGACTTCCATATTCAATACTTTTATGCTTTAATGCATTACTTAATTGAAATTGAGTGTTATCATCACAATATACTTTCCTATATTAATTTATAAAAAACCACTAAAAACTTTCTACACCAAAATCAAACAAAGAACTATGTTGTTTTAAACAAAGAACGACCATATTAAGTATGTCTCGTTATGTTGACATTTATTCATTGAAACTTTTTTTTTGTTGGATTTTAAAAGCATTTCTTATTTATTTAAAGCAATACATTTTTATTGAAAAGTTTAATTACTTTAGTTTTATTTTTTTTTAATTTGAAACCTGTTTTTTTTTTTGATTATTTGACAAACAGTTAATTGTAATAAAGTAATGAAATTTATTATTAAAAGTATGAAAATATTTATAAATTGTATTTGTAAATATTTATAAATCGTTACAGTGTCTTTTTTAATTTTCAGATATTTTATAAAGTAAGCCATTAAATAAAGCATCATTTGTTTTAAAACAAATTTTAATGAAATAAAAAAATTGAATTTTAAACAAAATTAGATTAAATTTGTCGTTTTCATCAAATATCAACCTCCAATTTTTTTTTGCTGACCAAAACATTTTAACAAGCACATATATTTTGTTGATTTAAATATATAGATAAATTTATATGATAATGTTTTGTGTATTATTTGGCATAAATACATTGATTGGCAATAGGAATACCAAGAACTTAATATAAATACATCGACTGAGGATAAGGGTTCGATCATGATTAAATACATCGACTGAGGATAAGGGTTCGATCATGATTAAATACATCGACTGAGGATAAGGGTTCGGTCAGGGTTCATCAGGGTTCGGTCATGATTAAAAATCATAAAAGACAAGTAAACTATCATTTTGTCAAAAAGTATTCAGTTTAACTGGATGATTTTAACGTTGCACAGTGGAGTATTTGTATGACAAAACCGTTCAAAATTATTTTATGGATTTTTTTTTCACTTTATTAGTTTAAAACACAGAATTTTATTAAAATTCAATGTTTAATTAAAAAAATACAATTTTTTAAAGAGTAATTTATTATTAATAAAAAGACATTCGCATATCAAAGCTTCATGCTGTGATCATCATATTGATTGCTTCTTTCGAAAAGGCAACGTTTTTTTGTGCCATTTTGATCTAGAACTACTTATGTATGGGTCTGAATTCAATAGCAGCCTATTTAATACGTTTGTATTGCAGTCGATACGAGAAAACTTTCGACTTAAATTTTGTCTGTACTGCTGAAAGTGTTTGTTTTGGGCTTCAGCTGCCTCCTCAGATAACTGGCCGATAGGGAGGATTGCATTAGTTATTACTTTGGCACCATGCATTAAAACTTTATACATGGTTGGAGACATGGGATACCAACCATACAGATTGATAGACAGTTTAGCAGTTCCATGAACAAAAGCGTCGAATTTAACAGCATCAATTTTATATCCACTTGAAATGACTTCAAGAATAACGTGTAAACCTTTTATCAAATCCAAGTTAACACCAGTTATTTGTGAAGATAATTCCGGGTTTGAAAAAAATCTTCTTGACGTATTGCCGTTATTCGTATTTCCAAACCCTGCTTTAGGTATATCTACTTGAAGCCCTAATTCTTCTTTGAAAGATGTTTGTATTTTCTTCTTTGCTTCTTTGACAATTTTTTTTTCCTCGTTTGATCGAGCTTGCCACTTTTGTAAAGGTATTTTATAAGCTAAATGAAGATGCGATTCAAAAAAGCGGATCCTTGCATGAAGAATCGAGAGTCCAAATGAGATGGTTTCTGTATTGATTGGCTCTTTTTTAATCAATCTATTAAAATCTCTTGAGGTGTTAAATTATTGACAGTTACTTTTTTAAAAGCAGAGTTAAATGCTTTTCGGTACTTCTTTGCTCTAGTAGGCGTGGCAGTAATTTCTTTAATAAATTTTGAAACATCAATATTTCCAGAAGTGTGCTGGCTCATTCTGGCTGCATACGTCAACTCATCAACAGATACCTGTTTGCGCAAATCCATAGTTTTTTGACGCTAGCAGCAATCACTTAGTTCTATAAATGATTTGATTGTCGTCCAGGTTTCTGTCTAATGTTTATTGACCAATAAGGTAGCTCGATGTTTGATTTGAGCCATTGTTTTTTATAAAACTTTTTTGTTTATAACTTACAGCCATCTTTTCTTGAAATCGCTTTTAAATAATTTTAAAATTCTTGTTATGGTACTTTTTTGATCTATTGGATATTTCATAACTGTTATAAGGTGTTCTTCCAACAATGAAAACTTTTCATCAAACTTTTTACCTTTACAATCTTTCATTATTTCATATAACTCTTTTCTAGTGAACAAATTTTTGACTTCTGTTGAATCTTCATGATAAATAATAAAATAAGTAATACATAGTTGTGTGTCCTTAATGAACGACAAATAAAATATAGTTTTTTGTTTGAGATTTTATAGTTTAATAGTTTAATATATTAGATACAATTTAAGATTTACGTAGTTTGATTAAGTTTGTCCAAAAATATTTAAAAATTAGACAACAAGAATTTATTTTATAGCTATTTCAAGACTTTTTACGAGATTGTGTATATTACGAAATGGTTTACACACTATTTTTGAAGCGTTAAAATAAAAAGTGGCGGACGTTGGCGGGTAATTTAAAAATTGATTGCTTACAGCCTATATTTATTGCTCGTAAATAAATATAACTCGACAAGACCATACTTGTTAGCAAAACATTATTATCTTACAATTTTATATGAAAATTAAAACTCAAGTAGCCCATCATAAAAACGCTTTATATTATGCACAATAACGACAGAAATTTAATGTAATTTTATTTTAAAAAATACCTTCCTCTGCCATAATTAGCCGGGTTTTTTCAACAACATTTAACAACATTATTTTATTTAAATAATAAGTAATCATTTTTTTTTGTATAACAATTTAATGAATGCTTTCGAGTCTATTCCGTAAGCGCACATTCCGAAACAGTCCTTCCGTAAGGAACTGTTTCGCAAGTATTCCTTTGACATGATTTGTTTCGCAAATTTCTTTTCGTAAAGAGCTGTTACGGAATAATTATTATTTATTTTTTTCGTATAACGCATTATGGAAGGTGAATTTGAGAAAGAACTACTTCCGCAATAGCAACTTGAAATACGAAAGATAAAAATGCGAAATTTTCGTAAGTTTTTGTTTACGGCGAACAACCCTAACTAATACGATGACATTTCAAAACAATTAGCTAATTAAAATGATGCACGGTTTCCGTAAACATCACATCAGAACACGCGCAAATTTTTTCTGTTACAGGTCTTAAAACATAATATACAGATTATGTTGAATAAGACTTCTTCAACTTTAAGATTTGCAATATCTCAGGAATTGTGGTTCTTAGAAAAAGACAATTTTTATAGATAATTTCATCTAAAACTTTTGCTAGATCAATTTTTTTTGATAAAGTTTACCGTTTACCGGAAAGATATGAAAAACCATTTTTTTCAACTTTTGACCTTAAATAACTTTTTTTGCAGATGCAGGATCGTTGGGGACTTTTGATATTTTATTTGTAATAATGTCCCCAAGGTCTGTACCAATTTTCAGCTCTATTCGAATTATTGTAAACTGAAATGTCTATTTTGACCTGACTATTTTTTTTTTCCTATTTCCTTGAATAACTTTTTTTGTAGATGTGGAATCGGTGGGGACTTTTTATATTTTGTTTTTAATAATGTTCCCTACGTATTTTCAGCTCTATGCGAATTATTCCCTACGACTTTCAGCTCTAGTCCCTTTAGACTTTCAGCTCTAGTCCTTTCAGCTTCAGTCCTACGACTTTCAGCTCTATGCGAATTATTGCAAACCTACCACTATTTTTTCGACTATTTTGACCGGAATAACAATTTAATATTTAAAATTATATACTATCAGATAATGTTTATAAATCTGTGTGCATAAGAGAGATGGCGAGCTTTTTCTAAAAACGTTTGTATTGCATTAATCAAAGCAATATAAATATTATTTATGCATTTCTTAGTTTTAAAATAATTAAAATGAGGTTTGTCATAATTTCAGTAACATCATATAATAATGTTTTTAATGATTTATTTCTGTGGTATGTCTTTAAAGGGAAGTTGCCAGGTGTGGATGGAAAACGTCTTAAACAACAACAAAAAAAAGCATGGAAGGGATACAAATCACACTTATACTTTTTTTATGCAAGAACTGATGTCTCATAACCCTTTCTTAGCACTGCCTCTACAGTTAAGAATACATCTTTTTCAAGTTTTGCGACTACCGCTACTACAGCATTCTTATTACACACTACTTAAACTTTAAGTGGTTTTGACAGTATATCTCTTGCTGACAGTATATTTCTTATTGACAGTATATCTCTTGCTGACAGTATATCTCTTGCTGACAGTATATCTCTTGCTGACAGTATATCTCTTGCTGACAGTATATCTCTTGTTGACAGTATATCTCTTGCTGACAGTATATCTCTTATTGATAGTATATCTCTTGTTGACAATATATCTCTTGTTGACAGTATATCTCTTGCTGACAGTATATCTCTTGTTGACAGTATATATCTTGTTGACAGTATATCGGCTGATCCTTTCTTTACTACTACTAATTCTTTTTTTTTTTTACTTTCCGCATCACGAACACATTTGAAAATATTTTATTTAAAGGTCTTTTTTTACTTCATACCATAAAAAAAATTTTAAATAATAAATTACTAAATCATCCGTGTAATTAGGAGAACAACGTATAACTACCAGCATTTCATATCCAGGGCCAAAAATACGGAACAACTTTTACGAAGGATTCAAGGGTATGGTAAATTCGTTAAGTTCATTCAAGTTTCTAATAATTAAAGAAATTTTAAAATTTGAGAAATTTTTTTGGTTAAAGTTACTCAGAATAATTATTTTTAAATCTGTTTTTGTTTTGCTTTTATTATTTGTATGATGCATAAAATCTTATTAACGCACTACGCATTTTATTACGATATTATATTGAAATTTTGTAACGTATTTTATAACATATTACGATATTCTTTTGAAATTTTGTTAAAGGAGCTCTATGAAAAGATACACATGACGTATGACTATCCTCATTTTTTTTTGAGCTCCTGTCTTTTTTAATTATACTTTTATTTTATATCATGAAAATGTAAAAATTTTATTTCATGTTAAAACGGAGAAGAAATAAAAATAAAAAATTACGAGAAATTATGCAAAAAATAGGAATTAGCACTTATAAGTAAATTAAGTTAGAAATTTTTTTAATACTATTCAATTTATGTTATCGTATTTATAATATTTAAGCGATTTGCATTCCATGTAAACCATCCATGAAATCGTAGATACACAAATCTCTAATATAAAAATCTTCGGTTGTTTAAACTTTATTACCATTTTTTAAAGGAAAAGAGTTAAAATGAAAACAATACAGTTACGAATACGTGATATTTGACACCTTAGAGTAAATTTATAGAACCCTAAAAACATTCAATATTGTTCTATACCTTAAAAAGTTTTATTGTTGAGACAGATTGCTTGCGTCCCTCCTTTTCATAGCCCCCATCCTCCCTCCACTTTAAGTAGGTTGGTTACGTCCATGAAGTCTGCATTTTTTTTAATTTTATAAATTCAATAAAAAAAAAAGATTTAAACAATTATTAAGATTATTAGATCTAAATTTTCTTATTACTGATAACTTAACCTCTGCCTCAAAGTCTGTAATCTTAATGCCACTGATCACTATTTAATAGTTTAATCAAGTAATGAGTAAAATTAAGTTGGCATATAATTCCAGAAAAGCTTTCTAATGATGAGAAAATTATTTATAATAAAGAAGTGATTGTTAAAAAGCTCAAAAACTATTTCCTCAATATGGCATAGTGGACCAGCCGTTAGCGAAACACCAAAATTGAATGTTTTAAAATCAGATTTCTTGCATTCTAAAATCACACTTCGTGGTTTCTGCTTTTTTAGGTGATTTATGATAAGACCGTTTAGGCTTATCTTGGAGCACCTTAAATAACTAACAAACGAAAAAAACTACAACATGTAAAATGATATCGGTAAATTTTGTAAATAAGTTTGATAAATTTTTAAATGATGTAATATTATGTAACTTTCAGATTACGAAAGCTTTTAAAATTAGAGGTATAAATCTTTGAAAAGTTAAAGGTACACAAATAGTAAGATTTATCAACAAAAAAAAAACATCAATGAAATTAGCTTGAAAATAGCATTTTCTGCCTAGATACAAATAAAGCTTCCATAGTAATTAATTTCGGAAAGCTAATTCCAACAGATCATTGCATTTGTTTTACATTTGGAGTATACTTACATTTGTTATACATATGAATTAAACTTGTCAGTTTAAGAAGTGCTCAACAAAAAGTCTTCAACAAAAGTCCAAAACAAAACATTCTTTATAACAAATTGCAAGAATAAATTCAGGAGCAACGATTAACAACTCAACAATTGCCGTGGCTGATTATTAACCTATTTCAACGCAGTATATGAAAATAAGTTCCAAAAGTAGAAAATAAAAAATAGAAAACAAAATCAAGTGCACTTGCAACTTTTTATTAAAACATTAGCTGTTTTGAAAATGGTTGCAAAAAAACAACAACAACAAAAAAAGAAAAGAAAAAAAAAAAGAAAACAAATGAACAAAGCAGTTTCATTTTTTTTTTTTAATTAATTTTTTGTTCTTTCTTTAAATGTTTTACAATATTAGTCGTTTTGAAAATATAATAATTTTGATAATATAGTAGAATGATTACAAGATTAACTAAGTTTGTAAGAGGAAGAACGCGGAATCTCGAAGAAGACCTTAAGGTCTTGTCGTCAAGAACTGCTTTGTTTTTCAACTACATCGTTACCTTTGTTGTGTTGAATATATATATATTCTCGTCTAAAGTAAAAATAAATAAATGTAAAAAATATATAACATTCATATATGTAAATACTAAGAATTGAACTTTAAAAAGTTTACTTTATAAAAATTAAAAATACAAGAGTTTGTTATCAATAGATAAAATTATCTGTTTAAGTTTTATTTTGAATATGTTGTAATTCCACTCTTCAGTAATTTCAAAATATTTCAAAACTAGTTTGTTTCATTATAAAGCTCCTCGATAAGAGATACAAGATCTACCAAAATTTGTATGCAAAAAAGGTTGTTGGATAAGGTTTTTATTTCGAAGGTTTTTTTTTTCTTTATGTGAATATAAATTATAAAAAGGATAAAGTGAAGTGTTGGCTTTACATATAAACATAAAGCAAAGAATTTTATATACATTAAGTTGATATACATTAAGAATATTCATTTTAAGTAAAAGAGCCCTGGCATGAGTAAAACGGTCTTCAAGTTTATAAGACGTGCAATATGGTTCTGTTGACGATGAAGAAGTTCTAGTGTGCTTTTATTTAAACCATCCCCATGCAGGATTAGCATAATTAATATTCCAATGAATAAATGAGTAATATAATTGAATTAAAGTATATTTATTTAAAAAAGGTCTTGATTTGTATAGCTTTCCTAAACTTCTGGCAATTTTATTGTTTAGGCTATTAACATGATTTTTCCATGTGAGATTTTCATCAATGTAAACACCCAAGAAATTAGTAACTTTAGCTCTCTTTATTTCAGTATTATCAATAACATGGAAGGTATATTTTAGTATTATCCATAACATGGAAGGTATATTCAAAAGAAGATTTTTTTTGAAGCTGGGTATAAGATCCATTTAGTTTTTTCAATATTTATTGATAGTTTGTCTGACTTAACCAGTTAGAAAATTTTGATAAGTCTATGAAGATGCCTAGAGCATGTTGTGATTTTTCAAATGAATTTGCAATACTTCTAGTAAGTTTAAGTATTGCATGTTCAGCAGAATTATTTTTTTTGAATCCAAATTGATTGTTGTATAATATTTTATTTATAGTTAGATAGTTATATATTCTATTATACAAAATTCTTTCTAAAACTTTTGAAAAAAAAGGGAGAGCTGAAATTGGGCGATAGCTATTGAGTTTAGTTAGTTCACCTCCTTTAAAGATTGGTGTAACTCTAGCTATTTTGAGAGCATCTGGAAATATTGCTTGTTTAATAGAGTAACTAAAAATTTTAAAAAGAATATTTTTAATGATGTCATAAGAACCAATAACAATATTTCCATTGATATCGTCTGGTCCAATCAAACCGCTTTATTAAGTTTAATCATTTTGTAGGCCAATCCAAATTCTTTAAATGTTGTTTCAAAAATATTTAGAGAAGAGTTTAAAGGAGAGCGAGTTTCACTTGCTACATTAGTAACAATAGAGATATTTTTAGCTAAGTTTGCTCCAACTGATACGAAATATTTATTTATTTTGCTTGCTGTTCTAATAGGATCATTTAAGAGTTCGCCATTTTTTTCAATAACTTTGAGCAGAGAGCTCATTTTTATTTTATGATTACTGATGATTTCATTTCCATGTTTTTTTAGAATTATTTTTGTATTTTTCAAATAAATTGGTGTTGTAATTTTTTTTTTAAGTTTTTTTTTTTGTTTTTCAAGTTGTTTTGCATAAGTTTTAAGAAATATAAATTTTAGGTATTTAATATACAGTTTTTGTTTTATTTTTGAGGATTTTCTTAAATCTTTTGTAATCCATGGTGATTTAATATTTTTATTTGTTTTACAAATCTCGCATTTTGGAAAATTTACATCGTATATTTCATAAAATATTTAAAAAAATGAGTTGTACATATTGTTAAGTTCACTAGTACTAATAAGGCTCCAATCAAAGATAATTGCTCTTTAAGTAAGAGGAAGTTTTTATCGTTAATGAGTCGTTTTATAATTATTTGTTTTTGTGGAGGTAACATTTCAGTAGTTCTATTAATAGAGAAAAAAATGGGAAAATGGTCAGATGAATAACTTTTAATGATTCCTTTTTTAAGCAATTTATTTGAAGTATCGGTTGTAATAATATTGTCTATTAGTGAAGCTGATTTTGTTGTTACCCTTTTAGGTTTATTTATTAAAAGAATTCCATTTTCAAACATATCGTTATAAAAATTTTTAATGTTATTTATGTAATAGTCATAAAAATTTAAGTTTAGATCCCTAATTAAGTAATTTAATTTTTTTTCGTGAAAACCTTTTTTCATAATATCATTAATTAAAAAATTATTAAAACTTTTAATTGCGTCTGATGGTGGGTGATAGCAGCAGCTTAAAATTATACATTTATATTTTTCGGTAATAATTTCAATAGTTAAAATCTCTTTATTTTTATTTTTTTTTTTTTTTTTTTTTTTTTTTTTAATTTTAGGTGCCCTAAGAAGTCCTAACGGTCTTGTCACAGAGCACCGCGGAAATGCATTTTACTGGGAAGTTCACGCCTCCTTCCTTACCGTGACGCGAAAATATGTCCAGAGTTCATTTCGAACCTGCATCTCCTGCTTATAAAGCAAGCGTTCTAACCACTGCGCCACGGCTGCGCATTATCGCCATCAAAAATAATCATGTCAGGCCTGAAAATAAACTGCAAATTATTGATTACATAAATAAGAACACCTCCATCTCGCTTGTTTGTTTTGCGTGCAAGCGGGGTTATATTAAAGCCTGAGAGATGGAATTTGCGTTCAATGCAATGTCGTCAGAGCTGCGCCACGTTTCTGCTACGCATATTACATTAAAACTATTCGATGTTTCGTGTAAGTTATTGTAAAAATTTTTAGGTTATTTTTAGGCTTCTAATATTAAAATGAATAACATTAATATGATCCCGATGAAAAAAATCCTTTATTTTATAGTTATAAAAATAAGAGCAGTTGTTTTGTAAAGCACCCGTAACATAAAAGTAATTTAAATCAAGATCAAGTTTTTCGTTAAGTTCAAAGTCATTAGTTTGAAGAAAATTTTGTGAATTCAATTTAATGTTATTTTGTTGAATTGAATCCATTTTAGTATTTTTATATATTGATAATTTTAAAATAAAAGAATTTTTCTTAGTTAATCGCGTGTTATTAATTTATTATAAACTACTTTTGCATGCTTGCCTTTCAATCGTTTGTTCGCAAAAATCTTCGTTGACGAATAGACTTTGTTGCCAAAGTTTTGCTTTAACATACTTTTTCAATATCGCGATTTTATCTTTATTGTTCAAAAACTTTACTACGATTGTTCTATTTCTTCTTTTTTCGCCCAATTCTTTTTTTCCAACTCGATGTGCTCTTTCAATTTCGATGTTTTCATTTATTCCTTGCTTTATTTTCACAAAGTATTTACTCTCTGTGTCTTGCCAATTTTCGTTTTCATTTTCTTCAAGTCCATTGATTCTTAAGTTGTATCTGCGATTTCTATCTTCTAATTCTGCTATTTTATCAGTAATAACTTTTTTGTTTTCAATCTTTTGCTCGTTTTCATGATGATTTTCGATAGTTTCTGTAATTAATGTTTTTCTAGAGACCGCTATTTCCTCTAATAAACATTCGCACTTTTCGCTAATGAACTCTATGGATTTTTTTAAGTCTCCTACTTCACTTCTAAGGATTTTATTTTCTTTTGTTAAAAATGATAATTATGTTTCCAATTTTTCTACTTTATCGTTAAAAAATTTCATGAGTGCATTTTCATGCATGTCCATTACATCTTTTAGTTTTATTATAAATTTTTTGCCATGTTTTTTTTAGTTTTTATTTTTTCAGTTGAAAAACTTCTTTCTAAAAATACACTTCTGTACTCTGCGTTGCACTGCGTCTCTCCCTTTCTTTTTTTTTGAAAACAGCCAATGATTCTTTAAGTCAAAGATTTTATCAGAAAAGTATTACATGACGTTTCTTCGCAATAAGATTCCAGTGATAACAAAGTAGAAATTTAATAGACAAAAAAGTAGACATTTAAACATTATTGCTCTTTGTGAACGATAAACAACTATAGCTTTTTGAAAGAAACATGTGTATAATTTTCTTCTACAGTCTGTTTCATCAAATTCCTGATGACACTAACTTAACCTACATATTTATTTAATTACTAAGTGTTTATTATTTTAACTCTGTATTTTAAATCATCTCTATCACGTGTTTTATATATTTATTGATGAAGTGAAATTATGTTCGATAAGGGCCTGAACCAGGAGCAAAATAAGAAAACAATTTTATTTTATATGTTTTGTTCAAAAAATTATCCAATACTGTTTACTATTTTAACGGTAACGGAAAGTTTACTTGTTTATTTTAACGGTAACGAAAAGTTTACTTGTTTATTTTAACGGTAACGGAAAGTTTACTTGTTTATTTTAACGGTAACGGAAAGTTTACTTGTTTATTTTAACGGTAACGGAAAAGTTTTTAAAAAACTACAGATACTAAAATGTTTATTTAAACTTCTTTAAAAAAGTGCATGTTCTCTAATACAAAAGCTCCTAAGAAAAATAGTTTCTTAGAAAAAAAAAGTAAAGAAGTGCACCATCAGAAAAAAATTAACTTAAAACAAATCATTTGATTTAAATTAAAGACTCAAAACAAATCATTAAATCAAAGACTCAAAACAAATCATTAAATTAAAGACTCAAACAATGCTGATCTTAATACCTATTCAACTTGTTTCAAGTTTCGCTAAAACGGCTAAAAAAAATTCTGCAATATTTAAAAAGGTTTTAAAAATCATAAAAAATTCTTTTAAATAAATATATTTAGTTTTAAACCCGCAATATAGAGTTTTGTTTATACTTCGTGATTTTTTGAAAGTCTATTTAGTTATAAAAAATAAAAAATATATTTGTTTAAAAATGTTTCTTAGTAAATAAATAAATTGTTTCTTAGTATAATCAAAGAGTAAAAAAAGTATTATTTAATAAAAAACTATTTCATCCATTTTTTTACATACTGCTCACAAGATTTTATCCAATATTTCGTGTTTACAGTATCCGGGTGCATTCTGCCTAGAACCTCAGATTGTACTTTTTCTACTTCTAGAAATAATGTGTATGCATCTTTAAATCGTTTTATATTATATAGGCAACTAGCAATCCAATATTTAGTATTTATCGTATCTAGATGTTTTTCACCCAAAATTTTTCTTTGAAATTCTTCGAGATTTAAAAATAGTTTAACTGCATCTTCAAATTTTTCTTTTTGAAAAGAGCAAATGGCAATCCAATATTTAGAATTTAGTGTTTCTTTACTGTTGTTTCCTAAAATTGCTTGTTGCACATTTTCTACCTCTATAAATAACTTTTTTGCTTCATCATACTGCTTCTTACTGTATAAGCACCTGGCAATCCAGTATTTAGTATTTAGAGTACTTTCGTGTTTTTCTCCTAAAACGTTTGTTCGCATAATTTCAACTTTCCTAAATATTTGTTCAGCGTTATCGAATTGGTTTTTACCATGTAAGCATACCGCAATCCAGTAGGTAGCAAAAATTGTCTCAGGATGTTTTTTACCAAAAGTTATTTTATACATTTGTTCCGCTTCTCTAAATAACTCCATTGCGTTATCTAAGTGCGTTTTCTCATGCAAAATTATCGCATCATTCATGGTTTTTTTAACTTTTTCTTTGATTTTCTCAATCCGTACTTTCACTTTGTTACTTTCTATTTGCTCAATTAAGTTTGTATATTTTTTTGAAAAGTGATTTTCTGCCATAATTTCTTTGCTGTTATCTTCACCCTGTTCGTACCATTTGGTTATCACATCCAATGGTAATTTTGAAATGTCGTTTAACAATAATTGAGATTCATAAAAACATTCAACAAATAATTTTCTATTTTGAAGTTCTGAAAATTAAAATTAGGAATAAATTAAATTATAAAATTCATCATAAATTAAATTATAAAATTCATCATAATAGAAATATACATTATCATAGAAATACACATTATCATGGAAATATGCATTATCATGGGAATATGGTAGGTTAGCGTAATTTATTTTAACATATATATAAGTACCATTGGCAAAAATTGTGGTATTTTAAAAAGTAGTTATGGTGGATCCAAAAATATTGAAAATAAGTAATCTTTAGAGATCATTACTCATGATCCACTGAGATATTTTTGCATTTAAAATTTTTTCTTAAAAACACAAAGGTTTTTAAAAAGTATCAAATGTATTTATGTAATTACCCAGACCACCTAATAATATGAGCAATTTAATTTAATTTAAAAAAATAACATTAATTAATGAAATGCCTGGAGTATAACGACTCGTTATTAACAAAACTTATCAATAAAAGATCAAATTTAAGCCACAAATCAATACTGCATTGTTTTTAGGCAAAAAAAAAAAAACTCGTGATGCTTTCAACTTTATTAAACCTTTAAACGATAAAAAAAAATTTTTCAAATTTTTCAGATAAACTGCAAAATGATATTTAGTACTGTTATAATATTAAAAAGTAAATTTTTTTTAGTAGGTTTTTAAACAAAAAGCGATTATAACCACTGCACGTATAGGACAATAAACTAGATAATTTCACTATAAAACACCGGGCAATTTGAATATGCTAAAATTACACGAAAAATATTGTTTTCCGAACAAACAAACAAAATTTCTTGCTGACATATTTTTCTTTATTAAAAAGTAAATATTTGTATTTCAACATCAAAATTCGGACCACAGGTTTTCTCATGTATAATAATAATATTTTAACAAAACAAAAATCCGAATACGTTTTAATTAGATGAGAGCCGTTTATTGCTGTGAATAATTTAACCATAGTATACTGCTTACTGTTATCACTTCATAAATTTAATTAAAAAAAGACAAAGCAACTTGAAACTCACATCTTAGAAATTTTTTGGTATGCTTATACTGCCTAAATGTTCATTCCCGAAACTATATTATACACTATCATAGTAATATATATCATCATATGAAGTCATCATCCAGGGAAGCCAGAGATGTTCTTCCTAAAGATGTCAATATCAAAGGAAGTCAGAGATGTTGTTAAATAAAATAAAGCTTATTAAAAAGACCTAAAGACCCTTTGACCTAAAGAAAAAAATTATAAAGGAATTTATACATTTATACAAGGAATTAAACAAAACGTTGAAATCAGTTTCATTTGCAAATGATAGATGTGAAATTAAAGATTGTGAGATGAAAAGAATGTCATGAAATTTTTCTTCATAATTCTTTTGATTACAATCACGTACTTGGAAATCAATAATTACGCAACTAAGAGTTATTCTGTATCAAATTGAACTATTCTCCATGGACTGTTGAAATCTCCATGGACTGTTGAAATCTCCATGGACTGTTGAAATAGGTTTAAGCTTAAGTAGCTTCAATTAGATCATGGGATACATGAGAGTTTTCTTCAATAATGGCACAAACTCCTTAGATATTGCTGTATACGTGGTTCGAGGGCGGCCTAAATGAGGATCATCTTCAAGTCTCTCAATACCTTCTTTAGCCCTAGAGCTGTACTCTGGAGTACAATAAAAAATAAAAAAGGTAAACTCGCAACTACTTTTTTGTTTCACTGCGAATCTTTTCACGCTGCCGCGTATTTGAAAAGAGTGGAGGTTTTGTAAAAGAACCAGTCGGTTGAAATTCCTTTTAGAGTATGTTCAAACTCTAAGTAAGTATAGGGTGCTGTAAGACCCCTATACATGCTTAGGTAATGTTATTATATTCATTACTATGAATTTAATCTTTTTAATCAATAAAGCAAGTTTTTGTGCTGTTTTATAGATGTGTTTTTTCTTTTTGTGTTTTTTTCATTTCCATAACTATAACATTTATAACAAATATTTGTTTTGAAAAAATAATGTGTTTTAAAATTTCTTGTTTCTTGTAAAACTTGTGTGCTAAAGCAATTGGGTCTTCTACGAAACTTTTAATGTTGTCAGACTCAATTTTGTTAATGATGTTATTTATTTTTTGCATTATAAAATGAAAATTGTAATATTTTTTAATCAGCGAAATAAAATAAAAAAAGTTATAAGTTATAAGTTATACAAATAATATATTTATAATGTAATGTATACTTTACATTGTGATTGTAATATACAATGTAATATACAATTATATATGTATAGTAATTAATATAATAATTTAAAATGTAATATACAAATATATTTGTATAAAAGTATACAAAAAATATTAAAAACAGATCTGATCACTTCCCAATACTTCTATCGTTCAACTCAAATACTAAAATTAAGACCAAAACTAATAATAAAATAAGTAAATAAAGTACCAATAATATTAAACAGTTTAAAAAACAACTATTGCTGCTTTATTGAAATGGTATAAACTTTAATAACAACGTAAATAAAACTTTTTTGAAACATTTAATCTGTCTCTCATGCAAATTTTCCTACCTGTGAAAAAACAATAAATCAAAAAAGGTTTAACTGCTCCTTGGATAACAAAGGGCTTTAAAAATCATTTAAATCATTTAAAACTTTTATATAAATTACCTAATAGCAAACCTTGAAATGAAAGTTGTTTACATGAAATACAAAAAAACTTTACACTAACTTTATTTGAAAACAATTACTTTTTCACTTTAGATGAAAACAGTTGAAAATACAAATAAAATTTTCCAGCTGATTTGATAAAGGAGTAAAATTTACGAATGATCATAAGTGGAAACAATAGATTATAACATCCTCGTCAAAAGCAAACTTAATCTTGGATCAAATTTAAAAAATACTTTCTAAAGCTACTATACGAAGTATTTGTACGACATATTTGTGACAATATTGAATTTGCTGCACCAGTTTGGTCTTTAAATATAAAGGAGATAATAATATTCTAGAAAAAGTGCAAAGACGGACAACTAAAATACCTCCCAATCTACAAACTTACGTATGAAGATTGTCTTGCTAAACTTAATTTAACAACTCTGGAGAAGAGAGTACGAAGAGAAGATATGATACAAATGTTTAAAATATTTAAAGGAATATATTAAGTTAAGCTTATCAATCCACCGTTGTTTAAAAATTTAAATATCAGAGGTCACGAGTTTAGATATGACAGAGAAAATATTATTAGTGGAGTTCGACATAAATTCTTAACAAATATTGAGCAGCCGTGGCGCAGTGGTAGCGCACTTGTCTCAGAAGCAAAGGATCCGTGGTTCAAACCCCACCTCTGGCACATAGGTTAGGAAGGAGTCATGAACTTCCAACTAAATGCTCATCCGCGGTGCTCTTTGACCGTAAGGACTTTTTGGGGCACCTAAATAAAATTTAAAATAAAAAATTGAGTTGCATCGTTATAGAATTCATTGTCAAAAGAAGCTGTCAACGCAAAATCTTTGAACGAAATCAAAAACATTTATGATAGACTTAATTAAAAGTGAAAATCTGAACAAATTAAAACATATTAAAGAAAACTTCCATTAAAACATGAAAAGCCTGACAAAGTGTGGAACCCTTGATGGTGTTCAATTAGCGACAGCATTAAATTATTATTATATTATATTATAAATGAAAAATTATAAAAACTTAAAGAAGAATTACTACTCAAAATTTATTGAAAATGAAAAAAGAAAACAAAAAGAACGACTCAAAAAGAAAGACTCTAAACGTGCTGAGAAAATGTTAAGAGAAATTGGTGGAAAACAAAAAACTTGCTCAGGTTCCCTACCGCAGGCAATTTGAGAGGATATAAAAGATGTTTTTGAACCTAGATTAATAGTTAATGAGTTCAACAAATTGTTCATTGACATCGGCTCCAAACTGGCAAATAAAATTCCTAATACCCAAGTAGTGTTCAATAGCATCTTAACACCGATGGATGATTGCATTTGCTCCAATGATTTATCTTTTGAGAAGTATATCATTTAAGAAGTTTCAAGTGTCTTTCTTTTTGAGCCGTTCTTTTTGATTTCTTTTTTCATTTTCAATAAATTTTGAGTCGTAATCCTTCTTTAAAATTTTTATAATTTTTCATTTATAATATAATATTTAAGTTTATTAAAAAAACAAAGCCCCCGGAGCTGATGAAATAAATGCAAACATAGTCTTAAAATCCTTTGAACAGTTAAAAGATATTCTGTTTAAAGCTTTCAAAGCATCAATACATCAAGAAGTTTTTCTTAATCATTTAAAAATAGTCAAAATTATCCCAACCTACAAAGAAGGAGACAGAAATAATATATGTAACTACCGACCTTTTTCTATTTTATCAACATTTTAAAAAAAACTCAGAAAAATTACGTGCAGTAGATTATTTACTTAACTTTATTTGAGGATAAAATATTTTCATATATAAATTAGTTTGTTTTTAAAAGATATAGTTAAACTGAGCATGCAATCATTCAATTCTTCCGTGAAATCTCTAACTCTTTCAAAAATTCACAATTCACATAAGTTTTTTTTAAATCTATTAAAGCGTTCGAAACAGAAAACCATGGCATTTTGATTTATAAACTTAAATATAGTAGAGTGAATAACGAAATTATAAAATAATTTAAAAGTTATTTAACAAACCGAAAACAATCCGCTTCTTGTAGAGATCCTAATCGATAAAATGTTTTAAATATTTCATATGGTGTTACGCAAAAATCGATTTTTGGGCCAATTTCTTTTTTTTAATCTACATTAATAATTTGCATAAAGCTTTTAATATTTTAATTATTATGTTTGCAGATGATACTAATTTATTTTTTATTTACTATACTAATTTATTTTTTATCTAATATTAATAATAATAAACTCTTTACTATTATGATTGAAGAACTCGAAAATATGTCTATCTGGTTCAAATGTAATAAAATTACCCTAAATATCAATAAGACAAAATGGGTTCTTTTTCTTTCAATAACTAAAAAACGTTATTTACCTCAGGTCTACTTGATATTTTTATTGACCGATTTGAAATAAAAAGAGATTGCGTCAAAAAATGTTTTAGATGTACTATTTTATGAGAACATCACATGAAAGCAGCATATTGAATATGTTGGTACAAAAGTTTCCAAAAAGATAGAAGTTCTTTATAAAGCCAGAATCTATATAACTAAAAGAGTTTTATCCCATCTTTACTATGCATTCATTCATAGCTATATAAACTACGCAAATGTTGACTGGGCAAGTACTGAAAAAAGTAAGTTACCATCTCTCTTTCGCCGTCAGAAACAGGCAATATGTGTAACTAACTATGCTGATCGTTTTTCGACTCCAAACAACTTTTTTTTGAAATGAGAATACTAATTTAAAAGCATCTTTGTTTAATTAAAAGCATCTTTGTTGTAGAGCAAATGTAAGTTTAAAAATATTTTCACAATGTGATCGTCTGTCAATCGACTAAATTAAGATTTCATATATTAATTGATCAATCAAAACAAGATCATTAGACAGTCGTAATAACAAACAATGTACTTTAATATATGTGGTGGGTAGTTGGGTTCAATATTTAAATTACTCATAATAATTTTTGGGTTTATAATAAGGTCGAAAATTGGGTTTATAATAAGGTCGAAACAAATTTTCTTAGAGACTATTGGTCAGTTGATTTATCAGGTGAGTTTTTTTTTTGTTTTTAATTCTTTTTTTTTAGGTGTCCCTAGTAGACCTAAGGTCTTGTCACAGAGCACCGTTGAAAGAGTTGCTAACTAGGAAGTTCATGCCTCCTTCTAAACCGGTAGCGCCAACCTTGGATCTCTTTGCTTCGAATCCTGGATCTCTTGCTTCTAAAACAAGCGCTCTAACTACTGTGTTATTGCTGCTTTTTCAGAAACTCTAGCCATGTGTATCAGTATGCATTGAAAATATTAGGTTGCATACATAAATCTATCAAAAAAACCAACAAGCAATATTTTAGGTTCGAGAAAATATTGCATTAACATTACTAATAGCATGTGCCATGCAAAATTTATAGACTTAGCCACTCTATATTTAGGCAATACGAAGGCAATAGCAAAGTTTTTTTTAGATTTATTTAAACTGTTTTATTTATTTAAACTGTTTTTGTTATTTGTTTTGATGTACTAAACTTAAATCTAGATATGGAACTAAAAACCATTTTACAATACATTTATACCAAACCAGTATTGATAAACGGCGTAAATCTTCTCGCCTCCACTTTTTTTCCGCAGCAGACGGCGGCTGCCTCCCAATTAATTTTTAGCAGTAAAATGTTCTTTATTCCGCCTCCAGTTGCTTCCGCCTTTCTATTGGCGGCCGCAGCCAGAGTTTTTTTTTGGAGGCAAAATGTTTTGGAGGCCGACGCTAATCGGGAGGCAGAAGCCAATGGTGGCCAACTCCAGAAGAAATTCTGAAGGCAAAACCATTTGGAGACCGCCTCCAATAGCTTCTGCCTCCCAGCTGGCTGCGGCCGCCAAATTGGTGGTGGAATTATTTGCCTTCCTCCGGCGGATGTAATGAAAAATAATTACACGTTTGCCTTCAAGTTAACGAGCAATTAAAATACTAACTGAGAACAAATGTTAAGTATTTTAAAAAGTTTTGTCTTATATGAGTTATTGACTGTTTAAATAATTAATAAAAAAAAATTCGAACGAGCAAATATGCAAATAATACTCGCGGACATTTTATAGTTTTGAACGTAGAACAAGAAACATTGCTGATGCAGTTAAAATATTTAATAAACTCAATTTAAATATTTTAAATCTTTTTAAATTCAATTTTCAGTTCTACTTTTTTAAACTTTCAAACGTTTCAAACATTTTAAATTTTTTAACCTTTATTCGCTTTAGAGTTTTAAAACGCGTAAAAGTAGATGAGTCTATATTTTTAAATGTTTTAAAAGTATAGAATCAATTAAAAGTTAATAATTTTTTTTTTTTCGCTGTTGTTGTTGTTTTTTTTGTTTGTTTTTTTGGCAAAACTATTTAGCTTTATTATACAGCATGGTCGCAAATTTTTAATAAACATTAGCAGATATTTTTCAATAACTTTTACAATATCCAATTATTAATAAAAGTTCAACGTTATGGTAAATGATAAAATAAATAAAAGTTTTAACATGTCGACTTGATCTTAAAAAACTTTGAGCGAAATCAGTAAATTTAATTACATATTATAACTTTTTTTTTTTTTTGACAAAACGATTTATTCTTCAATGGCATAGAAGTAACATTACCGGCTTTTAACTTTTGTTCTGAATAATAAAACTACTAATTTATTTTACTTAATGTATAATTAAAAAGAAAAAAATAAGAACTTTTTTAAATACTCAAAATTTTTGCAAGCAACCATATAAAATACAACTTGATGTCAAATATTTAACGTTTGCTCCTAATTAATATTTAGTTGCTCGTTTACTTAAAAGCAAACGTGCAATTATTTTTCATTACATCCGCCGGCGAGAGGCAAATATTTTCGCCTCCAATTTGGCGGCCGCAGCCAGCTGGGAGACAAAAGCTATTGGAGGCGGCCTCCAAATGCTTTTGCCTCCAAAATTTCTGCTGGAAGTGGCCACCGTTGGCTTCCGCCACCCTATTGGCGTCGGCCTCCAAAACATTTTGTCTCCAAAAAAGAACTCTGGCTGCGGTCGCCGAGAGAAAGGCGGAAGCCGCTGGAGGTGGAAGAAAGAACATTTTGCTGCTAAAAACTGATTGGGAGGCCGTCGCCTACAGCCTTCGCTTCCCTAAAAAGTTGGCCTTTTGGAAGAAAGTTACTTTGCCGCCGGGCGGCATTATCAACTCTGTACTAAACAATAAAAAAGAAAAAACAGTAGTTAATTATGCTTCAGACTACGTATAAATAAAAAATAAAAATTAATTCTCATAACTTACCTAATATTTGTGTAAGTAAAAGACTGTCGTTGTTTTCTCTTGTCTTCTTTATGTTACTGATTAAACTTAACATATTTTTTTCTCTACCGTAAGTTAGTCCTGTAATAATCGGTAAACACGCTAGCAATCTTTCGTTGGAATGAGCTTTTTGAAGACTTTCAAACATATACAAATGTATAGAAGCACAAAATTTTAGCATCGCGTAATGATGGAATTCAAATTGTTGATTGATGTTACATTTTTTAATAAAATAAGAATCCTCTTTTAAATTGTCGTTAGCGGTAAATTGCCAAACAAAAGAGTTTCCTTGCTCGAATAAATTAAAAGCAACGTCGCATATAGCACATATAAATGGTGTTTCAATATGCATAAGTTCATGCAATGAACTGTTTTTGTTTTTGTATTTTTTTTGTATAAAGTAATAGAAGACTAATCCAAGTAACTCTGTAATTGTATTTACAGAAAAAATACCCATGTTTAAAATTGTTTTGCATATTGCTTTTAGGTATAGAGGAACAGAAAGTATTAATTTTCCTTCAATTGATAAGGATGAAATATTATTCAGTTGATTTTTAAGAGTAGAACTTAATAAATTATCTTCAAAATAAAACGTCATTCCTTGGTTATTCAAACCCATAATTTGAATATTTGTAATGTTGTCGTTTTCTTTATATGCACTCCAATAAGCAATAGCGGTTTGAACTCTTCCTGCAAGAACGCACTTAATCTCTTTAGAATTAAAAGCATGCTTCAATGTATTTATCAGAGGTATATCGTCTAACTTTTGATAAATTAAGTTATCAAGTTGTGTAAAGTTATCTAATCCATCAATTACCAGCGTAATTGACTGTTGAGAAATTTCAAATCCTTTTAATATATTTCCGTAAAATTTTCTAATAAGTTCATTTAAACTTGAAATAGCATTTAAATTGCTAAGTTTTTTTAAATCAAAGTAAAAAACCAAATCAACATTTTTCCAAAGTAGCCCATGGGCCCAAAGCAAAAGGCACTTCTTAAGAAAGTATGTCTTTCCAATCCCAGCAATACCAGAAATCAAAAGACATGGCAAGTCTTGTGAAAACACTTCTTCAAAAAATATTTTTTTATAAATTTTTTGTTTTTCTATATGATCTGTCCATTCATTAAAATCATCTTTAACGTTTTGAAGATACGTTGTATCTACTTTGACCAGATCAAAATGGTCTGTGGAAAGGTTAACAGTGTTTTTTTTAAATGAGTTTAAATCACTTTGTGCATAAGCATTACCATAGGCCATAATATAATGTAGTTTCAACTTGTAGATTTCATCTATAAAAAAATTTAATGAGTATAACCAAAGAAAGTTGACAGAAAAACCATGTTACAACAACTTTGAGTTGTTGTAACATGGAACTCTCTGGATCATTTGTATACTTTTATATTTTGATTCGCGTACTTTTATTATAAAATAAATTAAATATTAAATATGATGTGAAGCATTTAAATTTGTTTTAATTAATTTAATATTTATCTGCTTATAAGTAAATATAAGAGAACAAGTTGACGTTGTTAAGTATTTAAAGGAATAATAAAACACCTGAACTTTAGAATCAAACTTTTTTAAAGGAATAATAAAACATCTGAACTTTAGAATCAAACTTTTTAAAGGAATAATAAAACACCTGAACTTTAGAATCAAACTTTTTTAAAGGAATAATAAAACACCTGAACTTTAGAATCAAACTTTTTTAAAGGAATAATAAAACACCTGAACTTTAGAATCAAACTTTTTTAAAGGAATAATAAAACACCTGAACTTTAGAATTAAACTTTTTTAAAGGAATAATAAAACACCTGAACTTTAGAATTAAACTTTTTTAAAGGAATAATAAAACACCTGAACTTTAGAATTAAACTTTTTTAAAGGAATAATAAAACACCTGAACTTTAGAATCAAACTTTTTTAAAGGAATAATAAAACATCTGAACTTTAGAATTAAACTTTTTTAAAGGAATAATAAAACACCTGAACTTTAGAATCAAACTTTTTTAAAGGAATAATAAAACACCTGAACTTTAGAATTAAACTTTTTTAAAGGAATAATAAAACACCTGAACTTTAGAATCAAACTTTTTTAAAGGAATAATAAAACACCTGAACTTTAGAATTAAACTTTTTTAAAGGAATAATAAAACACCTGAACTTTAGAATTAAACTTTTTTAAAGGAATAATAAAACACCTGAACTTTAGAAACTTTTTTATCAAACGAAGCTTGCAAGACTAGCATGAAAAACAAAAAGGGAAAAAAAAGAGTGACAAACCTCAGGTAAAATTATATGTGTCACAGTAGAAACTGAGATTATACCTGAAAGTAAAGATCATCTAAATACTTGGTTCCTAAAATATGATTCAAATGCTCATTTCTGATTTTTTTTTTTCCAGTTATTTAAGTGCTCCAAGAAAATCTAACGGTCATATCAAGGTACGCCTTGGAGCAGCTCCAGGAATTTAACGGTTCCTTCATAACCAAACTCGCCTATTAGGCTAGAGACGGCATCAAATTTTGAACCTCTTGGTTCTGTGTCAGAACTCTAACTACTGCATCAAGGCTCCTTTTTGTAGACAGAATAAAACCTCGAAGTTCTTTTAAAGTTTACGACTGAATGTTTAAAAGCAAGAGATTAGTGTTGCTTATCGATACTGTTGCCATCAATACTAATGTTTCCCATCAATACTAATGTTGCCTATAGATACTAAACTTTTAAATGTTAATAACAATGTTGCCCATAGATACTCAACTTTTAAATGTTAACAATAATGTTGCCAATTCAAATTAAACTTGTAAAACAAGTTTGTGAGCAGAAAAACACTCTCTGTTTCAAATGAAAGACTGACATTAAATGTCAATACTGCAGATGCTCCAAAACCGTAAAAAATTCAAGCGCTGAGTTGTCAAATTATATAATTTGACCAATCAGATGACTAAGGTGACACAAGATACTAGTAGTCAATGAAGCAAAAAAGTTATGAGTCATTTTCTCATTCCATCAACTCCGTTACTGAAATTTTGTCCTTCAACTATGAAAACGCAATTCTTGTACAAGTAGCATAAAAAATAGCACCGTGGGTAGTAATACTTATCGTTAATATAAACTAGCATTTTATCGGATATTTCCAACTAAAATTTAAAATTTTGTGTGCACAATTGTTAATCAAAAATGTCCACTCTGCAGATGTCCTGCATTTCGGACGATACTGTTATACTCAATAATTTTTTTCTTTTGTATTAAGGCCAATCGGGGACATAATTTGGTGCTTTAGACATGCTAATATATGGTATTTTAATACATGTATTAATTTACACCTTATCCTGTTGTAGCTCTTGTCAAAAACTTGCTGTCCCCACATTTTTTGTCCACTCCGTTATTATATTCTAAAATAGTCACAGGTTTGTAGTTTTTACTTATTTACTAATTAAAATAATGAAAAAAAGTCCAGTTCTATGGAATTTATTAATATTTAAAGTTATATCGTGCTGCAAGCATTATTTATATAAAAATAAGAGCCTAATTACCTTATTTTAAAAATGATATTCTTATTTGAAGTCTACTCCGTTACGCTTTTTTATTCCGTGAAATTACAAATTTTTATATGGCGTGTTTTAGTACTCTTTAAATCTTTTGGACAATATAGCAATAAAAGATTTTAAAGATGTTTTCCAATAAGTAATAATGAGATATTATTGATTATGTATAATTATGTCTACTCCGTTACTTTCAACTCCGTGATTTCCTCTTAATAACGGAGTTGACAACAACATAACGGAGCTGACATCACGAAGATAAAAAAAATCAAAAGCTTTAAACTAAGCTATTTTCTGCATTAAATAAACACGTCAACCATTAGGGACTTACTGCAGTGATAAAACACGCTTACCTCGCAGCGTTAAATATGATTACCATACGTACGCTGCGTTCTTTTACTTTCAAGTTATTGTAAGAGTAGTTTGTAAGTATTTTAGTATTAGGATTTCATTTATTGTTTGGTTTTTATTTACATTTGACTCTAATACGTTTGGCTTTTAAAATAAATGTAAATCTTGAAATATATTTTAATAATAATAAATAAATAATAAGTAAACTTTTGGTGTATTAACAATTACAATTATTATACTATTTTTCCAAAAGAAAAACATTTAGGCATATAACATGAAAACTTCAAAGAAATCTCGTGCTGAAATTCAGAAAGAGTTTCGGGACAGACAATTAGAAAAAAATGCAGGCTTATTTCGTGAAAAAGAACGCAAACATTGGCTTATGCGGCGCGAGCAGAAGAAGGTTAAAGTGATATCAGAATTATCAGAAAGAAAAAAACGAATTGTTCGTCGTTTTTGGCGCCTTCAGAAAGCAAAATTTAGAGCTGCAAAAAGAAAGATTTAAACATCGTTATCAGAGTAACAACTGGAAAGAAACAGACTGTAACAAAAAATAAAGATAAAAAACAAAAGCGACTACGACTCGATTCATTAATAAACCTTTATGAAAAATTTAGCGCGGAATATACGAGAAACAACATTTCATATACAACGTTTACTCGTTATCGCCAATTTTTTGTCCGTCAGCTAAAGATAGAGATAATGTCTGTGCAAAAAACACAAGAACATACAATTACTTTGTGATAAACTTATTAACCTACGTGTTTTGAAAGAAAAAAATATTGAAGAAGTAGTGAAACAACTTTGTTGTAGTACTGATAGAAGAGAATGCATGTTCAGAGAATGTAACATTTGTTTTAAGTCTCGTGTTCAATTTCAAGCATAAGGATTGCTAAAAGATGAAAGTATTATAGTTTGGTTCCAGTGGAAAAAAGAAAAACAGGAATATGAAAAGATGGGAGAAAAGAAAACAACAAATGTTATCAGGAAAAGTGTGAAGCGTGGAACACTTAAAGATCTTAAATTAAAATTCTGTGAATCAATTCGAAACGAGCTATGCAAGCATGTTTTTATAATAAGACACCAGTTCAGAATGTACAAACAATCAAAAGAAACAGTAAATGTGAACGAAGCTTTTTTCTGAGAACTATGTGTGCAAGAATTTTGCTGCAATTCAATCTTCACATTTTGGAGCAAGTAAAAAACAAGCTACATTGCATACAGGAGTAATTTATAAAAGGATAGACATCAGTCATTTACAACTATATCGGACTCTTTGAGGCACGATCCTTCTTCTATATAGGCACATTTGCTAATTGAACTCAAGATAGATAACCCACAAATTACAGCTCTTTATTTTTTTTCTGATGGACCAACCACACAATATAGGAGTAAGCAAAACTTCTTCTTATTCTCTACATTGATATACGAATTAAAATTTAATTTAGCCAGTTGGAATTTTTTTGAAAGTGGGCATGGCAAGGGAGCCTCAGATGCGATAGGAGGATCTGTGAAACGTCAGGTAGATCAATTGCTTAATATGGGTTGTGACTTTCCAGGTGCGGAAAATTTATATAATTTTCTTAACAATGGACATTCATTAATAAAGTTTTACTATATTGAGGGATCCAAAATTACTTCTTTTGACTCAAAATGTTCCAAAACATTAAATGCTATTACAGGCACTATGAAATTGCATCAGCTCCACACAGACAGAAAATTTAATGTTTTGTATCGAGATTTAAGTTGCTTCTGTAATAGGGTTACAGTTTAAAGTTTAAAGCGATATATGTTTTCCAAAAACGCTAGCACGGTAAAAAAATATTTGTGTATTTTATTATTTTGCTAATTTATTTGTTTCTATAATAATTAAATTTATTTTAAGTACTTTCGTGAATTTCTTTTTAATGTTGCAGAATTTTAACAGTGATGAAAGTATTACTTCGGCCAATGCAATGAATGTCAATGATTACCAATTTCAACATTTAAGCAACAATATCATTGATATGGTTAATTTCGATGAAAATTTGAATATCTTGTTGATTGAAGCAAATGATGTTGTGAGCGACCACGACTTTCTTCACATTAATGATGTATGGTAATGATCCAGTAGCGGAGCGGACAGTATTTGTACAATTTAAATCCAAAAAAGATTTTTGTCGAGTTAGTTTCTTTTTTTAAAGACGCATTACCTTTTTTAAAAAGAAAATGTACTGAATTTATTTGTATACTAAGATTTTCCCTTTAATTCAAAATGTAACTTACACTGTTTTGCTTTTAAATAATAAATAATTAGCAAATGTCAGTAACGGAGCAGACATTGTCACATAAATTAAATTTTTTATGTCATTAAATTTGGCTAATATACTTAACATGTAGGCTGTAGTTATAGTACCCAGTATATTTCATTACAAAAATAGAATTTGTTACAAAAGTAATAATAATTCACAGATGTAGTTACATTTATGTTACGGTAACGGAGGGGAAAAATTTATTGGGCCTCATTAGTTGATGATATCAAAAAACATTTAAAAAGCAGATTCGTGCAAAACCAAATCTATTTTTTACATTCCTAATGATGAAATTTAACATACTTGTTAAAATTTTATAAATAGTCCAAACTTTATTTTCATGCAACATTAGTTGCGACAAAACCGTCTTATGAGAAATTGACTTTTATACCATGCTAGAAGATATATTTTCATATGTATTACGTGTGTTTCATGGTTACTTGAGTAACAAAGTCGCCTTTTCTCTAAGAGCAAAAGCTTTTAAGAACTATAAAGATTTTTGAAATGCTCTAACAAAAAGTCACATTGGATATTTAGTTGGTATTCAGATTGTATTTAAATAAACGACCAGCTGTTTTAAAATTTCTGTTTTGAGACTTGCTTATCAATGTTAAACCAAAGATATTCAGCCGCATTCCGATCAAAAAATTTTTTATTTAGGTCCTTATTGGCCCAAAAACTTGGATCTTTTTTAACAATGTTGATATTTCTAATTAAGATGTTAATGAATGGGTTACTATACATTCTGACTATGATTCAAAAAGCTAGAAAAAGTTTGTTGAGTTTGTGAAAAATGATCAAATAACAAATGTTTATGCTTAGAAGTTTTTATCTTAATTAAAATTACGTATTTTTCAAGCAAATCTGAAGATCAAAGGCAGATGTAGCGAATGAGAGGAGAATTAAAATTCCTGTTAATTAAAAGGTAGTTGAAATGGTTTCAATTAAAATGTTAGTTGAAATGGCTTCAATTAAAATGTTAGTTGAAATGGCTTCAATTAAAATGTTAGTTGAAATGGAAAAATCCAAGAAAAAAAGTACTATAAGATAATAACTAGATAGACTGAAATTTTGTATCTATAAAACAATATTTTTAAATTTTTTTTAGCAAAACAAAGCTTTTTTCGGAAGCTACCAGGTTTTAATTTTTTTTTTTTGTTTTTTTTTTGCTATCAAATTAATTACCGAATACAATTTTCCATAAAAAGTATGAAACAAATGAAAAAATCAAATTCAACCTAACCTTTTTGCACATAGGATTAAAATCAAGCTTTAAAATCAGTCATTTTGATGTTAATGACGAAGATTGCAAGTCACTGTTTTACTGGATTTTGACTTTTGCTACAATATGATCCACCCTAACGTGCATACATTGATTGACCAATAGGATTGACATAATTAAATGTGAATAAATTGACTTACTTTTGGATTGACGTTATTAAATGTTCATACATCTACTAACACATTGGGAAAGAAGCCTAGATACATGGTTTAGTTTTGAAATCAATTAGAGAATAAAGAGTTTTGATATGACCAAGGTTTAAATGTTATTGCTCCTTCTGGTCCGTATGACCGAGGTTTAAATGTTATTGCTCCTTCTGGTGCATTTGACCAAGGTTTAAATTTTTTTCGTCTTTTCATTAGCTATAAAAACAAGGTTGCTTAGAGTTTACTTTACAATGCAATTTTAATCATTACCTGGAAACAAATTTAAGCATTATGTTACCTTTAAAGGATTAGTTTAAATCGCTTCTTCTGGTGCAATAACATTTATTAGTGAACTATTTTTTTGTTCTATTTCTGATACTTAACTTGTGATGCAATTGGAACTTATGAAAAGAGAGCTATGGGAGAGTGGAGATTTTGTAAAGGCTGATTTTACTTTTTTTAATAGATGATCTTCTTAAGTTTTTGATGTAACACTTAATATTCCAACCTTTTTAAATGAAAGAGATCAGCTATCACATAAAGAAGTTGTAAAAAGTTAAACAACAGCAGCTTTAGGAATTAACGAAAAACGTGTTACACAAAGATTAAAATAAGTAAAACAAGCAAATACGAAATGAAATACCCCTAGTTTTATATGGATCTACTTTTCATATCTGGACTGTAAGCTACTAATGAGTTTATGAACCCTTTTATAAACAGTAAAAAATATATGAAGTATAATATATAATATTTATTATTGAGAGACATAGCATGACAAAAGATATTTTTTATTAAAATGCTCTAACTTATCTATAACATCTAAAAAACAACATTTATAAAAACTAATATTTACAATAGGAATTATTTACAATATAAATTTTTTGTAATTATATACTTTCGTCTTGTAAAACAATTATTTTTTTTCATAAACTCATTTTCTTTTAGAAGAAAAAACCATGTATCAGGTATATACAAACCATGTATCAGGTATATACAAATCATGAATCAGGTATATACAAACCATGCATCAGGTATATACAAACCATATATCAGGTATATACAAATCATGAATCAGGTATATACAAACCATGTATCAGGTATATACAAACCATGTATCAGATATATACAACAAGTTACTAAAACAATAAAATTTCGTTCAACTGGTAAAAATTGGTATGAAAGTGGGGATCCTAAACACTGCATGCCAAATTTTGTCTTTTTTGAATCAATTTTATCTGAAACAATAAGCACAAAGCCAATTTATTGATTATTTTTTTTTAACTGTTATGCTAAAAAGAATTTAAAGAGTATTTTACTAATTTCAACAGTATTAGTTTTATTACAATAGTGCTATTACAATAACCTCTCAAACCAGCAGTGCAACAAGAAGCCGTATCAACTTGACTACTTTTGCAATTTATGTAAAGTTGCATTTTTCTAATTTTTATTTTTCATGCTTGCTCGACATGTACATTTGAAAATAAAGTATTTTAGCCTTTGTGCTGTGAATAATCTGTCTACAGAATAATAGCGTTCTTGTTCAAATTTTAGTTCTCTTCATAAAGTTTTTTTAATATTTTTTCCTTTTATTTTATCACATTTGCTCATATGGTTTTCACATTTGCTCTTATGGTTATCAAAATCACGTCTGGCAAACGCTGGTAGAAACTCCAGAGATTTTCCCCAGCACTTATCTTTTTTTAAAGGTACATCTTTTTTCGATTTTAATTTTTTTATTTATTTATTTATTTTTTGCCGTAATACTATATAATACTATGATACAATGAGAAAAATTGTTTACATAAATAATAAATGGCCGGAGCAAGAAAAAGGCATGTACTGTCTTATCGCCGAGCCCCGTTTACAATGAAGCTTTTATTTGAGTAAAAAAGATTAGACTCGTCAGCAAACAAAATAAGATTTAAAGTTTCGGAAGTTAAATATAAATCGTTGATGTACAGAAAAAATAGCAGTGGTACTAAGATGGATCCCTGGGGAACTCCACAAGTTAAAATTTTGTTTCCTGTTTCATTTTCTTTATACACTATGTATTATTTTCTGTTTGACAGGTAATTTTTAAACCAGAGTAGGTTTGTGTTTAATACACCATAGAGTTCTAATTTTTTTATAAGTATGTCACGGTGAACTGTGTCAAATGCTCTTGACAGATCAATAAAAACGGATATATATTAATTCGATTACTGCATGATCCGTTGAATGTTTTTTTTTTGAATCCAAGTTGTTTATTATTCAGTATTCTGTTTTTGGTTAGATAGTTATTAAGTCTATCATGCATAATACGTTCTATAATAGGTCTATAATTTGACATAATTGTGTCACCGCCAGTTTTAAAAATAGGTGATATTTTAGCAATTTTTAATTTCTCCGATACAATACCGCATTTTATTGAAAGGTTAAAAATATGAAACAGTGATGGTTTAATGATATCGAAGATTGCTTTAACTACGTTCACGCTAATTTGATCAATGCCAACAGATTTATTATTTTTTTAGACTATTGAACGCATTACCTACCTCACTTAAATCTAAATTAACTTCTATCATAGATATACTGGTTGGTTTTATATGGGATTCGAAATTTGTGGTGTTTTTTGGAATTTTATCAGCTAACTTTGGGTCAACTTCAAGGAAATAGTCTTTGAGCTTCTCAACTATGGTTTCCTTATTACTGATCAATTTCCCATCAATTAAGAGTTTTCACAGCGAATGATTGTTCGCACAATTATTTTTACCAATTATCTGCTTCATCATATTCCAAGTTTTTTGTGTGTTTCCTCGGGTTTTTTCTAACATCTTAGCATAATAAACTTTTTTTGAGTATTTCTTTGTTTTTTCAAACAAGTTTTTATAATTTTTGTAATTTATTTCATTTTTATATGATTTATGTTTTAAATATTTTTCATAAAGTTTTTGTTTCCCCTTAGATAATTTAAGTAAACCTTTGGTCATCCACGGGTTCAAAAGTGAGTTAGAATTTATAACTATTTTTTTATTGGAAATGGCAAATCATAGTATTTACAAAAGTGCGCAAAAAAAGTTCATACGCCTTATTTGCATCTTGTGATTGTAATATAAGATTCCAATCAATTTTTTCTGATAAGAGATTTCGAATATACAACAAGGTGTTTTCATTGATCTTTCGCGTTTGGATTGTAGATTTTGAGGCAAAATGATTATCAATTATATTATTTGTAATTAAGAATATTTGGAAATGATCTTTTATGTCAGTTGTGATTATACCAGATTCTAAGAGGCTGTTTTTTCTTAAACTTTTGAAAGAAAATTATACGATGTAATTTTTAACCATTTATCTTTAAATAATATACTGTATCAAAATCAATACGGGTCTAAAAAAAATAATTCAACCAAACACCCTATACTACGAATTACCCGCAATATTTCTGAATCTTTTGAAAAATCGTAATATACGTTAGGCATTTTCATTGATCTATCTAAATTTTTGATACGATTGACCACAAAGTTCTATTAAAAAAATTGAGTTTTACGGAATTAAAGGAAATATTTTAATGATACTTAAAAGTTATTTAAACAACCGTCCCAGAGGGCACAGTACGTTTTTAAAACGTTTTTAAAACGTTATTTAGACGTTTTTATAAGGTTTAAATCTAATAAAAACGTCCAAAGAACGTTTTAAAAACGTACTGTGTCCCCTGGGGTAAACAGTTTGTTTATAGTAATACAAATATTCGTTCCAATTTACTAGGTATAACATGTGGGGTCCCTCAGGGTTCTATACTAGGACCCCTCCTCATTTTAATTTACATTAATGATCTCCCTGAAGCCTCGAATTTAATGACGGTGATGTTTGCTGATGATACTAATCTCTTTTTTTCTCATAATAACATAACGAAATTATTCCAAAATATGAACCTTGAATTAACAAAAATTTCTTACTGGTTTAAAAAAAATAAGTTGTCACCCGATGTTGCGAAAACAAATTAGACACTTTTTCATCAAACTTCAAAAAAAAAGTTATTGCCTCCTGTCATGCCTTTACTTTTTATTGACAAAGTTCAAATTAAAAGAGAAATAACTACTAACTTTATAGGTATCTATATTGCTGAAAACCTTAGTTGGAAATATCACATTGATTTATTGTCCTAAAAAATTGCTCAAAATATATGAGTTATGTATAAAGCTAGAAATTTTTTAAATAAACACAGTTTAACACAATTATATTTCTCTTTAATCCATTGCCATATAAATTATGCAAACATTGCCTGGGGTAATAGCAACAAGTCTAAACTGCAACCTCTTTATCGTCAGCAGAAGCATATTGCTCGTCTTATCAATTATAAAGATCGACTTACTCATGCCACTTTTATTTCAAATGAAAATTCTTAATATTTATCAACTGAATATTTTTAATATACTTTGTTTTATGTATAAATGTAAAGCTAACACATCTCCTATTTCTTTTCATAACTTATATACCTTGAAAGAAACAAATAAATATAACTTAAGAAATAATAATCTAGTTCAGCAATCTTTTTCTCTAACTAATTTTGGAAAGTCATGTATCGCATTTAGAGCTTTTCTTTGGAACAAAATGGTTTTGAAAAATTGTGATTTTTCCCATGAATAGAATTACATTTCATTCACAAAAAAACTGAAAGAAATATTTTTAAAATTTAAAGACTTATCTTTATATTTTTAACATTTTATGAAAATATGAAACTTATTATATAATGTAATATACAATAATATCGGATTCACTAATTATGTGTTTATGAAATAAGTACTATTTAATACAAACTTTGTATTTATATATAAGAATCAATCATAATTTCTTAACAAATTTATTTATGTATTCTTACGAAGTTTATGTTTTTCGCAAATTATTTCTTTGACATTTTTATCTATTCTTTATTAAATGTTATTATAATGCAATTAATATTCACGAGCGGTTCTCGATGATAAGACCTAAAGGTCTTTGCGAGTCTCCGCGTTCTATTTATTATGTTTTTATTTTTATATTTTATTATATTTGTTATTGTATAACGATTTTTTAATTGTTACTGTATAACGATTTTTTAATCTTAACTATCTAAATTGGATAAATTTATTTAATATTTAAGAAAAGAACAAAAAATTCAAGAAAAAAAAAAAAAAAAAAGGCAATTATGAATATTATTAGTAAATATATTACCAAGTAATGTCAATGAAGTATTAGTTATTCTGATTGATTTGTTTATTGTTGGAACTATATCATGTTAAATAAGGGTATTTTAAAAACGTTGAACATTTAAATTTGAATCATGATTTAACAAGTTTATATTATAGTCATCAGTTAAGTACACATGTTTCTTTGTTATGTTAGTGTTGCTTAAAAATTTTTTTTTAATTTCCAGCTGGAAGTCTATAAATAGAATTAATAATAATATTTTTGGTTGCTTTATTTGTTATTTCAAAGCATAACGACTCACAATCTGTTTCGTTAACATTGAGGTCATTAAGCAAAATAAATTATACCACCACCAACGTGGGTTTGACAAGGTTGGTGAATTAAAACGTAGTTATTCTGCTGAATTATGAGAGTATTATCCTTCTGTTGAAATATGGGAACACTCTGTTGAAATATGGTAGTATGTTAAACATGTATATAACTCCTTGACATCTCAAAACAATTTTTCTCCGATAAATTCGATTTTCTCGATTGAAACAGCGAATTTATCGGAGAAAAACTCTACCTTGCTGCTGCTGATGACAGTCACTCAAACCATAATGAGTGAAATATGGAACAGCAGATGCCAACTTATGTTTAAGAGTTCGAAAACTGACCCAATGACAGTGATCAAGATAATTACCAGAAACATCAGAAATATTACTACTTTAAAATAAAATTATTATGTTCGTAGAAATACCACATACATTTTCTATCATTTTTTTTGTATTAAAAACGTTTTTTGTCAAATAGAGAATGGGAACCTGAAACTAAACATATAAGCTAAACCAATACACTGGCTCAGGCTCATAGAAAGAACTAAATGTTTCTGTTCCCTGCAAATATATTTTCCTTTTTACAACAAAATTATTGTTATATATGATTAGACAATCACTGCCAGCCCTAAATTTATGATACATAATTTATTATTTGCATGTTTTCTGTAGATTTCGTAACGCGATGTTTGTGTAGAAGTCCTGTATTTTTTTATTTTACTTTAAAAAATCTTTCTTTACTAAATATATTTATTTTATCTTAATCAACTTCTTCTAAAATCTTTTTCCATATTCCCGATTTCTTTCCGCCCAACGGCTCAAAAATAAAAAAACAAAAAACACAAAAAAATATAAAATTAAAAATACAAAAAAAAAAAAATTCAAAAACATAAAAATACAAAATCTAAAAAAAAAAAATATATATATATATAGTAGTATATATTTGTTACGACAAAAGTAAAAATAATTGACAAAATGCAAATCGTAGATTGTCAGATTATAGTTAGTTTTTGTGAAACTTATTTTGCAACTTTCACTAAGGATAGCTGCGAGCTGTAGTAACATTAGAGCTTATCGAGGCTCGCTTTAAAACTGTTGACAGTTGGGAAACCGATTACTTTATCTGGTAACATGTTCCATGCATTGGCAATGCGATTGTTAAAAAAGTGGAAACGAGCTAAATTATTGCTGTACTTTCACGGTGAATTCTTTCTCTGTGATTTGCTCTTGTTGGAACTGTGATGAAAGGAAAGTGCCGGTTGACTATGTCGATGTTATTAATAGTTTTATGTTTTTGGATGAGGTCACCTCGTTTACGACGTTCAACAAGAGAAGATTGTAAACATCTGGACTTGTTGTCTAATTTTTTTAGTTTGTCTGGTATTTTTGTGGCTCTGCGCTGTATTGATTCAATAGTTTTTCATCCTTCACCAAATGAGGGTTCCACGCTGGAATTGCAAACTCAAGTAAAGGATGGATGTAGGTGGAGTAGAGTTGTTTCCATAAAGGAGCATTACGAGATTGGAAAGTGTGTTTTAGGGTGCCTAGCATTTGATTTGCTTTACATGAGGCAATGATGGATTGGGTTTCTACTTTAAGATTATTGTTAATTTGAATTCCAAAGTCACGCTCAGAGGTGGTTGCTTCCAATGTAGTTCGAATCGATATTGAACAAGGGCCTAATTCCTCTATTGAGTACTTGAAAGGTGTTAATTTTTTTTGGCCAAAGTGCATTACCTTGCATTTCTTTGAATTTAGCTCCATGAGCCAAGATTTAGTCCACAGGACAATTTGATCAATATCTGATTGGAGTTGAAGTTGAGCAGCGAGTGAATTGACAATGCTTAGGATTTTAGTGTCATCAGCGTAGATCATACAACTGTTTTCTTTGCTTATTACATCCGGCAGATCATTGATGAAAATGACAAATAAAATTGGACCCAAGACTGATCCTTGCGGAACTCCACTTGTCACAGGTAGCCAATTCGATTGATAGTTGCCAAGGATGACTCGTTGAGACCTGTCGAGTAGGAAAGCTTTTATCCAATTGAGAAGATTGCCTTCGATTCCGTACATTTTTAATTTGTAAAGCATTCGTTGATGTGGGACTTTGTCAAAAGCTTTAGCAAAATCCAAAAATACGACGTCAACTGGTAGCTTTCTGGCTATATTTCCAGTCAAGAAGTCCATTGTTTCAAGGAGATTTGTAATGCATGCTTTTTTCTCTAAAAATCCGTGTTGACTATTTGATAAAAGATTGTTTGATTTTAAATGCTGCATGATTGCCTTCTTAACTAATTTCTCCATTATTTTACACGGAATCGAGGTGAGGGATATTGGTCTGTAGTTTGATAGGTCGATTCTGGAGCCCTTCTTAAATAAAAGTGTTACATTTGCTTTGGACCATGAGCTTGGAATTTCACCATTGTCAAATGACTTTTGAAAGATGAGAGTAAGTGGATAAGACATTGAGGTAGAACAAAAGCGTAAAACGTGAGGACTGACATTATCTACACCAAGTGATTTAGATATATCTAGTGCTGAGAGTTCCATTAGAGTGGCCAGAGTATCAAAAGATATGCTATTGAGGGTTGTGTTAGTTCTACGATCAAAATGGGGAAGATTGTCATTGGATGGCTCTTTGCTGAAAACTGATTGAAATTGATTGTTAAGTGAGTTGGCTATTGTAATTTTGTCAGAGCTAATGATCTCACTGGAACTGGTGATTCGCATAGATGAGATCTGATTTATTACAGAGCGTTTACTATTTATGTATGAAAACAGTCTTTTAGGATTACGCTTATCATTGGCACGGGTAATTTCAAAAGATTTCAGAGAAGAATGACTTAATTTTTTAACAAACTTTCTAGTTTCCCTATATTCCCCAACCAGTGATGTGATTTTCCATTTTGAGCTGACCTTACGAGCCCATAGCGATTTTTCAAGACGAATAAGAGATAATAGTCCTTTTGTCATCCATGATTGTTTTTTGGCGATGGTTTTTTTGGCATACGAGGGATGAATTGAAGACAACATTCATTGTATTTGTTGAGCCAAAGTTGGTAACATTGTTCTACATTTAAGTCTTTAAAAATAGACGACCAGTCAACATTATTGAATTCTTTGTTGATTTTTTCGTAGTTACCATACTTGTATATAAATTTAGAGCTGTTGAAACGTGATAATTTTATGCTGGAAGCCAGTTTGTAATGCCAGGTGATAGTGCAATGATATTGATCAGACAAACCGAGTGGAGGACTGATGTTGATTTCGCTAGCACAATATGAAGAGTCACATATGATGAGATCAAGAGTGTTTGTCATAGGGCGATTAGCAGGTTTGAAAGTAGGGACAGTGACGATTTGGTGAAGAAAATTGGTCTCAGTTCTTCATTTGCCTCTCTTGAAAAAGAGAGGCAAATGAAGAACTGAGACCAATTTTACTAGAGGAAAAGACTGATTTGGCTGTCCAAGTAATCTCTGGGAAATTGAAGTCACCAGCAATGATGATACCGTTGTATTTTTTAGTCAATATTAAAGTTTTGGCATGGAAAATAGCACTTGAAATCTCTGAGAAGGCTTCGATACCGGAGGATGGAGGTCTATAAATGCAGTCTAGGAGCAGAGTTTCATTCAAAAGCTTTATTTCAACCCATAATTGTTCTGAATAGTAAGGATTAAAATCTTTGTGTAGTAGGGATTCCTCTATTTTGTTTGAGATGATTTTACTGTTTATTTATATAGCTACACCTCCTCCGATTTGGTTGCGACGGTCTGAACGATAGAGGTTGTAGTTCTGAAGAGAGGGAGTTGATTGGTCATTGAACCATGTCTCGGTGATAAAAATAATGTCAAAAGAGTTGTTTTCTGCAAGTAAGGACAGTTCGATGAGTTTTATTGGATTGAGGGAGGTTGCATTGATGTAGAAGCACGAAAGATGAGATAATTTGATGGAAGAGCTGGCCTTGTTAAAGAATGTTGAACTAGTGAGATGTTGAGAGCGACTAAATGGCTTCAGCAGCTGATTTCCATTTGAGGAAATATATATATATATGTATATATATATATATATATATATATATATATATATATATATATATATATATATATTTATATATATATATATATATATATATATATATATATATATATATATATATATATATATATTTATATACATATATATATATATATATATATATATATATATATATATATATATATATATATATATATATATATATATATATATATATTGTGTAAAAAAATCTTTTTAATATCATAAGCGCGTGTTATAAAAATATATAAAAACGGAAATACATATACAAAGAGAAAAAAATGGAAAACTTAATGTATACAATAATACAATATAAGTATATTTATTAATGCAGAAATAGTATATAAAAATTGTAAATATTTATTATTTTGTAATAAAAAAAACAATAAAAAGTTATTTAGTTCATAATTAAAATTATTTTCATTGCTTTTTAACCACGTTTCCGTGAGACTATTTTAAAATCGTGGTTTAGATTATGCAATAATAATTTTAGATTATCAAAATTTTTATTAATACTTCAAATGTTTAAATTGAAAATTGAAAAAATTATTTATTTTTTTTTTACTAAAAAATGGAGTTGATTCACGGACTGAATAGTATTCACTTTTAAAGTTTTTTTTGATTGATATAGTCATCAAAGCTGTCATTTTCCGTATCAAAATTAAATAAAAAATTTTCATCCATTTTGAAAGAAAAAATAATAAGATAATTTCGTAATCACGCAAATAATATATATAAAAAAAATTAAAATACTATTAAACTGTAACTTTTCTTTGAAGCCCAATCGCGTATGATTAATTTATCATATGAAATGTTTGCAAACTTTCCTGCCGCTTGTTCAATTTTCATCTGTTCTCTTAGACTCTTCCTAATTTGCACTGTCTCAGCGCATAAATCTCCACTTTATATAGATATTTTTACCTTAGAGGTTAGTGGCTTTTTTTAAAATGACAACTTTATCCTTAAAGTCCAGAAATTTTATGATTATTGTTTTTGGTTTACCTGATTTTATATGGTCAGTTCTGTGTGCCCTTTTAATTTTAATAACTTTCTAATTCTATTTTTTAAATTTCTGTTTAAATCTTGCAATATTATATAAATAGAAAAATTACTAATTTAGAAGTATTATTTAAACATTTTGTCGCTTTTGGTTTACAGTTTTGTCCTTACTTGCCTCGCTTTCATTTCGCAAAAATAGTTGCGCAATCGAATTAGACAAATGTGCCTTATCTATTAAATGTCCGTATTTACTAATTTTATAAAAAATATTTTTCTCAATAAAGAGACTCTTTCCCTTTTGTTATTTCCACAATTTTATTTACATAAACGCGTTTCTAAATAGACTACTGTATATGCTTTTTAAATTCGTACATTATTTTCGATTTTTTATTTTGAAAAGCAAAAAAATATTATTTTTCTGCATTTCAAAATAAAAGAGTTATTTTCAGCATTTTACCACTTATCAATTATATTTTATGAATTTTTAAGGTCCGATTTTAATTTTTAATTATACTTAAAAAAAAAATTGCTTCTGTTTGTCAAAACTGAGGGTATTACTCTAAAATCGTTTAAAACTCTTGCTATGTTTTTACAGAAACAAAAATATTTAAAAAATACTAATCAAAAAATGTGTGGGAGAAGATCTGACCCAGATTAGACCAATAAAAAAAGGTTTTAAACAAAAAATGGCAAAGGATGTAAATCAAAAGTAAATAACTAATAAAAATCTCTTTATTGTTGTCACGAAAACAAAATAGAAACTGGTTTAACGTACACTTTATAACAATAAAATATTTTTATTTAATTAGTATTTTTTAACTAATAGACCTTAATGACCTTACATAAGGTTGTATCCTGCAATGTTTCTATTTTCATTATGGTGCAACAATATTTTGCACCATAAATAATGTTATAAATTATGTTTTCAAAATTAATTCATAAAAATTAAAAAAAACTTTTAAGGTTACCATTTTTATTTTATAATCTTTAGTGGGGACAATATTTCTTTTCAATACATTCCATAAATTTTGAAGTTATCCTTCGCTTTATTTATTTTACATTCTTTTATTACATCGACAACAAGCTCAAATGGTAAAAATACATATATTATAACTTTTAAAATAATTAAATCAAATCAAATATATTTCTGAATAAAAGTTCTTACATCTTCTTACAGGATATTTACAAATAATAATGAGTACTAATATTAAGTAAACACCTGTCAAATTCAGTAATAATAATAAAAATAGTGATAATAACAACAATAAATATAACATAGATATCAATAATATTAGTGCTTATAAAAAGTTATACTATAATAATATAACAATAATAGTATAACAACATCAATAATTACAGTAATAAAAATTATTATTATTATTATAACAACAAAACACTAATAATAACAATAGTAATAATAATAATAGTAATAATAATAATAATAACAATAATAACAATATAAATATTAGTAATAATAGTTAAAAGTAGTTAATAATAGTAATGTAAATATTTATAAAAATAACAATAAGTAATAGCAATGACAACAAAATATATTATAGAAATTAAAAAAACAATACTCAAGACAACAAAAATTGATAATAGAAATTATAAATATTAAACTGTATTTTTTTTAATAAAAATAGAATAAACGGTTAAAAATGGTTTTAAAGGCTGAGAATGAATTGAGAGCTTTTAGTTCGTAAGTAAAGTTGTTCCAAGTTTTAATGCTTTGATATTTTACAGATTTCTGCTCGTATATATGAGAGCGGTGTTTAGTGACAGATAGATTTAAATTACTATTGTGACGAAGGTGATAACAAGTGTTGGAACTTTTGGAAAAAAAATTGATGAAAGTCAAAGGTAGGTTATTGTGTTGGTGGCTCCAGACAAATTGACTTAAAAGTTGAATATAGTCACATAGTTTTAATACTTTAGAAGTAAGGTAGAGCGCATTAGGATTAAAATTAATATTCTGGAAATAAATAATTTTTAAAGTCTTGTTTTGGAGGTGGGGAATAAGATTTTATTGATGGAACTGCCCCCATATTTGGCATGCATATTTTAGATGTGAGCCGAAAATAGCATGACATATGTTCAAGAGTGTTTTAAGATTAACGTAATGGCGAATATTGGCCGACATGCCATTGGATCTACTTTGTTTCATTGGTAAGTCTTTACAGTGGGATAAAAAGGAAAAATTTGAATCAATTTTTATACCAAGATGGTTAAAAAGAGCCGGCTGGGAAATAGCATGCAATTTGATATTTTTTTGCAAATTTTTTTTTTTTTGTAATTATTAGTAACATAGTCTATTTTCCATTGAAGACAACAAAATAAAAAAAAATGATGGAAAGATTAAATTTTTTTGAAATACTTGTAAATAAGAATTCAATAGATTGAATTTCTAAATCACATATTAATTGAAGATATTTATTGTTGATTTTCTTTTTTAATTTGCAATTTTTAGTTGTATCAATATAAAACTACATATTAAATATTTTAAAAATGGTTAAAAATTGTTGACTTTTGATTGTTAACAAAAATTTGAAAAGTTGAGGATTAAATACTTTCGTTTAATTATTTAATTACAATTGAGATTGTGATCACATTTGTTGTTTAAATTGAAATTAACATCGAACTATTTATTGTTAAATTAACATTAACATTAAAATATTGATTTTTAAATTTACAAACTCACGTATCACGTGATCAAGTATCACGTTGTTTAAATTGACATTAACAACGAACTATTGTTTGTTAAATTAATATTAACATTAAAATATTGATATTTAAATTCACATACTCATTTGAAGGTGTGGTTACGTTTAATAAGTTTTAACTTTTAAATTCTCTTTAACAGCAACATGATAACTTTATAATTAAAATCCTCTTCTCTAAGTTTAACATCAAAATCTTCTTTAAGATTATCAAACGATTTATTTTGACTCTTTAGATGGTTTTCCATTACTGTAAACTGTTTTGAATTTCTTCCGTAAAGTTTACCAACATTCTATTTAAAGATTTTTTTCAATCAAATCTGTCTTTTGAGTAATTGCAGCAATAATCAACTATCTATCCTTCAAATAATCAACTATCTATCCTTCAAATAATCAACTATCTATCCTTCAAATAATCAACTATCTATCCTTCAAATAATCAACTATCTATCCTTCAAATAATCAACTATCTATCCTTCAAATAATCAACTATCTATCCTTCAAATAATCAACTAACTATCCTTCAAATAATTAACTATCTATCCTTCAAATAATCAACTATCTATCCTTCAAATAATCAACTATCTATCCTTCAAATAATTAACTATCTATCCTTCAAATAATCAACTATCTATCCTTCAAATAATCAACTATCTATTCTTCAAATAATCAACTATCTATCCTTTTCTCTTAAACTTCTTTTTTCTGACTATAAAAAACTTCTTTAACTGCTTAGGGCTGATGAACAGTTTAAAGACAAAAGAACTTGATAATGTAGACGACAGGTCTATAAGTACATTGCTAAATAGGTTGTTTGAACTAAAAGGTAGTTTAACATGCGACGTAGAAAAAAGGAATTTTGAGAATTACTTTATGGATGTGGGTGTCATTCATAAAACTTACTTATTTCTTTTTCCAGCCACCCTCACTCATACCCAATCAACACACTCAATTGTTTTTATGCATATTGATCATAGTAAGTTGACTTAGTAACCTCACCTAAATATTCTCTGTATAAATTTTCAAAACATAATTTTTTACACTTTGATTTTGGTTACTAAAGTAAAACTTACAAAAACTTCTGGTGAAAAACAGTCAATTATATATTATCTCAATTATATTTTATCTCAATTATATATTATCTCTACCCGGCACTAAATAAGTACAGAAATGTTTTGTAAATTGCAATTTATTGTATCTGTCTGGTACAAAACTATTTTAACATATATGTTTATCCAATTTGGTTATCCAAAAATTACTAATAATTAACCGAAATAATAAAAACAAATGTTTTGATAAATGATTAACGTGTGAAAATAACATATTATTTTATAACAAAAATTCATGAACAAAAATTTTTCTTGATTTTTAAATTAAATCCTTTTCTTATTATTTGTCTGAAACTTTTTTTCATGTTTTATTTTAGTCAAAACATTTTTGAAATAAACGTTGCTCAAAATTACCATCGCTATTAATCAAAAATTAATTTATCAAAAGTATAACTTACCTTACTGCATCAAATAGGCTTACAAAATAATGAAAACAGTTTATATAGGAAGAAATAAATACTATTGCACTTACATAAATTTTTTGTTTCATTTAAAATTTCATCTTTTCCTAATTCTTTTAAAGATTTCTCTATCAAGGCAAAATAACTGTTTTCATTTCGTTTTACTAGGTCAGTAAGAAACATTTCCATTTTAGCTTGATCACTTCCTTTGTCCAAATCAAAAAAGTCTATAATGGCTGCTTTTGTACCTGTACCACGTGCAAAAATTTTCCATTCAGATGACATTTTTTCAGATAAAATAGATGTTATTTTTGGATCCATGTCTGCAAAAATAGCTTCTATAAAAGTGTAAAAAAAAAATCAAATCATTATTATTATGATAACCCTCATCAACATCGAAATCATCATCACTATCATCATCATCATCATCATCATCATTATTGTCATCAATGTTTTTCTATTTGGTATTACTCCAAGACTTTTGTGACAAATGATTTAAAATTTAGTTTTAAATACTAACGAAGTTCGAACTCTTCAGATAACTTTAAAACATGTTGTGAGTAAAAAAATTAAATTATCTTCATTAAGCGTCAGGCCTTAAGTAGTTTAATTATTATTTGTAAATATGATATTAAAAAAATTTTTAAATTCTCCGAAATCAAATAAATCTGACAAAAACGGTTATGCACCGTTAAAATAAAGGTATTTACTAAAACAATAGTCAAAGTTGTAGTATTTCAACTTTTTTTTTTTATATCAATTTCGTGACAAACCCATCATCAAAAAATTTAGAAAACTCTCTGAAGTTAAGCAAAAAACGCAGTTCAAAACTTATGACTTTTTAAAAATAAGATGTTGTGCGAAAAAAAAACATTCACGCTGTTTATATTTATTGATGATATTAAAATTTAGGCAGTGTGTACCGGTAATTTAAAAAATTGTGTTGGCATATTAAACCAATGCGCAACATGAATAAAAATTTAAAACAAAGCAATGGAAAAAGTAGATGATGATAGAATCAAAAACCTATTCCAACTTTTCTTAAATTTGAAAAAAAAAAAACCAAAAAAACGAAAAAATGGTGTTCGATTGTTTATTATAAATTTAATCAACTTTATTATTGATAAAACCGTATAAGCTTTAAACGTTTCATCTTTTAAACAATTTTTCATAATAATTGTTGAACCAAAAGCATAAGTAAATAAGCTAAGTAAGTAAAAGAAATTCTATATTCGTTTTAAAAAAATACTATATCAAGTTACATTAGCTTGCAAAACCAAATGCTTTTGTTAAAACATATCATTAAAGAGTTGTGTGTGTGTGTGTGTGTGTGTGTGTGTGTGTGTGTGTGTGTGTGTCTATATATATATATATATATATATATATATATATATATATATATATATATATATATATATATATATATATATATATATTAGGGTGGTCCAAAATTGTAAATTATTGAAATTCATTTCTCCACAAGGCTGCCTTTGTTCCTATTAATATTTGCAATATTGTAACCAAACTTGAAGCAAATCTGATAATATTTAGGGGTTGCTATAAATTTTGACTTTTTGAACACTATGATAAAAAATCAAAAAATTAAACGGAGCATTTGCAGCCAGGAGCGCGAAATAGAGGCAGTTTAGACTTGTTCCGGCAGAGTATATTTATCATATAAATATTTATATGATAAATATACTCTGCCGAAACAAGTCTAAACTGCCTTCGAACAGTCATCCAGGAGTGTACCAACTTAATTGCACATGTGGTTCATGTTATATTGGTGAAACAAGAAAAAAGATTTCCACACGAACTCAAGAACATAAAAATAATGTTACAAAAGCCAACTGGGAAACATCTGGAATAGTAGAACATTCACAACATTGTAATGGTAAAATAAACTGGGAGAACCCTAAAACGCTTTCTGTTATTTCAAACAACTACACAAGAAAAATTCGTGAGGCCATTGAAATACAACGTGTACAATGTTCAAAACCTAAAGAAAACGTTTTTAATCGTGACAATGGCAATTTGGTGATGACTCACCATTGGAAACCATTTTTTGTAAAATTAAAAATGTTGAATATCTGACGTTGCAATGACATCATTTGGTTACGTTTATTATAATTTTTAAACGCTTTTTTTAACGGTTTTATCAGTTCGATAATGGCTCTCACTATATGAGCCGAAATATTACGTGAAAAAAGAAATAAATAGTATGATACCGTATATGATGTTTTAATGCTTATATATATATATATATATATATATATATATATATATATATATATATATATATATATATATATATATATATATATATATATATATAAAATCTACAGATTCTTTTTTAGTCCTTCAAATCTAGAAATTAAAAAAAAATTCTAGTTCTTTAGGAATTAGTGAAAAAAGTTGTTTTACATAAAAAATTGTTTTACATAAAAGTGATTTTACATAAAAAGTGGTTTTACAAAAATAATAACTTTACTGTAACACTGTAAAAAGAACGCGGAAATTTTCAGAAGACAAAATGGTCTTATCATCAAGAACCGCTTTATCACCAAGAACATTGCCACAAATATAAAAAATATACAAAATTTTTACATAAAATCATTACACTATAATGGTATTAAAATGTCAGATAACAAGTATACAAACATATTTATCTTTTTTTTTCCCTTTTTTTTTTTTTTTTTAATTACTAATGCAGTGTTCAAAATATATTTATATTTAATAAAAAATAAGAAATTATTTAAGAAACTTGCAGAGAATAAATTTAGAAAAAATCAGTAACTAAATTTTTATACCTTAAAACACTCTTTTTAATTTTTTTTTTAAAGCAATTTAAGTTTTTTAATTAATATTATTTAAATTAGGGTAACTTAATCGAACCTCGCCCACATCCGCACTGAAATTGATGTTGACAGGCTGTTATTAGACTTACACAGATGTACTATATATCTTCAGCTACAAAACTGTTTAGATTCTTTAGATTTTATGAGAGTAGTTGGCAGTACCATAATAAATTGTACAGTGTGTCAAAAGCACTGATTCTCGTCCACTTGAACTCAATCTCGCCATGTTGATTTAAATTCACCCACTGCGTGACTTTAAAAAAGAACTTATTACCGCCTAGCGCGACATTATATAGAGGTAAGTGAGATTAAATCTCGTTAGTTAATTTGTATGCTCAATTGCACCATTAATTGATTAATAAAGAAAGTATAAAACCATGGGGTTTTTTTGAATGCGAAAGTTTCTAATTTTTTTTTCTAGGCCAATACCTTTTTTCTTCTTTTTCTTTGAGTCGTTCAGCAGTATTGATAAGTTGCTGTTGTTTTCTTTTGCATTTTTTTCTTTCCTATTGGATTTTGTCTTGGTGATATTTCAGCTTTGCTAAGTATGCTTCTTTAGCTATCTTTTTTCGTGCGAATGCCTTAGGATATGCCAAGACATTATCATCTCCATTACCTGCATTTATAAAAACATATACTCAATAAAGGTACAAATGTTTAAATAATTTTCAAAATTTTAAATTATTTTAAAATTAAAAGTTGCATTGTTGCTATGAAACTATTGATCGCTTTGTGAAATGATTGACTTACCAGGGTAGGAAGAGTTTGCAAATGGAAAATCTGAAACTGTCGTAGAACTAAAGTTTGGTGGTTCTAAGATTTCTTTTTCTTTTCGCTTAGTAAGATTGAAAAAACTATTCACAATGAAGTCAACATTTTTTTCCTTAACTGGATTGACCAAATATGTAATCTGCGCATCGTGAACAACCGTTTCTGCTTCAAAAATAGAAGCGTTACTTTGTAACGAATTGTGAATTGCGTTATCTTCTTCAGTGCCATTTTGTAATTGTTCTAGATGATTAGCAACTTTTCCAGCATCCATAGAAGCATCAAAGTCTGAAAAAATAATTTCTTAACCAATTGATGATTGGAATTTTTAAAAAAGTGATAAATAATACTATTGAAAGCAAGTTAGTAAACTTTATGCTTCATTCAGAACTTTTATCAATTTGTACATAAAGTATTAGTCACAATTGCTAGCTTAGGTTTAAATAATAATTTTTATTGTATAGTGATACTTGAAAAAACACAATAGTACAATATTAACCGAAGAACAATTGTTTTCAGTAACTTCTGTTTCTTTTGCTAATGCTTAATTTTGATGCTCAGATATATTTTTGGACATGCTATTAAGAATAACAGACAATTGTAGATTATCAACTGAGCATGATTCATTTCAGTTTCCATTATTTGTAAGCATTATGATGCAGTCAAAGTCATGACATTATTAACATTAATAAGAAGTCCACTTTCTGCTGCTTTCTCATGCACATTCCCTATACCCAACACAGGGTCATAGTACTGTAATTAGCAAATTATTTTTTAATTAGTTTCCTTAATAACAATACACAGAGGAAATGTATTGAGGATTAAATAATTTTTGAAGGCAATCAAAAATACATTAACGCAGATATCATCAATTTTTGTCAAAGCAAATATCAAGTAAAATTTAGGTTCAATTTCATGCTAATGCCAAGGATGTTGAATTAAGAGTAATTAATTTATAAAATAATTTCCTCAATAATATATAGAATAAAAATACATTAAAATATACTTCTTGTGAGCATTCAAAATTATTTAAATATGTCATCCCAATTTAATCAAAATATAATGGGGTCACGGCGAAAGGTTTTTTTTTAAAACTGCTGGTAGCGTGAGTCTTCATATGACATACTTCATCTATTCTTGCCCAACTCGGCGAGATTAAATGCATTGGGCGACAATATATTTATTCTGTGGGCGAGATTGAGTTAACTTGGTAGGTTGAGCAGAAAACAATTTTATACATATTCTACCATTTCTAGCAATTATAAATGTTATTACAATCAGAGAATTAATAGTGAAGAACAAAATTAAATTACAATCTAAATTGCACAACAAATAATTAACTCGGTAGAGTTGTATTAGCTGGTTTGAATTTAGCAAATTAAGTAGCAAAAAAACTACCGAAAACCAACAAATTTTCTTTAAGAGATACTTCTTTATTTATGATTCTTTTGAGGTCAAGGTTGTTTTGATTTTAATAAGGCTGGTTTGCTGCTCTAAATGAACGTCTTTTTGATGGTGCAGCGTGTGAGTTAAATGACAAATTAAAGATGGTGGGCAAGATTGAGTGATGGGTGAAATTATGTAAAGTTACCCTAAGTAGTAAAAAGTTTTTACTAAGAACTTATTTCAGATATGAGGCGCACGATAAGTAACTTTAAATTACTCAAGCTTATTTACCTCTAACAGGGTACTATTTGTGCGCAACAGATATTTATACTCTTCTTTTTGTTTATAAAGACTGTAGAGAATTGAAGAACTTTTCTGCATTTTCTATTAAAAGTAAGACTTAAAACATAATAAACATTTAGTTCAAACAATGTTAATAAAGATATTTGTTCAAAAGGAGATTTTGAGTGTTCTTTTTTATTTTTTTAAATTAATTACACGTATAGCATGCTTCTGTTTACTATAAATCTTTCAATCTAAATTCTAAATGTCATATTTTTAAAAATCAGATTTATAAATTTTCTAGAGGTATATCCGACCCTGAGAGATAAAAATAAATATATGACTGATGAGCTAAAAAAAATTTATATCGGTTTAAAAAAAATGATTGTCTTAAATACTGATAAAACAAGATGAATCCAAACAACAAAAACGAAAAACAAGATGAATCCAACCTTTAAAAAAAGAAAATTAAAAATAACTCCTAGTGCATTTGTAAACCTTTATAATTTGAAGCTCACAAGAGCTTTATGATCCTGTGATATACAATGTAAATTTGTCATATACAATAAAATCATGATAAGATCCAATAATATATACAATGTAAATTTGCCTTGTATATATTTTCTTGGCAAAAATGAAGAAACAAAAAAGATAATTTTATTATTTAATAAAAGTTTAACGAGATGCCATGATATAACTGTTCGGAATTTAAAATTTAATAAATAAATTTTTTTGCTATTTCTATGCACTTAAGAATTTTTAGATTTAAAAATTGACTTTTTAAGTTTTAAAAAGTTTTCAGCTATTTTTTTTTTTTTTTTTGCAATTTAAACTTGCAGTTGTTTTTATTTTTTTGATAAATTTAAAAAAATAATGATACATATATGGCCAGAACCGCCTTCGAACAACGGACTAGTTCTGAAGCCAAAACTCTAAACACTACACCACTACACCACTACATCACGACACCACGATTGCATAAATGGTTATGTAACTATTATTAAAGCTAAAAACTTGCATATTTTAACTTTACCAATTTACCATCAAAATTTACCGGCAAAATGGTAAAGTATAAATACGATTACACTGGTAAAATACAATTACCGACAGACTGGTAAATTATATTTACCGGCAAATATTATTAAAATATATTTAGCGGTTCACTGGTAATTTATACTTACCGGTAAATTGATGAAATATGACTACCAGTAAACTTATAAATTATAATTACCAGTAAATTGGTAAAATATATTTACGGGTAAATTGGTAGAAAAAAAAGGTAAAAGTTCAGAGTCGCATTCTTTTCCCGGATTAAAATTTTTTGTCGCATTAGTTTATCAACTATGTTCATAGTCATAGAGGTCTAGTTTATACCTAGTAAATGCTAATAAATATTTTGTCCAGCTGCTTTTAGTCTGGATTCTTTATTTTTCTTTTTTAATCTTCTTTATTAAGATTACCTCCTTTATCTGTTATTTTTTTAATAAAAATGTTGTTATTATTCTCCAAATAATGCTTGACACAGCACGTGAGATAAATTATTCTTTTTTTTTTGGTGTGATTAATCTGTTGTTTTGGTTTTTTAACGAAATTATTTTAAAACTAATCTTAAACCTCCTTTGAGAAAAATTGAATATTTTTAGAGTTTAGATACCTGAACTTTGTGCTCAAGAAATTTGAACACATATAGAACCAACTATAGAGAAAAAGAGTTCAGTGATGAAACTGTAGAGGTAATGAAATAATTCAGTGATGAAACTATAGAGATAAAGAATTAATTCAGTGATGAAACTATGGAGATAAAGAATCAGCGATGAAACTGTGAATTTTTAAAACTTTCTCTTTCTGTAAAAAAACCAACTTGAACTTCTTTCTTTATTGAAGTTTAACTGACTTGCCAAAGTCGGTACTTAATGGTCTTTTGTTTAATGAGATTATTCGGTGGTCATCAGTTATATTAGAGGTACCATAGCTGTCTGAATCATGCTTTCTTAATTTTGAGTTGCTATAGATCTGTGTCACCGTACTTTTGATTGAAAACTCTTTGCCCTAAACCCCTAATAAACCCAACTTTGTAATGCAAAAATCCATTTTAATTATAAAGAAGGTTTTTGAGAACTGTTTGGGTTTTATAAAGTTGTGTAATTTGCTGCAGAATGTGGTCTAGAATACTTTGAAGAGTACAAACTATTTTATCCTAACTCATCTGGTCATCAAATCAATCTAAGACTTACAACTGGAACTCCTTCAGTCTCTCTCACATTATACCTTGAGACTGGAGGACATAAATTTTGTATTTTTTATTTTTAATGTATTTTATTTATTTTTAATATTGTATTGAATATGTATACGCATATGTACCGATTTGTAATTTTTTTTTTTTTTTCCAATATTGTATTGAATATGTATACGAATATGTTCTGATTTGTACTTTTTTATTTGTTATTTTTAATAACTTTTTTCAATTTTTTCATTTTTCTTTTTTTTTTTCTTTTTTTTTCTTTCTTTTTTAACTTTATTTATTTATTTTTTTTTTTTCTTTCTTTTTTAACTATATATATATATTTTTTCTAATTTATTTTTTAACTTTAAATTCTTTTTTAACCTTTAAATTTTTATTTTTTTTCAAACTTATTAATTTCACTCTTTTATATAATATTGGAAGATGTAAAACTTTTTTGTATTTTTCTGTATTTCACGAAGGGGCTTGATGATTAGACACTTTTACTTCTACTTGCCCCAGTCAGCTTGTAATTATATATATTTGTTTAAATTTATAGATAACATTGTAAAACGTGTAAAATAACGAAATAAATAATAATAATAAATTGTATTCATTTTCTTCTGGATGTTGTTAGATTAATTTCCCAACACCGTCTCACTTACTTTTCTCTCCTAAAACATTTTATGAACATGCTTCTTTAGCACAACGCTGATGTTCTATTTGAGTTTCAAGCCATGTTTTCTCATTTTATCAAAATCTGTGTAAGATTAGGACCCGTAACGATACGTAATATTTAAGAAACGAAACAACTAAAGCTAGTCCGTAGGCTTAAAAAAAATAAAACCATTAATAAAAATTTGCAATCTTTAATTATTAGAGAAAGAGATCACTTGCGACTTGTGTTAGATTGTATGTGCAACATAATTTTGTACCTATCGAAAAATAACTTATCTTTTCGTGGTTTTTCAGACAGATTATTTACTCCTCAAAATAGAAATTTTTTGGGCATAGTGGAACTGTTGAGCAAATACGTTGCAACCTTTAACGAGCATTTACAACGTATTTCTTCTCAAGAATCTCATATTGCGGAAAAAAATTCAAAATGAGTTAATTTCTTTATTGGCATCCGGAATTAAAGATAATATTTTAAGACAAACTATAGATGCGAAATATTTTAGTATAATTCTTGACTGCGCCCCTGATGTCAGCCATACTGAACAACTCTCCTTTACATTAAGATTTGTTGATATTTCAAGCGATGATATAAAGATTAAAGAACATTTTTTAACTTATCAAACTGTTGAAAAATACACTAGACAGTTTTTATTTGAAATTTTACAAAAGTTGTTGGAAAATTTAAATTTAATGAATTGTAGACGGCAAGGATATGATGCAATGGTGCAAGGATATGATGCAAGTTAATAATGAAATATGAAGGGTAAAAATAAAGTACAAGAGTTTGTGAACTAAATGCATTTTTTATGCCTTGTGGATGTCATTCTCAAAATTTAGTTATAAGCGGTTGTGCAACATCTTGTACTGAGTCGATATTATTGTCCAACGAATGTATACACTGTTTTCAGCTTCAGTATCTAAATGGAACATACTAAAAGATCATGAATCCAATTTTATAGTTAAACCTCTTTGTGAAGCTTGATGGGAAAGTCGAATTAAATGTTTAAAACCAATACGGTAGCAAATAGCGGAAATTTACGATGCTTTAGTAACTTTGAGTGAAACAGACTCTTCTGATATTTCCGTTAAACATGAAGTTTATACATTATCTGAACAGATAAGCACTTTTTCTTTTTTGGTAATGCTTGTTACCTAGTAATATTTTACATCGTGTAAATATTATTAGCAAATCTATGCAATATGCAGCCATAGATATAGCCTCAGAGTTTCACTTATGAAATCATGTACAGAATTTGTGACAGAATATAGGGTAACTGGTTTAAAAAATTCTCTAATGGATGCAAAAGACTTGGCTGAATCTTTGGAAGTTGAACCAATTTTTATGGAAAAAAGATTACGCCGTAAAAAAAAAATGTTTGCTTATGAAAGTAGAAATGAGATTGTAATAAGTTTAAAGAACAATTTTAAGAACAACATCTTTAATGTAGTTTTAAATAATTCCATAGTATCTCTTCAAAAAAAATTTCAATAATTGCATGAATTTCACTAAACTTGGGGTATTTTATATAATCTGAAGAAATTACCTGCGGACAATAATTAACTTAAGTTTTGCAAAGATCTGCATTTAAAATTAAAAATGGAAAATTATTGCGATATTAATGGCGCAGAATTATTTAATGAGTTGAAATCTGCATCCAGCCTTTTACCTGAAGATATTCTTGGACGTCCTCTAAATGTCTTGAATTTTATAAAATCCAGCGGATTGCAAAATAATGTTCCAAATTGAAACATTATTGTGCAATATTTCGATTTTTTTATTTTTTTTTATTTTTTAATTCACCTCCCCAAGGCCGATAAGGCCACTATAGATGAGGATGCTACTTGTGGTTATAACCCTCTCTCAACTCTATAACTCCGATTTTCCGATTTCTCTCAGTTCTATAACTCTGATTGTGGTTATAACCCTCTCTCAACTCTATAACTCCGATTTCATCAAGAATAATGCTTAACATACCAATTACTGTCGCAAGTGGTCAGAGAAGTTTTAAACAATTGAAGCTTAAAAAAAAGCTATTTACGATGTACTATGCGTGACGAACAATTGAATAACTTAGCTAGCTAAGTTATCTAACATAGCTATATTATCCACCGAAAAGGAAGTAGCAACACAATTAAACAAAACCGAAATTGTATAAAGTTTAAATTGGTTTCTGTTTAATTTTATAAATAAATGATTTGTGATTTGTATTTGGACCTTAATTTCCTTAGTTAATTAATCCTCCCTTTGAAAGGCAAAACATTGATATTTATTATTTCACATTAGGTTTTATCAATAACTACCAAGTTATAATCAAATAAATAGTTCATAAAGGGCGCAATTTAAATCTTTGCCCGGGGTGCTAGAGTTTTTTTGTTCTTTTGCTCGTAATTAAAAACCTCAATAAATCACAAATCAAATATAATTGTATATCACAATGAAAACTTAATGCATAAAATAATACATAAAATTATTTAACGTTTAAATATAAAAAAATATTTTATCAAGAGACAAAATAATTTCTTTAAGCTTATTCTTATATGAGAGGTGGTTCCATTTTAGAGGAAAATTAAACTGTTTTATAACTATTCTATTCCAAACAGAAGCTCCGCGAAATGCAACGTTGGTTTTTCCAAAATTAGTTTGATAAAATGATTGCCGAATTAAATTGCTAATTCTCAAATGATATTTATTTTTATCTTTCAAGGTATATAAATTATGTAAAGAAATTGGGGAGGAATTAATTTTACATTTGTACATAAAACGAAGAGTATTAAAAACTTTGAGTGTTATATATTAAAAAAATTTTTTAAATAAAAGAGGCCATGCATGAGTAAACCTGACTTTAAAATTGATAAGACAAGCACCTTGTTTCCGCTGACGATAAAAAGGTTCGAGTTTACTTTCTTTAGCACTACACCAAGCAATATTTGCATAGTTTAAATGACAATGGATAAATAGAAAAATATATGTTTATTTAACTTGACTTAATACGTTAAATAAGTATCCGTAAACCAACGCATGCGCAGAATATCATTTTGTCAACTTATTCAACGATCTACTTATTTAACGTAACACCGTTATTAATGCCAAAAAATCCCTATTGTTTCAGGATTCATTTTTCCTGAATTTCTGGTAGACAACAAAAAAAACATGCAAGAACGTTTGGGGTCGTCCATAAATTACGTCACGTTTTCAGGGGTGGTTTTGTGACGACTCATACAAAACTTGCTTCTTAGGTGTTACGATATTGTGACGAGGGAGAGGGGGTCAAAAACGGTCAAAACTTGCGTGACGTAATTTATGGACGACCCCTTTGAACAAATGGGTTCTCTCGGTCCCGTTTATATAAAAAAATGAATCCTTAATTATTCTAATAATGCCTTAATTATTCGTATAAACCCTCAAGTATTCATAAATTGAAGTTTATCAAAAATTAGCTTAAAGTAATTTTTAATATAAATTTTATTTTTGTTTGCAATTATGGATTTATTGCTATGCCATTACAGATTTATTGCAATTATGGATTTATTGCAATGCCATTACAGCCAAGCATTTGCCTAATATTACGACTTACAAAACAAAGCTTCGTAATAATCTCAAAGAATTCAAGTCAAAGTTTCCTGTTGTAAACAAAGATCTTCTTTCTTTAAGAAATTCTGAAATAGAAGCTTTTATTCCCATGCAAAAAGAAAATAAAGACTTGTTTTAAAGTATGAGTTTAAGCACGCTTTTTTTATGTTTTATTTTATCTATAAAATAATAATTCTTGACAAACAATCTTTAATTAAATATGTTTTTTTTGGTTATATTTAGTTTATATGTTATGACTTTACAAGTCCATGGAAAAATGATAACTGTCCTTACAACTCTGCTGCTGTTTTAATAAATTCATCTCATAAAACACATGAAATTTTTCGACTATTAACTTCTGTTGAGTTGTTTGAGAAAGCAACCTTTTATTCAAGATACCCAATAATCATCAATCAAGACATGGTTTAAGATTAGTAAAGGCTTAGTGTAGACTTGGTAGACTCCACTTGGTCCAAGTGGAATCTAAAAGTTTTTCTTCACGAGTGTTTTCATAACATGTGTTTCATTTGAGTCTTCTGATTCTTTTACAGAATTAAATAGTATAAATATTTCTTATAAAAAAAGAACCCTATAACAATTGCAGAAACAATAAATTTGCTTCTATTCTTTGTTTAATTGCATTATCTACAGTTTTACATAAACAAATTTGGTCAATTTATCCTAAATTTGGACTTGAAAAGTATAAAAAGTTATTTAATGTAAGTATATACCCATGTGGTAATCATAAACAAATAAAGAAATTCTGAGTATTTTATGGTGTAACATTGATTGTCACTCTATTTCCAAGGATAAAGATATGTGGTCACCAAATCATTTTGTCCCTATTGTGAAAAGAGAAGTTTTATGCTCAAAGCAAATTTGTCAAAAGTGATTTAAAAAGAGGATCGTGTTCAGTTTTGTCAAGTGTTCTATCACATTCTTCTGTTACCACTAAGGTTCTTAATTTATCTTGTCAACCTCCTAAAAATCTATTTTCAAATAAAAAATCATTAGTTTAATCTCACATAAAGTTTTGCATAGATAATGAAACTAAAATTATAGATGTAAATATTGATATTACTCCTAATCCAATCTTACTTAATTGAATTCCTTGTAAACATCTATCTCGCGGTAGACATCTATCTGCTGGCAAAGATGATTCAATATTATTAGATTTAGTTAATAAAATATTTATTCCTAACTTGTCTTTTGTTTTTCCTGTTTCTGGTGAAAAAAAAAAGATCATTTTTACATATATGGCTACTTGAATATTCCTGATTAGCTCACTCACAGATTAAAGATGGATCATACTGCCTTCCATGTACACCGTTGGGTAACAGAATTCCAAACAATACCACAATAATAAACTTTATTTAAAAACCTTTTATAATATGGGGTAATGCAACTCGTGCTTATATGGATCACGACATAATTGTCGACTTCATCAAATGTCAATGTGTTGTCTTAACATGCTGCAATCCAGATCTAATTCAAAAAAAATCTGATTGAAGTTGACATCGATAATCTTATAAAAAAACTTATTATAAGTAATCGAAATAAATTAATTTCTATTATAAAGACAATTATTTTTCTTGCCTGCAATGATGTTGCTTTTCGAGGTCATCGTATGACAGTAAGTATCATCCAGAGATCGGAGAAACATGTAAAGACAACATTGGTATAGGTAACTTTGTAGAGCTTTTAAATATTTGTATTGAAACAGATGACAAAATTCTTGAGCACCATATTTGTTCGGTTCTTAAAAATTCAACTTATATATCTAAAACCGCACAAAACAAACTTATTGAATGCTGCGGAAAAACAATTGTAGAAGTTCTAATTATGAAAATTATAAAGTCAGGTTATTTTTCAATCTTGTGTGATGGTAGAACCTCTGATTGTTCTAATGTTGAACAACTAACTCAAGTTATAAGATGTATCTTATAACTTGAGTTAGTTGTTCAACATTAGAACAACTAACTCAAGTTATAAGATAATGACTGTGATAATGTTAGTTGTGAAGATTTTCTACAGTTTATTGAATGTAAATCTGGTTCAACTGGTCTTAGTCTTGCGCAAAACATAATTTCTGAAATTGATGATCTTAGTCTTGATATCCAAAAATGTACAGGTCAAGGATATGATGGTGCTGGGGCAATGTCTGGTAAATATTTGTTCAATTTGTGTTCACTGCGCATGCCATAAACTTAATTTAGTTGTTTATAAATCATGCAATGTTCATAGTGTTAGAAATGTTCCTGATCAAATCAAAGATATATCATATTTTTTTTAACTTATCACCTAAACGTGCCATCTGTCTCAATAAATTCATTTTTCCTGGTTGAGCAAAATGATACATATCAAACTAGATGGGTTCAGAAAATGGGTCAATGGTCTGGATGTTTTTTTTTATATCTACATATCCGTAATCTATAGTTATCATATATAATATGTAAAATCTGTTGTTTCATGGATACTCTATATACCACCCATGAACTATACAACATATAGTAGGAGGCGTGAACTATAGTTCATCGTCAGAGCTAGCATTGAACCTGGAATCTTTTAATTTTGGTTTATTGATTTTTTAAATTTTTTTTTATTTTAAACATACTTCAGCCTTGTCTTTTTTTATAAAAAAAGTTTAAAAAGCTGTTTAAAAACGTTTCCTTAAAAAAATCAAAATAAACACGAGATATTTGCTTAAACCGAAGTTTCAAAGTATACAAAATAACACACATAACACTTGTTTTATATTTTAAAATTTGAAAGTAAACGTTCAATTTACAAAATATTTGCGCCAATTTCTATTTTTAAATAAACAGCCTATTTCTAATTCTTATTTAGATCAGGTCTTTTGAGAAGATAACTTGCGGCGCATCTATTAAAGAATCATTCAATACTATTCCAGCAAGGTGTCTTCCATAAAGTACGTAGCAGGTATGAGGGATGGGAGGAGGGTGTTTACCAGTGCAAGGAGGAGGGGGTGATAAAGACAGCGAGTACTTACGCAGTTTGACTATCTCTCGTTCTCTATCTCTCTAAAAACTTGATTTTTTTTTAAACAAAAGCATTAAATTTTATGAGTTTAAAAAGGCAATATTTTGTTATGAAAAAAAGTAATGTTGAAATAACTAAAGAAATGTTTTGAAATGTACGTGCGCAGAGAGAAGGGGTGGGGGGAGAGGGTTGTTAAAAGCGCTCAAGTTGAAAGGGGTCCCTAAATCCGTGGTATTACTGTGTAAGTACATTATGGATGTCTCCTAATTCCAATTTCTATATTATTTTTATCATGGAAGTGTTATATTTTTTTACTTTCATGTTTTGTTATAGCATTTTTGACAATATTCTATAAAATACTTTTTTGACGTGACTTCAGCATTTTGAGCACTTATTCAGTGCCTCCTAATTTACTAAAATGCTTTGAAACTGGGAGATCTTTGTTTCAAAAATTCTATTTACCCATGCTTTTTTGCAGCCATTTTTAATGCGTATAAGAATGATCTCCTAAATCATCTTTTTTAACTTGCGATAAGTTTATCTGTCATAAACCCGAGCGTGAACTTTTCCATATAATGCTGTTCGGCCGCAATCTTTGAATATTATAGCAATTTTATGTCAGCTTGACTTTAAACTTAATATTACTGACAAAATGCAAAGTCGTGATGAATTCTCTCAAAGCCCTTATTTAGAGAGTTCTTTTCACTCAAAGAAATCGAAGAAGTCAAAGAAAAGAAAGCATGAACGAAGGGAAACTGAAAGAGAAAGCGGGGAATATCACAAGTAAAACCAGAACGTATTTTACTCTTGATTTTTATTCTTGATCTGAAATCAATTTATACCAAGAAGCTTTTTTTCTCACAGGGGGATCTCTTTCGAGTAGATAATTATTGTCTACTTTAATCTGCTTTTAAACAATTTTTTTATTATAAGGTATCCATTCAACCCACCCCTTTTTTACTGTGTCATTGAGTTAATTATATGTTTTAGGCTAAATTTTCCTACTGATGTTATTCAAAATATATTTTTATACAAGATAACTTTTATGTTGCATTTATATGCATGCTAATTACCAAGAAAGTTATTTTTTTTTATTATCTCTTTGATAATTTAAAACAATACAATGCAAAACAGAGATTTTAAAATAAATACATTATTTGTTATTATTTCTACAAGTTATTTGTTTTTTATTTGTGTACAAATAGTATACCCATTAGATAATTAAGGGTAAGTTTTATGGTAGGTTTTAATTTTTCTTTAGTTTTTCATAATTTAAATTGTTTATATTTTTATGATTTGAAATTTAGCTACTAAGTTATTAATAACATTTGGAAATAAATTAACAATAAATAATATACAATTATATATAAATGTATATAAATATACAATTATTTATAAATGTATGTAAATATACATACATACATACATACATATATATATATATATATATATATATATATATATATATATATATATATATATATATATATATGTATATGTATATATATATATATACATATATGTATATGTATATATATATATATATATATATATATATGTATATGTATATATATATATATATATATATATATATATATATATATATATATATAAATATAAGATTTTTATTTTAAAAGAGTAAATATAAAATTACATAAATTAGGAGTTATTTCAGCATTTAGAAATCATGGGAGAACATTTCTTCACATGTCTTCTTGCTGTCTTGTACTTTACAGGTACACAACATCAAAATGGAAGATAAAATAAAAATTCAAGCTAGATATATATATGTGTGTGTGTTAATTGGTTGGTTTTTTGATTGTTACTATGGTATTGGTTGTACATGAAATATTTGAAATTATTGGAAAAGTATACAATGATTATCAAGATGGTGGATATGAAGTGAATTTTAAAAGACAACTGCATAAATTTTTATAAAGTTTAAAAAACATTTTAAAATTGTCAAACAACATTTTTAAAATTTATTAATAACTACTTATGGTGTTTATAGTAGCATATTGACATTGATTATTGTTACTTAAATTCTTTATTAACTAATTCTTTATTGCTTGTTGCTTTCATGATTTTAAATATTTAGTATATACTTGTATTTGTCATATATATATATATATATATATATATATATATATATATATATATATATATATATATATATATATATATATATATGTATGTATTTATGTATGGTATGTATGTATGTATATGTATATATATATATACACACACACACAAGATGTAAACCAAAAATATACATTTTTCTGTGTTTTTTTATTTATTGTTTTACAAAATGTTTGGAATTTAATTCTAAATTGTCCTATAATTTCAAAAAAAAAAAAAAATCATTAAGTTTTGGGAATTTTAAACATTTGGGAATTCCGCAGTATATGCCATGCCATTGGACCGGCTAACAACTTGATGTGTGTGTATATATATATATATATATATATATATATATATATATATATATATATATATATATATATATATATATATATATATATATATATATTTATATATATGTTTAGTAAAGTCTCTGCATCATAAGTTATTAATTTTGAGTTTTTAATTATTTTGTTGTTTAAAATGTGTATTTAGTATCTGTAGAGTAGTAGAATTTAGAATAATGGATTCAAGTAATCCTTGCAATTTTTAAAAATTATGATGTTATAAAAATTTATATTAGAAATAGAAATGTTTAATTAACAAGTAAAATGTTTTGTGAAAGATGCAGCTATAATTTAAAGCACTCCTGTTTTGCTATTGGTTTGTTAGGCTTGAGTTTTAATTTTAGAAAAGTTCTTTTCCATAGTTTTATAAAAACGTTTTACCAGATTTAATGTTCTGGTTTATTCTGTCATATTTTAAAGGCACAAGTCGAAACACAAGAAAAATAGAAGATCTTCAAGCAGTAAACATGCTAGACGGGGATCAAGAAGAAGTAGCACTGGCTCTGATCACTTGCAAACTAATCCAGAACATTTACATCCATTACTTTTACGACAAAATGGTAATTAGTACTTTTAATTACTTAAGAGTTTTTATCAATAGCATACTTAAAAGTTTGATAGTAATAGGGATTATCTTATTCTGGATATTTCCGGAATTCCGGATATTTTTTTCAACTTTTAGTTTTTCCGGATATCCAAAACATATCCTGTAAATGCAAGTTTAGGTATATATTTTTTTGTATTATGATTGATTTTTAAGCTTTTCACTCATCAATCATAGAAAAATTTTGAAAAGTTTGAAAAAGTTTAAAACAACTCAGCTAAAAGCAGAATTAAGAGAAAACATATTCCGGATTTCTTCTAGATATTTTATCTAAGCAATTTAAGTGTAAATATTTAAATAATTAAATATGATTAATTGCAAAACACAAATTTTCTGATTTTGTAAAATTCAGGAAAGTTTTACAGTCATATACATTTTTTTACACTTGTTCAATCTGAAACACATGACTAACCAGCCAAAATGCATTGACATGCATTTTGGTTGACTAGTCAATATATTTCAATTGATTATTTTTTTTGCAAATCCTAGGGTAGGGTAGCAGAGTAGCTATTTAGTAGTTATTTTAGAAAAAGTAAAAATAAAAAAGAGTAATGAACAAAAAATTCTTTTTAAAAGGATTAATAAAATTTTTTATAAAGGATTTCCCAAAGTTCTATGCAATAAATGAATATTGTTTTAAAGTATTTCGTTCTAACATAAAAACTAGTCAACTTGATGTTCTTCTACATGGATAAAAAGTTGTGAAGTTTTAATTTTTTCAATATTTTATTCTAACTAGCCTTCAATTTGTATTTATGCAGCTTTACTTTCAACTTTTTCAGTCAGGAAAAATGATAAATATAGTTTTTAATTAATTTATTTTTTGTAAAACATTATAAAAGCAAAAAATTTAAAAAATTAGAAATAAATTAAAATAAAAAGCAAGAATTTATATATTCTTAAATGTTATATATTTAGCCATTTTATACTTAACTAACTTCTGCCTTTTTTTTTTCTTTCCTCCTCTATTTACCTTGATGAGGGCTTTATAAAAGTTGTAGGTAAATTTACAAGACCAAAATTGGCACACGTTTTTTGGGAAGGCTTGAATACTGGCATAGCTAGAAAGACTATACCTATGACCAGCAATATTTAAAAGAAAAACAAATTATACATTTGTAGGAATCCAACCCTGGACATTCCGTCGATGAAGTTAATGCCTTATCCAAATAAGCTAAAAGTGCGTATACTTAGTATCAAATAAAAATATTTATATAATACAAAATGTTATATAAAAGTATATGATTGCATCACATAGACATTTTCTTATAGGGACAATATACAATAACTTGTTACATTAAAATTATACAAATATATTTTACTAACAGGTGGCAATTTATATTTTTGCATTCCTCTTTAAAATATATATATATATATATATATATATATATATATATATATATATATATATATATATATTTTAAAGAAGAATGCAAAAATATAAATTGCCACCTGTTTAAAAAATATATTTGTATAATTTTCATGTAACAAGTTATTGTATATTGTATATATATAGGGAAATCATTTTAATTTCAACTTAAAACTGTTGTTTTTTTTTCGCTTTGACTTATCGAGTTTTGTAGAAAATAACAACACATTGTTAAAGTAACAAAAGTAAAAACAGTACACAAATTATTTAAAGTATAACATATTTTTTTCTATTCAAGTTAATTTTAACTTCCTATTTTGTTAGTTTTGCTTTCTATGTTTTTGAAGCTTTTTTCCACATCACTTAATATAATAAAACTTGTAAAACAGCCGTGACCAAGCTGTCTAAAATAAAATACTTATGTGTGGTCATACAAGATGAAAAAACACATGCGTGTCCTGGGAAGGCTTGGTATTGGTAACTGGTCCTTGTGTTTTTTCCACAACCTAAGTACATCTACTTTGTGCATCTCAGAGCAATTTTCATAGCATTATATGACTACATCTCTTTTTCAGTTTTTAGCTTCATTTGGCTAAAAAGAATTATGTTTTCAATGCTCTGTATTCTTTTTAAAATTTTGGAAAACATCTTTTTTTTGTAATGACTGAATTTTTGTAGTAAATACAAAATTGTTGAATTAAAAATTTTTAAAATCATTTTTTGGATTTCAACCAAAAAGTTAAGGTTAACAAGAAACTAATCTTTTCTCTCTTTTTTGGATTACTGTTTTTTGTTGACTTTTGCTAGTTCACCTGGGTTCTTAGTTTTTAAGTGGAGCCGGCATTTAAAGTAGATAAATGTTGCATCTTCAGCATTAGACAAATTTTTTTATTACATTACAGCAGGTAGTTAACTCTGTGGTAAACTCTATATGTTGAAGTAATATCTTAAAGGATTATTAGATTTAAGCATAAACGGACAACTAAAGAGCATCAACCATTATTTTTGTCCAAAATCTAAAAACTTTATTTCGCTTAATGGTATCAGTATGCAAAAAATAAATTGTGAGTTTGTATTTCATTATAAAATTAAAAAAACAACCAAATTTATTATTGTTAATTTATTTTATAGACAAGTTGTCGGTTTAGAAGGTAGTAATTTAAAATAATATAAATTCCATTTACCTCTAACCACATCTAACATAATGCAGAAGCATGTTTACTTCGCAGGTGATTTTAACATAAATTTGACAAATAGTTTCCAAAAAAGCACGTTTTTGATGTAGTAAATTAAATTAAAACCTTTTAAAAATTTCTTTTTGTAAAACTTAAATTTTTCAAAATTTATTTTGATCGTTTCATTTAAATTCTAATTTTAATACTTAATGCTGCAATCATAAATGCAATACTAAACCAATTAGCATTTAATTATTTACTTAATTTAGTAATACATAATGAAATAAGTTTACTTAAAGATGTTTTAAAATTAATTGAATCTAATTGAACAGTTTTAAATATTTTTTTTTTAGAAAACGATTTTAATAAATTTTTTTATAGATTTATTAGGAAATATGAGCTCTTCAAGAATCAGGCTTTAAAAGGAGTGGCGTGTGATCAAGCGCTATTACTGACCGCGCAAAGGATTTAATGTGTGTGTATATATATATATATATATATATATATATATATATATATATATATATATATATATATATATATATATATATATATATATATATATATATATATATATGGCCTTGGTCAGGAAGATATGCGATTGCTCTACATTATATGACCATGCAAATTATATTTTCTTTTGATCATTTGATCACTACTAACAACATTTCAAAGACACACTGAATAAAATAGATTTTGAATTATACCTTAAAATAAATAGCATTTAAACGTTTATCTTTACTAATGTTTTTATATTATTGAAACACTTTTAAATAAAGTAACAACTTTCTGATAATAATTTTTGTTTTAAGTATTAAAGAAAGTTGTATATAATTTTTATAAATTTATTTTATATAAATTATGTAAGTGTGCATTTTTTATAATAATTGTTATTAAAAAAGAAAAATTTATTTTGTTTTTACTAGTGACAACTTTTTTAGACAATTATAGTCTCTTTAATGAACTTTATATAAGAATCATTAAAGTTGCACCTAAAAAGATAAATAAATTTTTTTTAATAGCGTTTATGATTAAATAACTTTAATGTTTTTTATTTTAAAAATTATTTTAAAAATTTTTTTAATAGCGTTTATGATTAAACATCTTCAATGTTTTTTATTTTAAAACGCTTGTTTCAAAATAATGATAATTATGCTAACGATTTTTATATAAAGTATTAGGGATTGGCCATAATTTACGCAACGCTAAATTTATTTAAAAAACTCAAGTAGGAGATCTTAAGCTCTTTTATCCAGCGATTTTCATTAAACTTGATTTGTAATTTTAATTTTTCTATTAACTTAAAGCTCTGTGAGTGAAAAGTTTTGATCTTTTTTGTTTTGTTTGTTAATAAAGTTTAGCTTTGCGTAATTTATGGATGACCCCTTAATGAATATTATATGTAGTTTTTTTTATTTATATAATTATGTATTTTTTGTGACATGTTAATTTTCAAAAATAAATTTATGAAAAAACAAACAACATAAATTAAACAAAGCATGAAATGGTTTTGAAAAAAATTAAATAATCATTTTTTTTAATGCGTGATTAATTACTGGCATGTATTTACATGGAAACTTGATATTTTTAGATTAGTATAAAATAAAAAAAACACTATAATTTATATTAAGTGTGAATATTAATTATGATAAAGCATGATAATTTAATTAATATTCACAAATAATATAAACTTAAGTGCTTTTTTCAGAAGTAAATTATTCCTTTGTTTTAAGAGTTTCCCATGATATTATGAAAATATTAGTAAAGATAAATGATTTAAAGTTAATTATTCCAAATGTAATAAAAAACTTGATTTAAATAAACTTACGTTTTAATTTTTGATATTTAGTTTAAGTTTATGTATTTTAATTTTTTGTGTTTTAATTTTATTGAAGTTTTTTTATTTTCTCTTGCATTAAGAATTCTTTTCTTTTTTAAAATAAAGTTTTTTTTTAAGTTTTTTCAAAATCAAACCTAGGAAAGTTTTTTTTAGCGCATTTTTGAATTTTTATGACATGTTAACAGCCGTGGTCAAGTTGTTAAAACAAAGCATTATTTGCGTGGTAATATAACGTTGTATTCCCAATTGCATAGTAACATAAAATGCTGTATTCCAAATTGTCTTGTAATACAACAATAAAATTATAGTTAAATACAACTATAATAAAATTGTATATCAGGCATTGTTTCAAAGCTACAAGCTATACTTGTAAAGTTTGCATGTGGTATATATGCACTACTTTTAACTATGCTAAATGTGTTTTGTTATTTAATCATTCCATGTCAAATCAGAAGTGATATGTCAGCCTATGATTTGAATTTTGATTTAGATTAAGACCTCATAGCTACTCCTCATTAATTAAAAAATTTAGTAATGTTGTAATCATACGATCTTACACTATAGTATAAAATTCTATGGCATTATACAATATGTAATATCCTATGACTATATACTATAGAATGTAGTGTAAATGTAGTTGTATGGTCTTGCCATAAGGTTTAGTTATTTTATTTATTTCTGCTTGTAATTCAATAAAAAAAAATTTTCGTATTGGTGTTTTGATTTAAGTTAATAGTTGACGCAAATATAGATTCAAGACATCCATAACAAGATGCGCATTGTTTTTATTCAAACTTGATGTGACTAGGTTTAATCATGTTTTACTTCTTTATTTATATCTTGTGCCTTTTTGTAACAACTAATCTTTGTTAACACCTTAATCTAAACAATACTTAGAAATTAAATTAGTAATTGTAGAATGCAGCAACAACAACAAGTTATAATTCATTATAATAATATGATGCATTATATAATATATATGCACAATATAATAACCACATTAATAATACTAATAGTAACGTAGTTATTTTGAATAATAATATTAATAATAACAACAACTGCAATAGTAATAATAACAACAATAAAAACAATAATAATGTATTAGTAATAGTGGGGATGATTTCACTAATAGGGTTAAAATAAGAATGGTAATCGAGAAGAAAATTAAAAGAAAGATAAAGAAAAAAAAGCAGTTTTAATAAATTGGCATTAAAATGAGAAAAGTCAAATATAGAGTAGATAAAAGTATATGAAATTAAATTAAGTCATAGCAATTAGTAGTTTGAGATTTTCTGAGTATTTATATAGAAATAAATAAGCTATCAAACTGATAGCTCATTTTTTTTACATGAGATATCAGTTTTTTTATTGCAATCAAAAATAGAAAAGTTTAAGTATATTATATAAAATTTATTGTTGTTAAATTTTTCTGCCAAACTCAAAAAAATAATTGTAATTAATTTTCCACACTTGCACCCTTCGGGATACAGAACAAAAAATTCAGAAACAAACTTAGCATGCAATTGTAGACAAAAAACAATTGTCTCTTAAATGGTAACAACCTAATATCTAACATAAGTTATAAATGCGTAACATATATCCAAAGCAAACCTGATAAAATTTATATCTCAGAAAGAGAGTAAGAAAAAAAGATGGTCAACTATAAATAATCTTTTAAAAACAAAAACCTCCCAAATTCAACTATTCATTTTAAATATTAGGATATTAGGGGAAAAACAAATGTAGCCCTAACTCTAACCTGGTCAATAATTACAAAAGTACTAGCTTACAACAGTTTATCAAAAAGATTTTTACTTTGTTTGCATGAGAAACTCGAAATTATTTCACACTTAAACCCAGAAGAAATCCTAAATAAAAAATCTGAAGTCTGATCATGTCACCATAAAAATAAATTTTGTTTACATGAACCTAAAAGTTGATACCAACATAAAAACTTTACTGTCAATTTTTTATAAAAAAAAAGCCAATAAAAAAGCTAATTAAAAAAACAATAGATGTTAAATTTTTGTATATTTTTTACATTAAAAATTTGTTTTTGTTACCTGGTGATCGCGGTAGGTGAGAACTTAAAGCAGAAATAAATCAAAATAACTAAAGCTTATGACCATATGACTACATTTACACTACATTTTATTTAGTGTAAATGTAGTTTGAATCATAGGAGTTTACATATTGTATTATGTCATAGGATATTACACTATAAGATCTTATGGTTACATTTGCACCATATTGTATTAAAATCTTTTTTTTAATTGTATATTATTTAAATATACAAATATATAGATATATAAATTGTATATTATTCAAATATTTTTTGCCTGCTGAAGTTTATAATTCGCAGTTTAAAAATAAACACATTAAAATAAATTTCCTGATTATTTACTTTTGCGAGAGCCACATGTAGTTGTGCTAATGTAATCCAGTTTAGGGGAGAATGGGCACAAGCAAAAGTTAAAGCTTTCAGTTCCAGCAAGGCTGGAAATAAAAGTTTTAGCTTTTACTTCTTTATAATTGAAAAAAATGTTGACAATTTTTGAAATACTAACAAAAATTTTTGCAAAAGATGAAGCTTAACTTAAAACATTACTGCACTTTTTACACTTGACTTGGTTTGCTTTAAATTTTTTTTTTGAATAGCTGGAGTTATATTGAAGTTTGTTTGTAGGCAAGTTGACTGTGGAGTTGACTTGAGAGCTTTACACTAGAGCTTTTGACTTAAGAATTTTAGATATACTTTTAATATAATTTTTAACATTTAAAATTTAATATTTAATATGTTAATATTCTGTTTGTATACTAAAAATACTTTTATTCTGTTAATATACTCATAAGCATTGCATTTTTATTTAAAAAAAAGGTATAAATAATGTATGCACATACACAAAAAATATTTTTATACGTATACACATAAAATATTATTAGTTTTAACTCCTAACAGAATAATGCGAAAGTTGATTGACATAAATTTTATTTTCTAATAGCGCCACTTTTGATATTTTGTTTGTTTTGTTATAATGATTTTATCAAGAGGAAAAAAAAAAAAACAATGTTTAATGATGTTTAATGAAACTAAATTGTTTTCTAAACACTAATATTAACAAAGATATACAAAACATGTCACCAAAAACTATATATAATGATGTAGATTAAGATTAAGAAGGTAGTAGCTAAAATTTAGATAGATGTAGATTAAGAAGGTTTAAGCTAAAGTAGCTAAAATGGTGTAGCTAGTAGTGCTGGTGGTGGTGACACTGGCATAGATTCTGGTGAAATTAACAAGATATTGTTTTCCATACAAATGAGTACAACCTGATAGGTAACATGTGTCAAGTGTCCGTCATGTCATCATGGCAACTATGGTATCATCATGTCCATCTATAACTAAAATTTGAGTACTTATACTTTGATAACCAAAGTTCGATTTATTTAATTTTATGCGGTAGCGGTGTAGTGGTAAAGCACTTGCTTCATAAGCGAGAGGTTCCGAGTTCTTTTCTCACCACGTCCCTGGTAGTACCACGCTCAACTTGTTTCTCCGCGCAGCATCCTTGTTTGTCGAGGTTCGTGTTTCGGAGTTATAGAGTTGAGAGAGGGTTATAACCACTATTAAGTAGCCTCCTCATCTGTAGTGGCCTACTTGACCTTGAGGAGGTGAATAACAAAAAAAAATAAAAATTACTGAACTAATTTTTAAACATATCAACTAAACTATTTACCTGGATTTTTTTTTAATGGTGGGAGCATGCACGCCAGTGAGCAACTCCACAAGTTGCTTATCTTATCTATATATATATAGGCCTCGGCAGAAATGGCAGGTGATTGCCTGTGTTTGCCTCAACACCTGTGTAAGTCAGTTTACACTCGCAAAATAAAGCTCGTGCAAATATACA
>NC_088933.1:3165000-3227500 GCF_038396675.1 Hydra vulgaris
TCAAAACTTTGATCCTTATTTACCTCCAAATAGGTTTGATCAACCACCAATTCTTCCAAACTTCAGCATGCAGAATCCTCCAAATTTTGATCCACGTCTTCCACCGCCTAAGTTTGTTCCTTGTGGACCTCCACCAAACATAGCTCCGAGATCAAATTTCAATCCAAGACAAGTTATTCAGCAACCACCTATTTGGCCTTCTTCTAATTTCGATTCGCATAGACCTCCTCTAGTTGGAAGACCTCCAGGAATCATTAATCAAGATAGTGCTTATCGTCACCCAAGATTCCAACCTCCAGGAAATCGTTTTAATATGTTACGCAATCCAATGTCACCAACTCCTAACAGATTTAATAATCAGAATTCAGTTGACTTTTTCCCTCCAACATCAGTTTTTCAAGGTAACCCTCCTAGTAGACCCAATGAGCATTTTGATGTTCAAATGCAAAACTTTAACCAGAATAATTTTAATGCATATGGAGATAAAGTTAAACAGTATAATGATCAAAAGCCATATGAAAATTATTCTGACCTTCGTGATGAAAAAAAAGACTTTTCACAAAATGAACAGTTTGAATCTCTCAGGTATTCCTCATTAGGACATGATCATGAAAAATATAGCATTGGGCATTCATCAAATTTAGTTCAAAATAACATGAGGCAAAATGAATTTGAAAAATATCCATCTGACAGTAGAGAACGATTTTTTTCAGGCAATGATGTACAGAGATATGATTCAAGTAGGTATAACGCTGATTCTGATTTGAGGTATTCAGGATATAATGAATCTAAAGATTCTACATTTCGTTCTGGTTTCTTACAAGGGAATACTAATAACAAAGATAAAGAAAATTCGTTTGAATCGAATCATTACGATGATCGAAGTCATAATACACATCCATTAAGTAATAAAGATATAGAAGCAACAGATTATTCGCTCATTGTTAAAGCTTTGAGAACACTAAGTTCAAGTAATACTCCAGTAAATGAGCAGTCCCCTGTTGCATACTCAGGTGATGGGTTTGAACCTGTTTCTCCAGCAAGATCAGATCCTAAAGAGAAAAAAAGCAAAAAAAAGAAACACAAAAAAGAAAAGAAAAAAGATTTGAAGAAAAAACTTCAAGAAAAGTTAGCTGAGCTTGCTACTTTGAATGAGCAGTCAGATAATCTTGCAGATAATATTCAATCAAAATCAGACCAAGAAGGTGAAAAAAAAGATGATGGGAAAAATTCATCCTTAAGCATACAGTTTAGTGCAAAGCCTTCTAAAATGAATATCAAGCTTCATTCTCCTATTGTTAAAGGAAATGTTTTTCAAAAATACAAAAATCAAATGTTAAAATCAGAATCACCCATTTTTCCAACAAAACATATTGAACATGGAGATCGTAAGTACCGAAAAGTTGCTGAAAGTGGTAAAGAGGAAAATCTTGATGATACTCAGAAGTCTGAAGATGCTAATGATCCTCAAACAAAAGAAGATTTATTAAAAATGTTAGGCATTAATACTGCAATTAAAGAAAAAAGGGAAACCTTTAGTGGATCTGAAGATGGTGAAGTGTTAAGTGACGATGAAGTAGAAGAAAGACTAAAAATTAAAGAGAAGCAAGCAAAGCAGGAAGAGGATAGTTGTGTGCAAATTCCACTATTAGAGCCAAGTTCAACAGTTGATGTTCCTTCTAATATCTTTAAAAAAGAAAAAAAAGATAATGGTGAACAAAGTTCTGATGGTGAACTCAGCACAGATGGCGAGTTGAGCTCCGATGATGATGGAAGTGATGATAGCTTAGATGAATTCGGCAGATCTAAAAAATTGCGGTTTTTAAGTGGCGACAATAATGGGTATAGTTCTGCATCTGAAAGTTCAGAAAATTCTGATGATGAGAGAGCACGATGGGGACAACCAGAAAGGTACTTTTTTTCATTTGCAAATTTTTATACTCTAGTTTTTAAATTTTTAATCAATGGGATTATGATGATGATGATGATGATGATGATGATGATGATGATGATGATGATGATGATGATGATGATGATGATGATGATGATGATGATGATGATGATGATGATGATGATGATGATGATGATGATGATGATGATGATGATGATGATATGAATTTATATGCTTTTTTCTACAGTTATTCACAAACGTTTAAATGTGTGAAATTTTAAAAACAAAACTTTATTATTTTCTTAAAACTGTGTTTTGACTCATTAGAATTAAAATTTTTAGTCAAAGTATTTTTTTACACTGTCAGTCACCATATATAGCGTGATTTAAAATCTCTATTTAAATGACCATCAAAGCTTAGTAATTGCTATAAAAGTATTCAGAGTGAACAGAATCTCTTTTTGAAGAATCGATAGATTTGCAACTAAGAAATATTTGAAATAGTTTTTTCAAAAAACAGTTTTATGCCAAAAAATTGTTTTAATTATGGTTTTTAAAAGTCAAATGAATCATTATGCCTATGAAAAACGCAACAAGTTCCATCATGGAAATCACAACAAATTTATTTTTCAACAAGTTAGGGCATCATACTTATAAATAATTTCGAGCCAAAATGTTCAATGCAATGTCTTGGTGCTAGAATAACCAGATTTTATGCCAATCAAATATGCTGCTCTTATTTTTGTTATAATCTTTTATACATAAACTTCTTTTTTTTATTTTTATTAAATAAATTTGCATTCATTTTTTTATTTTTTTTAAATAAATTTGCATTCATTTTAAAGCTTTGATATTATATAATTCATTTTAAAATTGATTTTTTTTTTTTTTTTAAATTATAACTTTAAATAGTTTTTTTTTTTTAATAAAAGATAACTTAGCTTACTTGATCCAAAAATTAATTTGTGTAAAGATTTATGAATATATATTTTTTAAATGATGATTATTAAATTATATTGTTGTAATAATTTTAGTCAATCTTCTGTTGCTTTGGAAAGTTTTACTCGCTCAAAAAGTCGTTCAGTAAGTGTTAGTCCTGTGCCATCAGCTGTTATTTTAGAAAATAGTTCTGGAGATTTGGAAAAATTACCTGTTATTGAAACTCAACTAGAAGAAGTTGTTCCTTTAAAAACCAAAGAGGAAATTGAAAAAGAAAAAGTGTTATTAGAAGAACTAGAACTTGAAAAAAAGCGTGAAGCTGCAGAGAAAGAGCGTTTGCGTTTAGAAGTCTCACAACTTGAAAGTAAAATTGACAAAAACTTGATAGCTCGAGGTCGGCAACGAGAAGATAAAAGTGAATCTAGCGCTACTGATATAAGTGATGAAGAAAATGAAATCGAAATAAAGGATAGCAATGTTGGCCTCCCAATACTTGAGAGTAGTAGCGAATTGTTGAGACTTAAACTTGAGGAAAAAATAAAAGAAAAAGAACTTGAAGTTATAAAAGTAAAGGAAGTCAAATGTAAAATAGAAAAGAAAGTTGACATGTTTGCAGACTCTGGTGAAGAAGATCAGGAAAAAGATGAAATTGTTGCTGAATCTAATGAGCAACCAATGGAAGTTGATCTAAAAGATGGTGATGTACAATCAGCTGTTAATCCAGTCACCGTTAGTGATAACAACTCTAGTATTACTACTGTAATGCAGGATGAGAAATCAAAAGAATGGAATGATAAAGATGACGAGTTTGAACGAACTCTTAAATCTTTGCAAGAAATTCGTAATACTATGGAGACAATGACAAAAGAAGAGTTAGAAAATGCTTTGAAGTTACATTCCTTGGATACTATTAAGATTGAAGCTGATGATGGACGAAAAACACCTCTGCATCTAAGAGATATAGAGATCCAAATCAAATCTTTAACAGAATATGTCGGTAACCATAGATTATTGTTTAAGCAGTTATTTAGAAATATTAATAAAAAGGAGTTCAAGCATATGCTACCAAAAAGTTTGTTGGTAAGTTATTTTGCATATTTGTATATATATATGTATGCAATATATATATATATATAAATATATATATATATATATATATATATATATATATATATACATATATATTTATGTATATATATATACATATATATATACATATATATATATTCATACATATATATATATATATATATATATACATATATATATACATATAATATATGTATATATATACATATACATATATTATATGTATATGTATATATATATACATATATGTATATGTATATATATATACATATATATATATACATATATATATATATATATATATATATATACATATATATATATATATATATATATATATATATATATATATATATATATATATATATATATACATATATATATATATATATATATATATATATATATATATATATATATATATATATATATATATATATATATATGCATATATATATATATATGCATTTTTAATTAATATTTTTATCAGTATTGCTGTTCCAAAATTAAATTAATTTTTTTTTTTAGAAATATGATATAAAAATGGTTCGAAATTGGTGTTTTGATGAGATTGAAATAATTTCAAAAAAACGTTTGCGTGCAATACTTTTGCAACAATATCTTGCATCATCAAGTAGTGAATCTGAAGATGAGACAGAAGACATAAAGGTTTGTTTATAAATCATTTAAAATAATGAGTGTAAATGTTAATGTTTGTTTTATGTTTAGTATATTTAACAAAGTTATGAAATGCAGTCTGTTTTGTTAATCTGTTATAAATATGGAGTGCTTATATTTACTACTGCAAATTAAGGTGTACCTAGTACTAATGTAGCGCAGGCTTTAGTTTTTGAAAGTAAGCACCACTCAATCTCCTTTATATATTTATGTCTTCCTTAGCTCTAGCCTTTAGAGGATGTTTCTGTTAAAGCTCCATCTAATCCTTTTTTAGTTTGATATCGGTTTGAAATCAATCCAAAATATGCAGTATGCAATGTGCCAGCATAAGTATTAACTTTACTAATTTGTATCATAGTTTAGGATAGAGCTATCATGTTTTATTTTTTTGTTGTTATTATCGTTATTATTGTTGTTATTTTACTAGTTTATTTTAATTGTTATCATTATTTTTGTTATTATCGTTACTATTATTATTTTTATTATTTTTAGTAGTAGTAGTAAAAGTAGTAGTAGTAGTAGTAGTAGTAGTAGTAGTAGTAGTAGTAGTAGTAGTAGTAGTAGTAGTAGTAGTAGTAGTAGTAGTAGCAGTTATATTGATAGTGGTAGGTGGTAGTAGCAGTTGTAGTAGCTTTGTAGTACCTTGCTTGTCAAATTTTTATGTTTTACAATCATTAGGTTTAAAGAAGGTTGTGCCAACATTTAAAAAGAGGAGGCAAAGATATTTTTAAAAAACTAACATATTTTATACTATGTTGGTGTTAGTCATTTCATACCTGATTCAATCTTGTATATCAGCTAAAAAATCCTAGCAGATCTAATTATTGTTTTATAAAAATTGAAATTTTATACCCGGCTAAAATAACTTATCCTTAGGTAGCCGTATAATTTGAAAATTTAAGTAATTAGTAAAATTTTGTTTGTTTAGTTTATTTATCTTTTAAATTTATTATTCTTCTAAGAAAACGGAGACGGACAAAAATAAAGAAGTCGTTGTTGAAGACAAAGAGATTGTTATTGAAGACAAGGAACTTAAAAAAGTTGAGAAAAAAAAGAAAAAGAAAAATAAAAAGTTAAAAAAGCATAAGAAATTAGAGGACAAATTAGAGGAAACACAAGAAAAAGAAGACACTTGCAGTCTGAATAAAACCGAAAACCAAGATGAAAGTAAAAATTTAAATAAAAAAGAAGTTGAGGATGCCACGGAAACCTCAGTGTGTGGTAAAGTTGATAAAGAATCTGAGAGCGATGAACTAAAAAATATTAAAAGTCAGGAAGTAATAGAAAAAGAAAAAATTGTATGCGACCAAACAATAGCGAAAACTAACGAAAACGAAACGGAAGCGAAAGAACAAATTGTAAAAGTTATTGATGAAAAATGCCAAGCTGACGCCACTCCAAGTGAGACAGAAAGTGAAGATGCAGGTAAAAGAAACTGAGTTCTTTTTGTGGTTTGTTGAATCAGTCATCATTTTTAATAGAACATCATTGAATGAAAGTTTTATAGGTTATTTTATATATTAATTTAGAAAGCTCCTCAAGTGATAATGATAATGAATCAGAGGAATCAAAAGAAGAGGAAAAATCAAATTCTTCAGCAAGTGAATCTTCTGTTAAATCGTCTGAAGGTAAACATTTTACTTGTTAAGCATATTAATTTGTGTTATCATGGTTAATATATTTAATTATGCCATTTTTAATTAGATGAATCGGAAGAAAAAGGAAGTAGTGACGAAAAAACGAAAAAAAAAGAAAGTTCTGCTGATGAAAATGACTCTTCCGATGAAGAATCTTCTAGTGAAAATGAAGAAGAGCTACACAAAAAAAATAGAAACCAGAAGCAACAAAAAAAACACTTAAAAAATGAACGGAAAGAAAAAAACATCAAACAAAAAAAAGAATCTTCAAGCAGTAGCGAAGCTGAGTCTTCATCAGATTCTGATAAAAAAGTCCACCGTTCCGAAAAGAACTCTTCCTTAAAATCAAAACCAAGTTCAAAGGTGATTTTTTTAAAGATAAAACAAAGGGAGGGGAGGTTTGGAATTAAGATTTTAATAATAATATATGCAAAGCTGTTGTATGCGTACATTTAAAAAAATTTGATTTCAGAACAACGAAAATATTTCAATTACTGATCAGAAACGCAATCAAATTCGAGAAAGATATTTGTTAGAGAAAGAAAGACGTTTACGTGAGAAAGATCGTCGAATACGTGAGTTGATGAAGCGCAAGCGGAGAAGAGAGAAAGAAGAATCGGAAGAAGAGAGTGAAGAAGAAGATGATGATGAAGAGGAAGAAGAGGAAGAGGAAAAGCAGGACCGAAAGCAAAGAAATGAAAAGTAAATTATTTAGAATTATAAAATGATTTGAATAGTTTAGTTTTTAGGAATAAGGGTTCCCCATCTTTTATTATTATAGAAGTAAACAAGAAGAAAAAGAACGTCGTAAACGAAACACACGAGATACTGATAATAGAAGTAAAAAGCAGCAAGATAGTTCTGACCTAAATTCGTCGAGCAATTCTTCTGATGGAGAGGGAAATGAAGATGAAACTTCGTATAGAAATCAAATGAAAACTCCGGTATTCTATGTTTTTCTAAGACATCTTATTTTTATGAACATTAAACGATGTTATTGGCCATTTCTGTTTTTTTTTCTTTCGCTTTTTTGTAGAGTGGTCGTCAAACCGATGAAAAGCGTCGACATTACGCCAAATATATCGCGCATAAACGTAAACAGCAACAGCAAGAAATGGAAAAAATTGACTTGCGACGAAAGTTAACAGAAAATGCGCAACAGCAAGCGCGTGATCTAACGATTCATGAAAAAGAGTTAATTTTTCAAAGAGAGGCTGAGAAGCCAGAAGGTTACGACGAACGAAAACGCAGAAGAGAGATGGAGTGTGGCAAGGGTCATAGTAACTGGGTGCGACGATCGGGCGACGATGACTTACGTAGAAGAACTAGTCAACAGGATCTTAGTCGCCATTCAATAAGCGGTCATGTACATATACCAAAATATGAACAACAATCTCATGATAAAAATCGCTCCATCTCACATGATAAGATGGATCGAAAACGATTGCAAGATACTAGTAGATCAAGAGGTCACGATTCAAATGAAAGTTTAACTCGCGATAAATCACGTGATTCTTTAAACAAACGAACAGTATTACGATCAGACTCTAGAGATGCTAACAAGCGTCGAAAAGAAAGAGGAAGTTCGTCAGAAAAATCTGAGGTAAAACCCGCATCTGATTTGAGAGAACTAGAATTTCGCGCAAGAGCTTTGCAATCTCTATTAGATAAAACTGAAAAATCAAACAGGGCGAAAGACAGTCGCTCAAGGCGTAGTGAAAGATGATTTTTAAACAGAGTTTTAAAGATAGTTTGCTACGCCGATGTTTTTTGTTTTTTTAATTTTATTTTAAAAATTAAGTTTGTTTTTATTTTAATCTATGCAACGCTTTAATAAGCTAATATTTGCTGTTATATTTTGATTAACGACAATATGATGTCGTTGCGAGTAAATAGAAAGGGTTACGTTAAGTGATGTTAAATTGAACCTGACGTAACCTTAGAATTTATTTTGCATAAATTAATAGCGTTTGTTTTGAAAATAAAATGTTATACCAACGCCTCAGAGAGTAATAGTGTCAATAAACTTTTATAATGTAAATTATCTCTTTAAAAGAAATTTTTTCATACCCTCAGGCATATATTACAGGGTGGTCAGCAACCTGGAAAAGTCAGGCAAGTTCTAAACTAAGTTAAAAGTCAGGGAGTAAATTAAATTTTGCAAAAGTCATGGAAAAGTGAAGGAATTTTAATGTACTCAGTAACAATATATATAAATATTTTTTATTGCTTATTGATGACTAAAAATCAATTTATTTTTCTAATTCATATTTTCGTTTTTAAAAAAATTCTATCATTTGAGTAAAGTTGTGTGACTTTGATTTGTTGCCATTTATTAAATTTACATCGGTTAGTCAGGTGAAATGAAATTCTGCCACCCTTTAATAGTGATAATGGGTTCATTAGGATAGTAATTTTAGTAGGTTAAGTTTAAAGTAAGAGTTTGTCTTTTAATTCTTTCACATACCGCCATTCTATTGTGCATTTCAAAGTCTTATTTATAATTGTAACCGTGATTTAATGATCCAAAACCACAAACCTACGCGTCGTCAAGAAAAAATCTCATAAACAATGCTACACACAAACACTTGATCAATAAAATCAAAGAACCTGATGACAGCAACATCTTTCTCATAGTCATACCATACAATGAGCAAGGTAAGTGGATCAATAACTTTCTACACAGCTGGCATCAATCAAAATTACAGAACTGTCTATGCTGTTTCCGCTAAAATCCATCCTAACACACATTCAGAATAAGACTTATTTCCACGAAAAACAACCAATCCTCCTAATCAAACATTCACTGATTCATCCATCCATTTTTAGACGGTTGACTCTTGATATCTTGAACTCTCAGGAGACCGGAAAAAAGGTTCGAGATATCGAGAGTATTTTGGCTCAAAAAAGTGCGCAAGGGGCCGGAAGTAAAGTTCGAGATATCGAGAGTCAACTCGTCGTGTCGGTTTGACGAGGTTCTAACTGAAATTTTTTATATTAGGAGAATTTAGAAAAAATCTTTTAACTTTTTTTTAATGTTTGATTTAAATTATTTATATAATGTTTAATTAAAATTATTTATGTATTGTTTTTTTATTTGTCGATGTACTCTTTTTTAGGTTGATGCATAAATAAACAAAAAACTATTATATAAATATTTTTATTTAGACAATAAAAAAAGAAAACGATTTATTTGCTATTCTTCTAATATAAAAAAAGTCAGTTAGGACTTAGTCAAACTAACGCGACAAACTGTACACCGAACTACTCACGCAAAGGACAATGTGAGGTCGGCCATACTTCTTATATTACTTTTTAGCTTTATAATACTTTTCAAATTTTGAAAATAGATTCAGTTACTACAACACACCTTTAAAACATCATCTACAAAGAGTTTCTTAACCTGTGGTCTACGGACCCCTCATAGGTCCACGACATGCATTCAGGGAGTCCATGTAGCAGGCACAGATTTAGAAAAAACATGGGGTGGAATTTCCATTTTTGAACCGCTAAATTTTTATATTATTAATTGATAGTTTATAGCAAGACATGTGCTAAGACTTCACTACCAAACAACATTTCAAGTGCCATTATTATTTTTTTATCACAAAAATGAAAGTGAATGTTGTTTTAGATGATAATTTTCATCGCCTTATAACATATATTTATTTATAATATAGCTTTCATTATTTATTTCATTGGTTTTTCAGTAATTGAGGTGTACTTTTGTAAAAAAATAGTTTTTTCTTTTTTACAGTTTGTTAAAAGTGTCCACAAAAAAAAGAAAATATAATGATTCATATGTCGCCTACGGTTTCACTTTTGTAACTGAACGAGATGGAACACAAAACCACAGTGCTTTTTATAAAATAAAGTGCTTGCTAATGGCAGTATGAAGCCGTCAAAATTGTCAGAATATCTTAAATCTGTCCACCCAGGAAATGCATTCGATAAAGTTTTGGGCCAAAAAAGCTCGACTTGCGAAAGCCGGAACTTTACCCAAACTAGGTTTTACTCCAACACAAAAACCATGTTTAGAAGCATCGTTCAAAGTTGCATATCGCATTGCCCAACAAAAAAAGCTACACATTGCCGAAACTCTTCTAAAGCCTCGTTTACTAGACGTAGTAGAACTTGCGTGTAGTAGAGATCAAAGAAAGAAAGTTAAAGCGATGCCTTTGTCAAATGATGTCATCCATTCTAGAATTGTTGAAATGATTTCCAACGTTTTGCAACAGGTCATTAATGAACTTAACTCTTCACCATTTCCATTCAGCATGCAACTGGACGAGAGCACAGATATATCACAGTGTAGCCAGCTCATGGTGTTTGTACGTTATGTACATATAGAAACATAAAGTATGAAAGAAGAGTCTCTGTTTTGCGAATCACCTTTGAAAACAACAAAAGCAAGGGATGTTTTTAGTATGACAAAAAGTTTTTTTGCAAAACACGGCGTCCATAGGATAAATAAGCTTGGCAGTTTGTGTATTGATGGAGCACCTGCAATGCTAGAAAATACTTCTGGTTTTGCAGCATTGTTCAAGAAAGAGATTCCTATCGTCACAATAACTCATTGCTTTTTACACCGACATGCATTTGCATCATGAACTTTGCTTACTTTCTTGAAAGGAGTTATGGCCGTGTGTATCAAAATAATTAACTTCATAAGAGCCAAAGCTTTGAATCACCAGCTGTTTAAGAAACTTTGTTAAGAAATGGGATATGACCAAGACGTATTGCTGTATTATACAAAAGTTCGCTGGTTATCAAGAGGACAAGTTTTGAAGCGCTTATTTGAGTTACGCGTAGAAGTCTCGCTATTTCCGAAAGATCAAGAAAGTGTATTGTATCAAATTCTGGAGAGTGAAAACTTTTTGCAATGACTAACTTACTAAGCCGATATTTTTAGTTATTTGAATGAAATAAACCTGTCTCTTCAGGGTCCTGCTGTCACAATCGTGGATGCAACTAAAAAACTAAAAGCTTTTCTTGATAAGCTGCCACTTTGGAAAAGAAGAGTGGATGTAGGTGCTTCTGCACATGAGATCCAAAGCTTATTGAGAGCTGATTTTCATGCAAAGGGTGCTTGTGATCTTTGGTGCAGTTTAGAACAAGTTTACCCTCTTGCGTGCAGTTTAAAACAGTTCGGAGTAAACGAGCAATGTCCGTACTAATTCTGTTTGCTGCTACGTACCTTTGTGAGTCAGGTTTCTCAGTATTAGTGTCAATAAAAACTAAAAATCGTAACCGAATAGATGTCAAAGACGATATGTGTCTTGCATTGTCTAAGACAATTTCTCAATTTAGTGTGCTTATTGAAAAGAAACAGCAGCAACCATCTCATTAAACAACTGATATGCAATAAATTTTACTTGATACCAATAAATAAAAGTGTTTGTTATGATGTTTTTTTTCTTTCCTAACACATTTACAATAAAGCTTGGAGGGGGTCCGTAAGGTTTCTAAAATTTTGAAAGTTGTCCATGACTTCAAAAAGGTTAAGAACCACTGATCTACAAGATAGTGTTGTACCGTGGTATTGTTTCCATATTGATAGTATAATCTTTATGCAGCTAGAATAAGAAAGTTAAATAAAAAAGTAAAAAAACTCTCTTTTCTGATAAAACCGCACACTCGATTAACTACTTTAGTTTAGTTTTTCGCAGGTGACTAAGTGCAGGTGACTAAGTGCAGGTGACTAAGTGCAGATGACTAAGTGCAGGTGACTAAGTGCAGGTGACTAAGTGCAGGTGACTAAGTGCAGGTGACTAAGTGCAGGTGACTAAGTGCCTTTATTTAATTAACTTAGTCTTAATTCCGGTTTAATTAAAAATAAATTATAATGCTATTTGTCAATACAACTATCACTTACTCATTAAAAATGAATTTTTATTTCTTAATATAATTATCCCTCTATCATCTCACTCCAAAATGTCAACTAAAAAAACAAAAGCGTATTAGCTGCACCACATTAACTAATATGAAAGAAAATATTAGATCACTGAGAAAAGCTGCATTCAAACATGGCGTTCCAGTCTCAACACTCAAAGATCGCAAAAATAACAACAACAATAGCTTCCATGGCTTATGTACAACAACGGTATTCTCAAATGAAACAGAAAGAATGATGGTGCATACATTCAAATCAAATGACTGGGGTTATGGTTTAACCCAAAATAAACGCAAAAGATCAATTGCCCTTATTCAAAAATGACATGCCTGGCAAAGACTGGTTTCATGTCTTTATGAAGAAATGGTCAAAAAAAATTTCAACAAGAAAAGCGGACAACTTAGCATCTAACTGAGCCGCTTCGCGTACGCCAGAAATAATTAATTGTTGTTTTGAGTGCGTTTCCAAGCAATATTAACACACTAATTTAATTTCTGGGTCGCACATTTGGAATTGTGATGAAATAGGTTTTTTATGTGATCAAGACAAAGCAACCGTTGTGTGTCAAAAAAGGACAAGACGTGGATTTAAATTTTACTGGCAACAATAAAAAAATTCATTATACAGTGAACAACTGCCGCAATAATGATCGACATTTACACTACTATTTATGATATACAAAGCCAAAAAAAGACGTCCTGACTGGGCAATAGGAAGCCCAATTAGCACAAAATAATTGATTTCAAAATCAGGTTTGATGGAGCACAATATGTACAATATTTAATGGCTAAAATAAGATTTTATACCCAAAACTAAGCAAATTGGTGGTATTCATGTTTAGTATTAGGTGGGCATGCGACTGACATGACTTTGGAAGCAGTATTGCTGTGCAAAAACCATAATATAATCTTGATTTGTTTACAAGAGCATTCTTTACATAATCTACAACCATTGGATAATGTTGTCTATTTCATGTCAAACAAGCGTGAAAATAAGTTCTTACCATGTATTACAAAGACTCAAAATGTAAGAATTTAGACGAAAAAAATTTTCCACCGTTGCTCAAATTGCTGTATGCAATTGCTGGTTTTCTGTACTCTCGCTTATTTCCACTTAATAAAAACAATATAAATCATATGACATTAGCAATCACACAAACGATTAATCCACCGCCATCAATTTTAGCAGCTTTCGCCGCACCTACACTATCTTGCTTAGAAATTGTTTCATCATCTTCTACAGCCGCCAAAGCACCTACTCCACCTACACCTTGATTACCATCTTTATCAACTACGTCACCTTCGAGTTTTGATAAGCGTGTGTTGAACGTTGCTAAAGCAGCTCGAGCGTTGAAACAAATATTTCAAGCCAGAAATCAATCGCATGTTAAGAAATCGAAGCAGTGCAACATGTCAAAACTTGGTGGAAAATGTATTACCAAAGAAAATGCGATCGAGTTCCTCAAACAAATAGATGAAGAAAAAGCTACATATAATTAAACTTAAGTTGATACTGCTACAGAAAGCCATTGCATTTCTTTTTAAGAAAAGATCACAATCATGGGCAACTTTATGCTTTCTAAAAAACCACCTGAATTTTTGAAAAACCACCTGAAAAAAACCTGAAACAACTAAAAATGCAAAAAACCCAGATATTTTAAACTTGGAAACCCAAATATTTTAGAAAACTGATATAAAAACAAACTTTGTGCTTTATCAATTAAGGTGTCATTAAGCCAGCCGGATGAGTCTCTTAAAATATCTAAGGCTTTGATTTTAGACTGTATTGACAAACTTTAAAGAAAACTTTAGAAAAATTTCAACTTCAACAGCCCCTTTTTACAATGATACTATAACTAACAAACAGTTTTTTTCAAAGCTTTACCATTACCAGTTTAAACTCTGAACCTTTTTCTTGTTGATTGGTTTGAGGAAAATAAACAGACTTTATCAAATAATCTAAAATTTTAGAGTTTTTTGAAGAGTACCAAAAATCTATAACATAAAGTAGTTACATAAATTTTTAATTTTTCAATATATTTACTTCAATGATCAGTAATTATATTTTCCAAGTTTTGGTAAGGCAAGAGGTCCAATAAGGTCTAGGGGAAGTTTGTGTGCCTATGGCCAGATATTTTCAATGCCCAACTTCAAGGCCCCAGACTTGTCTGAAAATGGCAAAATTGATACGATCACATCTCTATACTAATTCCTTTGTATTAGTATAAGTATATTGACTATAAAATATAAAATTCCATCAAGTAGAAGGGTTTAAAAATTAGTGGCCTTAGGTACAATAAGCTTTTTTTAAACTGTACCTTGTGTCACTTTCTAAAATTTAGTTTCAAATCCATAATAAATTTACTGTTAATTTAATCTTAGATTGTTAATTAATTGCAACAATTAAATATATAAGAAAATTGCAACACTTAATTGCAACACTTAAATATATAACAAAATTGACTAATAGTTCTGAGCAAAATTGACAAATAAGTCAATGCATAAAATGGAAGTCCCAAAACAACTGTGGGTTTTTAGATGTTGAGACATAGTACAAAATTAACTTCAGAAACATACAATAATATAAAATATACAATAATAATAAACTATTAATCATAAATTATATAAAAGTTTAACTTAATTAGTGGGTTATAAACACATACCACAAAGTTGACATTTTTTTATTATGATAATTTGTATAATTTGTTATTCCATCAGAGACATATTGCTAAACATCTTCAACAGAGTAACTAAAGACTGGCATTTTAATGAAATAATTTTAAAAAATTTAGAAATATGATTACTTTTGTTTTTTGAATTTATACCTAACGGAAACAAGGCTACTTATTTAACGATAGAATTAACCTGCCTTACGGAACTTTACGCCATATATGTGCATGCGTGACGCTTGCGCAGAACTGCCTGTCTACTACTAACGATCTGTCACGGAGTGATTCTCAGTCGGAGGAAACTGTCCGATAGGACATTTTACTCCGGAGTAGATTGTCCCACACTGGAGTAAGTTGTCCGCTTTGAATAACGTGAAACTTCATCGGACAAAATAGCTTAAAAAAGATTGCTGACGCTTTTAAGTAAGACATATTAAGAAAGTACGTAGAGTACTTTCTTAAGTACTTAGAGTACTTTCTTAAGTACTTAGAGTACTTTCTTAAAAGAAAGTACTTAAGAGTACTTTATTAAAGAAAAAAAGTACTTTCTTAAAAAGTACTTTTTTAAAAAGTACTTTCTTAAAGAAAGTACTTTTTAGAAAAAAAGAGGTTTTATTTTGTATAATTAAAGTTGCTTTTAGGAATACGGTCACCATAGTTCTTATTCGTAAGAGTGTTATTATTATTAATTCCTAAATTTAGTTATTATTATTATTTAATAATAATATATACTACAGTAATAATGATATTTACTACAATAATAATAATATTGTAATAACTAATTTAATTAGTTTTAGATGGAAATAGAGATGATAGCTCCTTTCAACAGTGATATACTTCATTAAAATAAAACAAACTAGTATTTAGTAATTAGTAATTAAGCAAATACGTTATTTTTTCCCCGCACTTCAACCCTTTGTAACTCTCTCCCATCTTCATGTTTTCCTGACTCATACAACCTTCAACATTTTTAAGTCAACCGTTTCCTTGCTCTATACCGTCAACCGGGGTGACTTCGGACAGCGGGGTGACTTTGGACAGAGCATTACTTATTATTCTACTACAGTTTCTTGTCTGTATTTCTGGCAGAAATGCTTCTAACATTAAACGATCGAGATCAAAGTTAGGAATAGAAATGATAATTAATCATTGTAATTTTATCATTAATTATATGTGTATTTGAAGTAGTTTATCAATAGCTGTTTTCTTTTTTTTTTTTTATTTGAAATAAAAAAATTTTAATTAAGCAGCTTTTTTTACATAATTATACATTCATTTTAAAATCCTTGATGTTGAAATTTCAACTTAAAAAATTTATGCTAATATCATATTGGGAAGCTACAAGCCAAAAACTCATTCATGTTCTTTATAATTACAGTGGTACGATCCACAAAAATATTTCCATTTTGTATTGATTTTAATGAAACAGTTTACTATTTTCTTCAAAAACTGTCCGAAGTCACCCCGGTTGACGGTAACTCATAAATAAATAAAAAATAAGAATAAAATAAAAAAAAAACTTAGTTTATGAAATATATAATTATTATATATTTCATATTCTAAGTTTTTTTTGCATATATATATATTTTTTTTTAAATCAAGTCATTTGCATATATATATATATATATATATATATATATATATATATATATATATTTATATTTTTTTTTTTTATAATCAAGTCAACAAACGTAAATCAATTTAAGAACCACATTTACAAATACTTTTAATTTTAACCTCAAATCTCATATCTTGTGTATTTTTTTTAACCCTTGTTAACTTTTTTGGCTGTTATAAACTGAAATTCTATGTAATTTCAGTTTCAACTCTTATGAGTTACAGCGTTATTTCTATAAATTCTATAATGAAATATCTATTAATAATTTTAATTAGATAAAATTCTAATATATAGTTACAACTAATAATAGTAATTGTAATATTATAGTATTTTGACATGAATCATATAATAATAGTATTATGATGATATTCTTTTTTTTATTTTTGTGTCTATATTTGTATGATTTACATTTTCAGTTATGAGTGTCATAAAGTTTTATATCAGATTTAAAATCAAGTAATCATCTTCATTGTACTACAAGTAAGATAATTGATTGATTTTACAAGTTTATTAGTTTATGATGAATAAGCTAGAAACTTAGGCCAAATAGTAGTATTAGCTTAAAGAGTAATATTAGCTTAAAATGTAGCATTAGCTTAAAATGTTATTGTTTTCTTCTTCTTTATATTTATACTTATTTTGTCTACAATTTTATTTACGCTCGAGCTTTATTTATTTATTTGGATTTTTTCATTTTTTTATTTATTCTTGGAGCTTTATTTATTTATGTTTGGAGTTTAAAGAAGTTTTTAGTTGTAAGGTTTCAAAGACTTGAAGTTTTTGATTAGTTTGTATTTTATTATTAAATGATTATATTTTAAAAAAATCGTCCTTTATTTCATTGGTTTTAATTTCGCCATTATTTTATTTTAGTTTGCCTACTGTTGAAATATAATTTTAATTTAGTAAACTCCTATGAATTTAAGTTTACTTTATTAATCATTCGCCAACAGTTAAAAAAAAATTGATTTCAACTCAATAAAGGTAGGATTAGTTTTATTTTTAGTTTGCAAAATATGAACTGAAGTTAGATAATATCTTATTGCTGTTTTGTACCATTATTTATTTCCATTATTTTACATTTATTTACTGTACTATAATATGTCTGTTGTACTGTCTTTTAAACCCCACAAACCTTATCTAATCAAACAAGTATATTATTGTTGTTTATACAGTTGCGTGTCATTAATGGAACGGTTTATTTAATAGAATAGTGACAAACTAAAGCAGTTTTCAGCTGCTTAAGCTTATTATTGTTGTTTAAAAATGAATACTGATTTTTTTTAATTAAAAAATTATCTTATCATTCTTGTAATTGTTTCAGTTAGTCATCTTATATTCATCAATGTTATTTGTATCATTAATATTATTAGCTGGTATTTAATTAAACTTTTCGTAAATGACATACATTATTACTTTGTTTTTTTGTCAAAATATAATTTGGTCGACAAAGTCAACCAGTTTGGTAGATGCAATTTTTTTAAAAACTTGTTTTAGTTTCTTAAATAAAATGGATAAAGTGAATGATGAAAAAGAAAAAAAAGACTTTCTCGATGTTAATATTTACTTAACTAATGGGGTCTATCCCATTAGTTGCACTCCCAATTAAAAGAGAAATATGTTTTTCCAGGTTTAGAATGGAAGATAATTAATTAAAATATATGACAAAGAAGGGTTTATGGGTTGAGATTATTTTTAGGAAAGAGCAGAGAAAGTAAATTGTTTATTCTTGTCATAGTGAAGATCTTACTTATCACCTTGAAAGAGCAAGTAACACAAAGTTTCAGAACGTTTTTACTGGAATTTTCGATAAAAATTTTTCTATCATAATGGCAGATCTAAGCAGTTTAAACAAAAAGAAAAAATTCGTTTTTTATTTAAGATAGTTGTTCAAAACTTAAAATATTATCGTAAGTTTACTGTGATTCTGCTACAGTCCCTCAAATAATTGTTAAAGACTAAACCCTGAAAATTTCAAGTTTTTGTTTTCAATTTTATGTTTTGTACAAGGTTGAAAAAAAGAATTCTGTTTAAAACACATTTTAAAAACATCTATTAGTAATATATGGGGCAAAAGTTAATTAGGTACTAAATAAATTGAAATAAAGGCTGCAAAAACAATTAGGTACTAAATAAAAAATATAGTTAAACATACAAGATAACATAAAAAACAAAATTTTCATTTTTTACTGTTTTTAACTTAAACATTTAACGAAGTATAAAGTTCTAAATATGTCAGTGTTAACATATTTTTTATTTTATTTTTAACCGGTAAAAAATGACTTGTGAACTAAAAAACTTCAGGTTTATTTGTATGAGTTACGTGACGCATAATATTACTATGTTAATTATAATAATATTACACTTAGTATATAAAGTGTTAAAGTTTTCTTTATGCCGCAGAATAATGCGCGAGTTCTTAAATCATCGTTTAAACAAACACTAAAACACATTGCTTGAGTGGTCCGAAGTAAATAATCCACAAAAAGGTAGGACGGTTTACTCCAACGTAGGACAGTTTGCTCCGGAGTAAATTGTCCTAGACGGACAGATAGGACAAAAAAGGACGTTTTAATCCGGAGTGAAATTTCCGACCGGACAACTTACTCCGCGGACAGTTTTCTCCGTGACAGATCTACTTATTTATCGCGACAACGGCAACCAAAATAAACATATTGAAATAGCGATAAACTAAAAGGGTTCTTTCGGTTCCGTTAACTTATATATAGAGTTAAGCCACTTTTAAATTTTAAGTATCTAAAAAGTTTATATTTTTCCTTTATACATAGTTACTTAACTTACGGCAACATCATGTGGGCAAGTACTAATTACACTAAGCTAAAAAACTTTATAGCAAGCAAAAACATGCTGTTAGAATCATATTTGGATCTGGTAGAGCGGTTCCTTGTGAACCTTTTTTACGTGTAATTGGTGCCCTGAATATTTTCAAACTTAATATCCATCTTGTTCTACTGTTCATGTATAAAACAAAATATGGACTGTCCCCCTAAATATTTGAAACTTATTTTAAAGTAATACACCATAAATATGCTACAAGATTTTCCGCTAACAACTTTGTTATACCAAAATCTTATTCTAAACAAGTTTCTTATTCAATTCAGAATCGCGGACCACTTTTGTGGAAAGGATTTCCAAACATTGTTTCCGGAAAAAAAAAATCTCTTCATCAGTTTAAAACTGATTCAAAACAGTTTTTTTAAAACGCAGATTTTGACTTATATTATTATAAGTCTTTCTTTTAAAAATAGATCAGATATATAATTTAAAAACTGTAAAACAAGTTAATTATTCGTATTTTCGTAATTATTCGAGAGAAGAAAAAAAAAAAAAAAAAAAAAAGGTTAAAATTTTTTGACAATAATCATTATCAAAAATCACATTTTCTCGCTTTTTATTTTATTTTTTGTGCGTATTTATATATATAAAGTTATTGTATATTCACTTTTACTTTTACCTAATCTAGTTTGATATTTTACTTTATCTTTTATATATTTTACTTAAAATATATATAAAGTTTTATATATTAACTCTTACTTTTACTCAATCTATTTATGATATTATGTATTAAACGATATTTTACTTTATTTATTATATATCTTTTGTAAACATTCATTTAATTTTTCTTTTATGTTATATATTCTTGAAGCAACTTTGTAAAAATTATAAATTGTAACACGGTGCTTGGCGATAAGGCAAATTATGCCTTCTTCTTGCTCCGGCCATTAACTTAATTGTAAATTTATGGAAACTGTCAAATTTGTTAAACGGCAAAATAAAATAGAAAATAGAAAAAAATAGAAAAAAAATAGAATAGAACTTAAAAAGAAGAATCCTTATTAGTAGTGGCGTTTTGAACATGACGGAGGAGAGCTAGTCTTTGAAACATTTTTATGGTCGTGTATGTTTTTTTATAAAGGCAATATTTTTTTTTTAAAGAACCCATATATACATATTAGCATAATACGTTATTACATATTAGTATACTATAAATTTAAGTTTAATATTATTTATATTATGAAACGGAATTTTTTAAATTTCCTAGAATATTGTGGGTGAATCCTGGGCAACGCAGGATACCCCCTAGATCCGCCCCTGCTGCACGATAAGTAATACAAATACCACTCATATACCGGTTTTGCATCCATTTAAATCAAATATGACACCCGTTTAAAATTAAAATAAAATTCATTAAATTAATATAAATTAATATAGTATTAATAAAAAATAAAATTTAAACGAATAAATATATAAATAAAACCCTTTTTTTTGAATAATATAGAATGTTGAGATTGCGCATGCGTTAATTGTTTTAATTGAAAATCACGATTGTTTTAATTGATTGTCTCGATATTTTGAATGAATGTCATGGTTGTTTTAAATGGATGTCATATTTGTTTTAAATGGATGCAAAAACCGGTAATAAAATTTCTAACTGCCGAATGCTTTTTCGAAACGAATACAATACATCATACAACAAAATATTTAAAAAGTGAGCGTTTTAAAAGTAGAACTCGAATTAAAATATGACATTATAAGATATTAATCTTGACATTTTTTACTGCCTTACATAAGAAGAAACACGAAGGAGTGCAAGTTAATATTTAACAAGTCACATGCGTGTAATTCAGTAATATAAGTCGTTCGTGTGTTTGCGTCATTAGGGCAGTAGAATACTTTTTAAACATTTAAAATAAGTGTTTCAACAATTATTTAGAATTTATAAAATTATCTAGTATCGAAAACACAAACAAAAACATTTTGTTTCAAAAAAAGCCTTTTTAGAGAAAAACTTTATTCAGAAAATAGGAGGTGAACTTATTTTTTATGTTTCAATAGAGATAAAAAAATATCTTTCTTTTGGAAAAAGCAGTTTATTGGAAGTTTATTTTGGAAAGCAGTTTATTTTGGAAAAAGCAGTTTATTGACTCAACTGGTTTTAAATTTTTGTTGACCTTGGATTTATTTTGAACGTACATTTTCATCCAACTCAAATTTAAGGAAGTCACATGACAAACATTTTAAACAGAAAAGTTGTAAAAGTTTTTTAGTTATCACCAAGTCAAATTGTTTGGAAGAATGAGTTAAGAAAATAAACAACAGCTATTGTGCTATTTGTTGTGTACTAAACAGTGGCAGTGTAGTGCACTTTTATTACACGTGTACTGAAAGCAGTCGCTAACTTAAAAATTCTTAATTCAACTACAAAGAAACTAAAAAGATTCTATTACCTATAAACTTTTTTTTCTTTTTCATTTTATTTTTCGTGTTTTTTCTTTTTTTTTTTTTTTTTTTTCGTTTTTATATCTTTATACTTTTTTGAATTTATAAGTAATATAGAGCAGGCGTAGCGCAATGGTTAGCGCGCTTGCCTCAGAAGCTGACGTCAGAAGCTGACGTCAGAAGCTGACGTCAGAAGCAGATCTGCGGTTCAACTCAAGAAGCTAGATATCTGTGGTTCAACTCTGGGCAAGTTTTATAGAACCAGTAAGGAAAGAGGCGTGAACTTTCTTTTAAACGCTCTTCCACGATTCTCTATGATAAGACCGTAAGGACTTCTTGGGGCACCTAAAATAAATAAATTAGAAAAATATATAATTTGAAAAAAATTGGCCTCAACTTTTGGCGGTAATGCATAGTTGCAAAGGTTCTTTTGTTCCAAATCTCTAGTTGGCGCAATTTAATGCCAAACATTCTTTTATGACTTGAGTATAGAAATACAAAAGTTCGAAGCTTTAAAATTTTGGAGCCATTTTAAAACTTACAAAAGTTTGAAGTGAACTCACCTTAAAGAAATTTAAGAAAAAATATTTTTTAGGGGGAAAAATAATTTTCCACATTTAGGAAGGTGATATCTACCTTTTATTTGTGCAGCAGCTGCGGTACAAGATTAGAGTTCTGGTTGAGAACCAAGAGGTTCGAGGTTCGATACAGGTTCTGGGCTGATGCGCGACATTTGTATGAGACATGAACTTCCTAGTTAAATTCACTGTTAAAAAATCTAAATGCTCTCAAAAAATAAGAAAAAAAATGACATTTCATAACTGTTATTTTAAAATAAACTTTTTTCTTGTTTGAAGATAAATTATTTAATTAAATTTTTTTCTTCTTATTATTAAAATATTTTAATATTATCTTTATTTGGTTAAGCACTTTTATTTATGATTATGTGTTACTATTACATAAACATGCATTACTAATCTATAACAGAGGTGTACCAGATTGAAAATTTTGAATTCCAGCTGGAACCGGATTCGCCGGAGTTTTCCGGCCGTAATGAGAATTATATTTATGTAATTTTTTACCTTCAAGATTTAAAGTGAATGCCTTCTCCTCAGCATTGTGGCTACATAATATATATTTATAACCTCTTTCATTAACTTGATTCTTGTTTTATTTAAATCTAATATGTAATATTTATATTTAAAATTATTTCTTTGTTTTATATTTTTACATTTAGGTTCAAAGTACTTATAATATTTACTGTATTGGGCATTCTATACTTTTTAACTATTTAAAAATTAAGAAACATTAAAAATGAGATTATTCTCAGAGGCAGGTAACAATTTTGATGAAAGAAGAGCTCTTTTATTGCCAAAAACTGGATAGCAACTCTTTGCACCAAAATATTCCTGAACTTTTAGAAATCCTTACATAAGTGATTACTGCAAATAAAAATAGGCAAAGCTACAGTTAAACGGTCTAAAATAATTTTAATTTTTTGGCTTGTTGGACTATCGTATAGAGACTTGCTCAAAGTGGTGACTTTATAATATAAACAAAAAATATTAATTGGCTTTAATACATACATTGACTATCTTATAGTCTGCTGCTACAAGGGAGTGCTGCTACATTGATTATCTTATAGCCTGCTGCTACAAGAGAATGTTGCTACACCGACTATCTTACAACCTGCTGCTACAAGGAACTGCTGCTACGTTGACTGAAGGTTTGGCATGGGGCAGCAATCTTTATTGTTATTATTATTTTAATTAAAATTTTTCAATTTTTAAAAACCCTCCCTTGACGAGGGCACAAATAAAATTATTTTGGACCGCTTAACTGTAGCTTTACCTAAAACTACATTAGGTTTGTTAAGAACTTTGTATTTTTTACCTAGATTTACTTAAAGTTCTTCATTGCCCTGAAAGACAATTATTTTTTGATTTAATTTACGCGGTCTGTGTCTCATGTCTTAAAAAAAAAAAGTAAAAAATAAATTCCGGCATAACGGCCTGAAATATTGTATTTCGGCCGGAACCGGAATGACTTTAAACTCGCAAATTCCGGCAGTAACGAAATTCCGGTACATCCCTAATCTTTAATAACTTTTTTTTTGAGAACGTTTTATTACTATAAAATTACTAGAAACCGGTAAACTAAAGAAAAAATCATTCTTAAACAGTTAATGTACATTTTTAATTGACAATACATTAATTAAATTAATAGAGGCTCTGTTATAAGACCCTAAGGTCTTCTTGGAGCGCCTTGTAATACCAAGAAAAAAATTAGGGTGTTTTTGTTCCCAAGCTCTAAGTTTCACAATTTTAAGCAAAACATTCTTATACGACATTAGTATGAACATGGTGATGCCATATAAGTTTGAAGTTTACATATCTAAAAGTTACTAAACTTTTCTTAAAGTTACTAAACTTTTTTTTATTTTTTTAAGTTGTTAAGCTGCTGCAAGAAGACCTAACGTACAGCTCACTGAGTCATGCTGAAGAGCATTAAACTAGAAAGCTCACACCTCCTTCTCTATGAATGTCGCGTTGACCAAAGCCTGCGTCAAATCTCAAGTCTTTTAACTCAAGTAATATAAAAGTCAACAATATTATCACGGCAGAAAATCAAAAAATAAATAACAACAAGACTTCTTGTAATTTATTATTGTCTTGTTGTAATTTATTTTTTGATTTTTTGCCGTGATAATATTGTTGACTTTTATCTAGATAACGACTTGTTGTTATCTAGATAACGACTTGTTGTTATCTAGATAACGACTTGTTGTTATCTAGATAACGACTTGTTGTTATCTAGATAACGACTTGTTGTTATCTAGATAACGACTTGTTGTTATCTAGATAACGAATTGTTGACTTTTATCTAGATAACGAGATTTTAAATTTAAATAAAAAACTTGAAACAGCCGGAATGATATTTAAAATATAAAAATTAAATATTTTTGAGAAAAACTTGTTTTTTGTTCCCTGACCCAGACGCAATTCAAAAACAGGGGTACAACCCTATCCCCCAAAGTAGGCAACTATCATTTTATTGCCGGTTTTTTCCGGAATATACTTCGTTAGTCAATATATGACACATTTCATACGGCTAATTTTCAGTTTTAAGAACTTTTTTTTTTGAAAGCAGTGTGCAGTTTTTAAGGATTCACTCCCCCATTTTATATGTAGAACCGCCCCTGTTCAGACCCTAGTTAGCACAATCTTTTGCAAAGTATTCTTATTTAAAATTAATGTAAAGTTTAAACGGTTAACTAGCTGATTGACTAGAAGTTAGCATTTTCAAATATTAAAAACGGTGCTGTAACTACTGCATTCATAAGTTTACTGCATTCACCGCTACTGCATTCATAAGGGCTTCATTCATAGGTTTAAAAACTATTCAAGCTGGAGTTTTTAAATTTATTTATGTTTATAGTCAAAGTTTATAGCTATTTATAAATCATAGAATAGGAAGAGGTTATGTAACAACTATTAGTTAATATTACCAGAGCAATTAAAGATGTCATTTATTAATTTTAAACAATAAATAATAAATCGTAACTAACAATGTTGCCTTGGCGGAATATTGAGTCAAATCCGTCGTCGAATCAAAATGTGTTTTTGCTATTTAAGGTCATAGTTACGTCATTAAAATAAAATTAATTTTAATTTCTTTAATTTCTCTCCGACTCAGCAAAATTACTTTTTAGCGCACGGGTTCTTCGACTCCAACATATAAAACTTTTAGGTGTGGCGAAGTGTCGTAAAATCATGGAAGAATTTAGAGCAAAACTAGTTGCACGCGGTGCTTCTTCTATAAAAGGAATAGGAAGGTATTTACGATTTTAATTTCGTTGAAACTTCACGTCGATGTATTTCTAAATATAAATTTATCTTGACGATAGGACCAATTGTTTCAGTATTCTAAAGTTTAAAAAATTCGTTTTTGCAAAATCAAATCCTAAATTTTCTTTTCATAAAAATTAAAATTATTTTATTTTTCTACATCAAATTTGATTTACTTGTTTATAACCCAATTATTTTATACAAAAATTGTTATATATTTTTATATTAAAAAAAAAAAAAAATTTCAAATAAATTATAATTTAAAGCAATTTAAACTTTTGTTAAAATCTTTTTACAAAAACCGTTTCATTAACTAAATGCTGGTTTAAAGTATCTTATTTTAAGTTTCAAATATCGTATAGTTTGGTTTTTAAAACTGAGCAAAGGCTTAGTTTTAAAATTATGAGAAAGTTAAAAAAAATGATAATAATCTAACTACCAATCCAATCTTTTAAATCCAACACTCATCTTTAACGTGAATAAATATTAGTTACATATTAATCCAATTCTGTAAAATTAAATTTCTCATTTTTAAGTAAACATCAATAATCTAAAATCTAATGTTTTATTTAAAAACAATAACACCAAATAAAAAAATAGCAATTACAAGCAACTTATTTCTTTTAAAATAAAATAAGATGAATAATTGACAACTTTCATGTTTTAAATGAGCAAGAACTTCTCTTGTTTAGATACATTCAATATACTATTACAATAACACTTAAAGTCATATATAAAATATATTGATCATATTGTTGTATATTGAAAAGTAGGATATTCAAAAAAAAAATTAATATCTAAAGTTAAGCAAAGATAAATGCATATTAAAATCTGCGTTTAGCAGCATATTTAATGTACAGTTTTCTTTAGTTTTTAAAGATGCTGCATATATAATGTACAGTTTTCTTTGATTTTTAAAAATGCTGCATATTTAATGTACAGTTTTCTTTGACTTTTTAAGATGCAGCCTATAATGTTTAATGTTCTTTGACTTTTAACAGTTTTAACTGTTCAAGTTAATTTAATATTCTTAACTTAGCCTTAAATCGCTTTTTAATGTTTTATGCATCAGACTAAATAACAGCCTAACCAAAACACAAAAATCTACACATTCAGTTTATTTTCACAATTTTCCCTCATTCCTTGATTTTTCTTAACACTATATTTTGAGCATTCAAACAAAATTTAAAAAATTACAAGTTCAATTATAATCAGGGATCCAGAATCCTAAAAATATAGACTCTGGATTTGAAAGTCACACAAGATTATTTCTGCCTGATTTTTTGTATCCTGGCAATTCTATGTTAAAATATCCAGGGCATGCAACCTAAAGTCTCAGATTTGGCTGATTTTAAACCACTTAAAGATTTTAGTAAATTATGAATGTCCTGAAAATTTTATAGACTAATATCAACCGGTTCTAAGGTTTTAACTATTTTAACTTTGCCTTCAACCACAAAACCTTCTGCCATTTCAAAAAATGGTTTTGATCCTAATTTCTGTTAGATGTGTGTTGAAAAGCTGAAAAATTGTACATATTTTGAGCCAACGAATCTAATGAAACAGTTTAAATATTTAAAAATAAACATAACACTTAAAATTTAAATATTTATCGCAATTTTACTAGGGCGGGTCCAATCACTAAAATGCCGATGTAGATCAATTTTTTTTTTTTCTAGAAGTTGTCATGAATATTTAAGTTATAAATATTACAAAGAATCAGAGAAAACAAATAAAAACATGATCAAATCTACTTTAATTAATTTCTTTAAAAAATTTTTTTTTTGATAAATTAATATATATATATATATATATATATATATATATATATATATATATATATATATATATATATATATATGTAACCCCTAACTGGTTGTCAGTTTTTCCGTATTTTGTTGACAAAAGTAAAAATTAAAATGCAAGACCGGAATTTTTTTTGTATTACTTGATAGACTGCCTGCCCCAACCAAACTCTCACTCGATGTAGCAGTACTCAATTGCGAGTCAGGCTATAAGGTAGTTGATGTAGCAACACTCTATTGTGAGTCAGGCTATTTGCCAAAATTTTAGAATTTCAACATGGACCCCCTCAGATTTTGATAAAACTTGGTGGGTTTGTTAATATCAATGAGAAAAGCAATTCCTGAAAATTTCAGCATAAAATCTTTCGTGGTTCATGAGATGTGGTCATTTGAAATTTCTGATTTTTCTAAAAATAAAAACTTCAGTAGCAAAAACATGATTTGTTCATACTTTGAAGCTCTATATTTTAAAAACAAAATTTTATTGCCTAAAAATCATTTTGCATCATAAACACATGGTATATTAAATCCTGGTGAAAGAGAAGCAAGTGTAACTATATGCTGCATTTTAGGTACATATACATTTGTATACATATTGTCAAATGACACCCATCTCATCTGTAAAGTAGATAATGATTGTGGTATAAAACAATGCAAAATGATTTTTAGGCAATATTGTGGAAATATCTGAAGAAAATCAAGATGTTTTTATCAAGTTCATTTAGCAGTCTATTTCCTTAAACACTTTTACTTCGCCACATGAGGAAGATATTTGCTGCATTCCAATAACGCATGTTTTATACAAAATTTCATCTTAAAAAGTTCAATCAACTATATCATGTTTTTTGTTGGCTTTTTGCCACTGATTAAAGGTGATATCTTCTATGCTATGTCTATCAAACAATGCAGTAAGATACTCTTTTAGTGTGTTGATATCTGGGCAGTTATTGCAACTGTGCAGCATGCAGTCTCGAATTTGTTAAGTCACATACAACTAATGTCAAGAGGTCTTTATAGTCTGAAATATCTGGTATTTCTAGTGCTAAAAGTTATGCATTTTGGTGGTACTCACAAACACATACTTAATGGAGACCTAAAGCACCTCCAATAGGAATACACCACTTTGGTCTAAGTTTTTTAGCAAAAATCATTTAAAAGATTCAATGTTTATATTGATTGTTTATTACATAATAGTATTATTTATTACATAATTAATATTGCATTATGTTGAAAAGTCAAAAAACTCTTATAACCTTGGTATAAATTGTAATCTTATAACTTGGTATAAGTTGTAATCTAATTTTGAAAATGATAATCAAATAAGTCAAATTAATAAGGAAGGGTGGAATTGTGAATGTATTAAAAAAAGATTTTAAAGTTTATAGTCATGATATTAAATATTAAGTAAATTAGACTAAAAGTCTTTCATTTCAGTTTTACCTAATAGGCTACTAATAAGTTTTATATGAAAACATTAAAAACTAAATATCAGTTTTTGTATGTGTATGTTTAGTGCCGTGTTTGGGCATAAAGGCACTTCATACATCAGACATAAAATCAGACACCAACCAGACATGTAAGGAGAAGTGTTCAATTACAATTTTTTTGTAAGTTCTGGGAAAAAAACAGACACAACCAGACATGTAAGGAGAAGTGTTCAATTACAATTTTTTTGTAAGTTCTGGGGAAAAACCAGACACAACCAGACATGTAAGGAGAAGTGTTCAATTACAATTTTTTTGTAAGTTCTGGGAAAAAACCAGACACAACCAGACATGTAAGGAGAAGTGTTCAATTACAATTTTTTTGTAAGTTCTGGGGAAAAATGTGAATATTAAAAAGTAAATAATCGGGGTAGGGGGGTAGGAAAGAGCTAGGGCTATTTAAAAATTGAGTTTAATTCAGGCTTAATTAAAGACTTATTTCTAGTACTGATTATGAAATACTTTTAAATTCATACATACTTAGTATTACAATATATAATACAAATTAAAGTACAATAATAACTTTATTTTTATTGTTTTTAATGTATTTTGGGTAATTTTCATTGTTCTGATTTTGTAACTTTCCCATGATTACCCACTTTTTTTTTCTGAAATCACTGTATTAAAGTCTATTAGAAGAAATAAATTAGAAGAAAAAAAAAATCTTTTTAAAACTAGTGTTGATCATAGGTTACCGGTGGTTTGAAGTGGAGGCACATTTTCCTAAGTTTTAGCCGCAGCCATTTTTAGATGTCTTTATTTTTTTAGTTGTATCTTATCAGTAAATTTCTAAAAATTTAGAAGCCTACCATATATAGAAACTAAAAAAATGTTCATTTTCACTTCTTAAACTGTAGGTTTTGTATATTAAGGTACATTGGCATTATTTTGATTGGACTCGCCCCAGTAAAATTGTGATAAATGTTTAAATTTTAGGTGATATGTTCATTTTCAGTACATTTTAAGTTGTTTCATTGGATTTGTTGACCCAAAATATGTAAAGGTACAAATATTCAGCTTTCCAACACACATCTAACAGAAACTCGAACCAAAACCATATTTAAAAATAGTTGATTTTTGTTGGAAAAAGGCAAAGTTAAATAGCTATATCTTAGGAACCAGTTGAAATTAGACAATAAAATTTTCAGAGTGTTCATAATTTCATAAGTCTTTAAGTGGTTTAAAAATCAGTAAAATCTGAGACTTAGGCTTGCATTTTCAAAAAAAATTAGATGTTTTCACATGGAATCACTTATTCTAGAGCTCCAAAAATGTAAAGAAGCTTATAGACTACTTTAGAGGGAAAAAAATAAGATTTTTAGGTGAGGACAACAATCAATTTTTGAACTGGGAGTCTTCATGTAAAATGCTGGCAAGGACTACATGACTCCAGGCTTAAAAACAGCAAGTTCTAAGTTATTGTCACCCAAGAAACCAGGAAAAAATTTTTGTGACTCTGCATCTGTGATTATGACTTAACACAATCTGTTAGGTGTTTAGGTTACCCATAATTAAAAACTAATCAATGAATTGAAACCTGGAAAAATGAAGTGACACTTAAAAGAATAAAGAAGCAAAACAAAAAAAATCAATGATAATAAAAATAGAAAAACTTACTAAACCTCAGTTATTTAAAAAAAAAAAACTAGCTAAACAAAAAACAGATAAAAGTAAAGTGAAATTAGTTAAAATTTAAAAAATGAATGCAAATATACACATATAAAATGCGTAAACATGATATATTTATATTTTTTATACATGCATATTAATTAGTTAATTTACCCATGATAATGAAAATTTAGCGGTATTTTAGAAATAGATAACAAAAATTATTACATACACCATTGTATTATCTTCAGCAAAAATGCATCAACATAATATATATAGGTAAAAAATCAATACAGAAGCAAAGCATAATTGTTTTCCAATTTTTTAAATTTCCAATCGTTAAATATAAGATAGATATATGGTTAAATATAAGATAGATATATGGTTAAATATAAGATAGATATATGGTTAAATATAAGATAGATATATGGTTAAATATAAGATAGATATATGGTTAAATATAAGATAGATATATGGTTAAATATAAGATAGATATATGGTTAAATATAAGATAGATATATGGTTAAATATAAGATAGATATATGGTTAAATATAAGATAGATATATGGTTAAATATAAGATAGATATATGGTTAAATTAAAGTAAAAAGTTATTTTGCTTCTTATTTCATGTTAAGTAATAATTTATAACCAAAAACTGGAATTATTTAAAAAAAAAAAAAGATTTATATGTATTTATATAGACAATTATGCAGATAATGGTTCTTAGCTGTGGCCAAGGGACTGTAATTATGAGGAGGAAAGTTCTGATAACACTCAATTTAATTATGAGTAACTTTAGGCTGAGCTTGTAAGCTTTAAATAGTAATTTTCCTTGTAGCATTATTACGATAAAAATACTCAATCCTGATGTACAAAGCAGGTTGGCACTATTGAAACTGTCTAAACCACACATGTTTAAAAACTGAGCTCAAAAGAACTATAAATTATAACTAGAAAAATTGATGCTTAACACACTGGTTACTTAATTTGTAGTTATTTTCGTTTTGATTTATTCTTTATATTATTTTTAGAGCATTCCGTATATATGATGATGATGGTAACAAAATGTTGTCGCTAGAAGAATTTTGTAAAGGTGTTAAGGATTTTGGTCTTGATTTTAGCCATGAAGTAAAATTTAGCTTAAATTGTTTAATTATGTTTTAATTTTTAGCATTTTTAGTTTGTTTGTTTTGTTTTTTATGCGATGTAATTTTTTAAGTTAAAATAAGTTTTTTTTTGTCTCTATTCTTTTTGCATAGATCTTGCGTGGGCGAATTTAAAATATATTCAAATCTTAATAGGTATGAAAACTTGATTGCAAGTGGGTCAAAACATCCAAAATAAAAAAAATTTTAATTAAATTTATTATATAAAATACATTCATTTACATTTATATATAAATATATATAAATATATATATATATATATATATATATATATATATATATATATATATATATATATATACACACACACACAAATCTCAGAATTACAGTTGGCATTTCGCAATGCTGACCTAACTGCCAATCTAAGGTCGGTAAAAAGTTGCCAACCTTGTTTCTATAATTTATGGTACCCTCATAGTGTCAAATATATTTGCCGACCTCAATCTTTTTGAGGTCGGCAATTTATTGCTGACCTCATTTTTCCTAAATCTGAGGATTGTTATATATATATACAAGGGCTATTCTAGGGAAAAAATTTGGGCAGCGGTCCTTTCCCTCCTGTCCGGGAGAAGTTTAGCGGAAATATTCCCAAATAAAGGCGTTTCCCGAAAGAAACATAATTTGCTGTAAAAAATAGTAAATAAAAAATGTCCTCAATTTTTAATTTAATGTTTCAAATACGGTCGATGCTGTAAAAAACGGTCTAGAATAGCCCCAGATATATATACATGTGTATATATATATATATATATCATATAATATATATATATATTTATAACATATATTTATTGTATATATATATAGTATATACATACATACATACAATCCTCGGAATTAGGAAAAATTAGGTCAACAATTATTTGCCGACCTCAATCTTTTTTTGAGTCGGCAAAAATTATTTGATACAAAGGTCTAACCATAAAACATTGAAATGAGGTCAGCAATTTTTTGCAGATATCAAATATTTTCAGGTCGGCATTGCCAAATGCTGACTCTAATTCCGAGGGTTGATTTATATATATATATATATATATATATATAAATGTGTTTTTTGCATTTATATAAAAGTTTAATATATAATATAATTTTAGTAAATGGCTCATAAATATGAGTATATTTTTCCATTTTTATTCTTTATAGAAATGTATCAGTTTGTTCCAAGAGTTTGACAAAGATGGTAGTGGATATATATCTTTTGATGAGTTTTTACTTGGTTTACGAGTAAGTTTATATATATATATATATATATATATATATATATATATATATATATATATATATATATATATATTTATATAGATCTATAGTTTGTTGTCTTTGGGAAGAGCGGAAGGAAAAAAGTGATTCTTATGCCAACACATACGTCACTTTTAATTACTTTTGATTTTCGTCCAACATTTGCGTGTTGGACAAAAGTAAAAACCATTAATTTAATTACAAATAAATCGTTTTTAAAAAAAACCACAAAAACCCAAATTTAATTGACCAGAATGTTTTAAAAACATTCTGAATGTTTTTAACAATATAAACAATGTTTTTATTTTTTTTAATAAAATGTTTTTATTTTTAATTTTTTTAATAAAATGTTTGTTTGTTTTTTTACTGTAAATCATGCGTGGAGTGTTGCTACATTGACTATCTTATAGCCTGACTCGCAAGGGAGTGCTGCTACATCGACTGACAAATAGCCTGACCCGCAACAGAGTGCTGCTACATCTACTATCTTTTAGCCTGACCCGCAAGGGAGTGTTGCTACATCGACTGAGGGTTTGGTTGGAGCAGGCAGTCTCTCAATTTATAAAAAAAATAATTCCGGTCTTGCATTTTATTTTTTACTTTTTGTCAACAAAATATGGAAAAACTTTCGGACAACATCTACGGGTAAAGCTCTTTTACTTCTCTTTCTTGGTTTGCTTTTTTTCTGTCTAAAATATGCTGTTCTTGTTTGAACAATTCACAATCAACTAAACTCATGTAGCCTTTTCTTCCTTCTCTTTGTAGTATAAGAAACGTCTTGTCTTTTTCTATTGTGATTAATTTTAAAGCATCTTCATGAGCAATATCAAATAGCTCTTCAATTTCTTAAAAAAAAGTTTCTTCATTTTTTTACTGAGTTTCTGTTTTGCAGCCTTCATTCTTTTTCAGCTTTCTGTATTTCTCAACAAGTTTTTCAACATGTGTTAGAACATGATAACGTTGCTTTATCAGAACTCGAGCTTTTTGCCAAAAGTCTAGAACCAGGTCTGTCACAAGGCCTGCACTTTCTCTTACATTGTTGTTATTTTTAAAGAAAAAATAAGTTTGCAAAACTTGACTTTTAGATCGCAACTTTTGTCCTTTGATCACAGCTGTAGCTTGACCAACACACCATACTTCATTTTGACTTCTAGTCTCCATTATCATTCGACTTCGAAAATATCTATCGAATTATGCGTTTTTAAAACGTATTTTCATTCAAGACAAGGAACTCATTTCGAATTACAGGATGATGCACTAATTTCGGCAGTAGTACAATATTGATGCAATAACTTAAGTAGATGATGAAGTATTACGGTGGGTTTTGTGAATTCCAGCCAACTTATTTTACTTTTAACTTATTAATTTTCTTAAAAAAATAACAAAGTATATTATGTATAATTACTCATAAGATTAGGAAATAATAAAATATTGATAATATTCTTAACATACTTAGTAGAATAGATGTGATAAGTGATGAGAATTCTAAAAAATTGCGTTCAAGCAATCTTGCAAAATTAAAAATCTGGCTGAGCAACCCCCAAACATTAACATATTGCATCAAAAATTTCTCAATATCGTTTTTTCATTATATGGAACTAAATAAAAGGTTGGAGAGCTTAAGGAAAAAAAAAAAAAATTTATATATATATGTATAATATATATATATATATATATATATATATATATATATATATATATATATATATATATATATATACATACATACATACATACATACATACATACATACATACATACATACATACATACTTTCTGAATATGCAAAAATAAAGAAATCTATCTAAATTGATGTTTTTTTAGGGAAATTTAGTCAATAATCGTTTGAAGGTAGTTCAAGAAGCATTTAAAAAAGCTGATGTTACTGGTGATGGCATTTTAGATGCGAAAGACTTAAAACGTGTTTATAAAGTCACTGAACATCCAAAATATAAAAATGGCCAATGGGATGAAAATCGTGTTTTTCAAGAGTTTCTTAATTCATTTGAACCTGATGAAAAGCTAAGAGACGGCAAGGTAAATATTTTGCAAGATATTTTGTATTAAAAAAATATTTTAAATTATTTTTTCAAGAATTTAATTAATTTATCAGGTTACTGAAGAAGAATTCATCAATTATTATGCTGGCGTCAGCGCCAACATTGATAGTGATGGATATTTTACTTTGATGATTAGAAATGCCTGGAAAATTTGAAACATGCCGATATAGTTATTTCGAATGTTCAGTAAAAATTTTATGTTTTATCTTTAAATTTTTATGGTTTTTATTTTTTTTTTTTTTTTCTAGATATGCTACAATATATATACATTATTTTTTAAGTCTTTAGAATTAAAATCTTAGATAAAAGCCGAGTGGCACTTACGTTGAAAATTTTATTTTTCAGTAAAAGTTTTATCACTGTATTTATTTTGTATTTATACAAGTATTCTTTGTATTGTGAAATATTTATTTTTACTTTTTTTTCATCTTAAATTCTTGCCTAACATTACATAGCGAACATATAACATTAGCGAACGGAATTTTGTAGATTATTAAGTGGATAATAAATGAATCGTACTTTTACTTTTAGGGATTATTAAGGAGGTGAAGAAAAAATTTATAATTAAGTCTATAATCATTGCTTTAACTCCCGTTTTTTGTATTAACACTGGTAGAGGTATTTCTAATAATGTATCAATATTAATACTATTAAGTTTTTTTGTTCTTATTAATTCTTAAACATGCACTTTCAACACGGCCGCAAGCAACCACTGTCTAAGTTGCTATTTAACAAAAAGTAAAGAAGAAAATGAAGGTGGATTTTATTTAAAATAGCAATAATAAAAAAAAGTAATTCAAAGTTGCTTTTTTATGTTTTTACATCTATTAAATTGTTAACTTCACAGCAGCGGTTATTTTCCTTGAGAAAAAGTTTAAAGGATTTATTCATTTCTTAGGGGTCATTAAAAGTACTTTTGATGTAGTTTGAAGTAGTTAAAGTACTTAAGCAGGTATGGTGCAAGAGGGCTTTTCAAAAATGTTCGAATGTTTCCAAAGAAGGTGGTGTGGGGGTGGATGGTGTCAAAGGCAGCAAGTACGTACGCATTTTGATCTCTTAAGATCTTTCTTTTTAGCAAAAGTATTAAGTTTACGAGTTTAAAGATTGCAAGATGCTTTGCAACAAAGAAATGTTAAATTAACTAATTAGAGCAGCCGTAGTGCAATGGTCAGCGCGGTTGCTTTAGAAGTTAGAGACCGTTCTTCAACGCCACCTCTGGGCAAGTTATATAGTAAATTTTAAAAACAGTGAGTTCAATTAACTTAACTGCCAATTAATTATTTTTAACATTAGAATGTACCATCATTATATTATAATAATCGGATAATGAATCAGTTTAACTATATTTAAGATTAATTGGTGAAAAAAAAATAAAAAATTTAATAAAAAAAAACCATAACAAATCGAATGTACAACAATATATTATTAAAAAAAAACTACAAATTAAAAAAAATAAATCACCGAAGAAAAAGCAGCAACAAAAAAGTTATAAATATCTTCACTGATAAAAGACATTTGCAACCTTTTTGGTTGCTGTTTTTTCTTCGGTGTCTACCAATACCCCGGTATGGATGAGCCCTCCATTTAAAGGAGGGCTTATCCATACCGCCATTACTACACCACTTAAAAAAGAACCGAAGAAAAAGCAGACAAAAATATTTTTGTTTTTAATAGGGTAAACAGTACAGTAATTAGACACTTAAGGTATTACTCAACTTTTTGTGGGTCTTTCATACATAATAATTAATACACGCTTTGCAATTCAATGACATTTAATATTTCTTTATTTCTCACTTTTACAAAGAAAAATATTTTAACGAAAAATATGCTGAAAAGTATAGTTATTGGACACATAAACGATTAGAACCATAGATTATTTAAAATTCATACACTTCTTATAACTATATTTTGTACATATTTCCAAATGAAATATTATTATTATACTTACGTTTTAAAAAGTTCAACTCGACTAATATTGTTAGAAAATTCGCTCTTAAAATGCACACATAGTACAGCACAACAAAATCGTTTTTGACATAAATATCGCAAAGTTAGCCGGTAAAAAAGTGATTATACGTATGGCAAAATTGTTTACGGAGGCATCTATATTTAACAAGTTTTTCCAAACCTATTCTTATTTTTCAAACATAAGTTCTGTAGCGTCCAGTAACTGTCCCTGTCCAATAACTGTATTGTTTACCCTACTTTGAAAATTTTTTGGTTGGGACATTTTGTAATAAATAATGCGTACATACACGGAGAAAGGTTTGTGTGGGAGGGGGAGGGGTCGTTTAAAGAAGTCAGGTGTGTGCAAAGGAGGAGGGTGTCTTAAATCGGTGGTTTTACTGCGTACGTTTAGAGTTTTTTTCTGTTAGTTTGTTTTAGTATAGAGCCTTTGCTTTGTTCTACTCAGTAGCGGCGTTAGGCGACTGCCGACGGACGCTACTGAGTAGGCGACTGCTGACAGCCGCTTGAAGTGGTTTCGCGAAAGTGTACTAAAAAAATTAAATATTGTATCTTAATCATAATTGATAATATTTTTACATATCTTATTTTTTTATATCTTATTTTACATATCTTATTTTTGCTTTGCTGAACGAAAATATGTTTATTTGTCGCTTTTATCATCGATATTGTATTACTTCAACTTTAAGTGAATATCGTTTTCTAAGTATCAATCTTATTCTAACTGTTTCTGATAACATAAAAGTATTTTTAAATATTGTTTATTATTGTTTACCGGTTCTGAGGTGTAATATATCGTTAACTATATAATTAACTAGGAATGTTAATATTCGATTCCAGATCTATAAAAAATTCGATCGTCTCGTTCTATTCTATTTTTATTCAATTACAGCACGTGACACGCGTCAAATTATTATTAAAACAATTATAAAATCTGAGAAATGAAAATGAATTCGAATTCAAATTTTAGTTTTTTTTATTATAACCTAATTAACTCAGTTTATTAAGTTATAATTTAAATATTAATTTAATATTAATTTAATTTAATATTAATTAATATAAATATAGTGCAACTATTTAAGCATTTAGTGCAGCTATTGCTTAGAACTACAATCTGTTATGAAAACAATACCGAAGTGGATATTATGAACGGTTATAAATAAAATTTAACGGTAACAAATAAAATTACTCGTAAATTTAAAATGTTCTGCTTCTTTTATGACTATCATGACCTAAAGTTAATACTACAAAAAAATAACTAAAATCAAAACTTAAAATTCATGCAAGTACAAACTATAATTTTATTATTAGTCCAAAATCATGTCTGAAAAACCAACGAAAGACAGAGATATAGGAAGAACATGGGAATCTGGCGCATCGAAAAGAAAAAGAAAGACTGAAACGAGAAATCAAACCAAGCTATGAGTTCTAGTATGATGAAATTTCTTAAGAAACCCCTTTCAACTGTTAGTGCTCCAGAGTCCTCTGATAAAACTCTTGGCCAAGTTTTTAAAACAGAATCAGCTTCAGAGTCGAATGCAGTGACCCAAGAGTTTAAACACAATTAAGATTTGGCAAATGATAAAGTTTGTGATTCAGTAAATCAAGAGAAAGCAATTCATTTGAGCCATTTATTTATAAACTTAAATGCATGAAAATGGACATTTCCAATAACAAACTCTCAGCGTTATGACTTAATTCAAAACAGTCTCCATCAAAATATAGAAAAATCCGATGAAAGTTACCCCAAAGACGCAAATAACAGACATTTTTCTAAATTTAATTTTACGCGAAAACTGATTAACGGCGAAACTCGAAGCCGCAGATGGTTATTTTATTCCTTGACAAAGGATAAAGTTTGACAGAAATATGCAATTTAGAAAATCTCAAATAAACTCTCTTGAGTGCGGTGAATCCATTTTGTTTTGTTGCCTCAAGATGCAGTCGTAATATGTAACCCATATTAATCTAGTTGAAGATATTTGTTATAAATATAGCTTGTTTAATAACTTGAATGCTTTCGTTTAAAACATTTTCTTTTAAATTGTTATTTAGTCTGCAAAAAACTAAAAATTGAAAGTGACTTGATTTCTGAAATCTCAAAAACAGTGGTAGATTAGAATAAATCATAGTTACTATAAATCAAAACAAATTATAGAAGATCAAACCATCTTTTTTTGAAGCTAGAAAATATTTAAAATGACAATGTAATAAATAGTTTTATATAAAACTATTTATTACATTTTTTTACCTAAAGGGTATAATATTCTACCTCAAAGGGTATAGCTTTTTACCTTAAGGGCTAGGATATGTGATATACTCAAAATTATTTCTACCTTTTTTTTAGTGGGTAGCTATTTGTAGTAATAAATATTAAAGTTTTATTATAGATTTCTAAATGAATAAATGAAAGAAATTTATATTAAGATTTAAAAATATAAAAATGTTTTATTTACTAACTAGCATACCTGCAATATTTATTATTTACTTATTTATATTATTTACTTATGTGTATTACATATTTATATTTATTAGTTACCGCTATATAACTTTTAATATTAAATTAAATTACAATGCAAATTTTTGTTATGCTTTTGATAAAACCATGAAAGATTATACTATCATTGAGATTATATATAAACTCCTACCAAGAGCCCACTTTTGTTGTATCTTTCTTCAATCGTTTCTGGATGTTGTATCCAACTTTTCTAAATACTCGTAAATGGATGCCACGATAATAAAATAAACAAATAACTGCAATTTGTTTTGACTGTTATAGAAGAAAGTGCTAGTGGGTTAACTATCTTTAGTGTGATCTAAAAGTAGTTTGATAATTTTTCCCAACCACCCCAGATTATAAAAACCAACCCATTTATTAACTTTTTTTCTTTTTATCAACAAAAAAACTTTTTTTCAAAACTAAAAAAAAAATCATTGTAGGTTGGTCCTTAAACGTGGGTTTAAGGAGTAATGTAGGTCTAATCAACGTTTATCAGTTTTTTAGAAGAAAGGTTTTAGGCAGAATTTTTTTTTTCTGCCTGTTATAGGTGGTTAAAACAGTTCTCTAAATTTTAATTAAAAGCTTACGAGGCAATTTCTTAAGTATATTTTTTATTCAAAATGGCCCGTACATTTATTGAGAGAATTTTATCAAAAATTATAAACTTCAGAAGAAAGGGTATTAAAAACAGTTTCTAACACGTAGAAAATATTTTATCGCGAAAAAAAACAAACAGATAGGTTCAATTAGTTTTAGGATGGAATGGTGCATAGTTTGTTTAAAATAAGCAAAATTTTTGGGTGGGGTAATGAGTTGATATGTCAATGTGTTTTGTGCCGTTATAAACCTAATTATAAATCTTATTATACAATAAATCTAATTATACAACAATAAATACCTTTAAAATGAAAATTAGTATAAATTAGAAGTCTGACTATGTTTCTGGATTCATTTTCTGGAACCATGTTGCTATGGACTCCTTTAGATGATCATTAATGATGTAATGACATTGCACTTTCAATGAAAACTAGTAGATAACGCAGCGTAGCAGTTTTAAAGGATTGCATATTGAATCGTTCTTGTAGGATAATGAATCTCTAATATATAACATATAAAATTTTGGATAATTTTTAACTAAGCTTTCGCTTTAAATTCTTCCTTAAACATAATTTCAACATGCTTTAACTTTTATGAGTACTTCGACTTTTAAATTTAAATATCATATAATCAATTCGTAGGGTTATAGTATAATTTATTTTATATATTAGGTAAATTCTGAAAAAAAACTAGGGATATTGAATCACAAGAATACTCTGCATTCATTGGAAATTAGCTTACAAAGATAAAAAAAATATATATTCATTTTGCGTTTTTAATTTAGCACTTTGAACGAGTATTTTGCTTTTAAAACAATCAATTTTTTGATCAAATAATTTAAATATAATTCATACTCAAAGACTTCATTCATATTTTACTCTAAGTTGTTATATTTATTGAAAAAATGTAACATAGACCCACATTACCCCACAAAACTAGGTAATGAAAGTCTATAGAAAACAACTCAAATTAGTGCTCCTTAGACATCTTTACAAACTATGTATACACTTTATTTAATGTAGTTTACTAAAAATGATGTCTAATTATAATTTTAATATAGTTTTCCTCAAAAAAAATATTGTTTCGTTGTATATGTGTATATATATATATATATATATATATATATATATATATATATATATATATATATATATATATATATATATATATATATATATATATATATATATATATATATATATACAGGGGGCTGCAAAAAAAAAGCCACACTAATTTTTTTTATAAAAACAGAAACAAAAAATGTGTAAAACTCATATAATAAAAGTAATATAGGACAATTTTGATAAAAATGTTCATAACATCTTTGTATATTACATATAATAAAAAGAAATTAGGATTTGTAAAGTATTTTTTAGGTTTCAGCTGTTTTAGTACTTAATTGGCCATCCTTTGTTTTTTATGACCTCTGCTCATCTAGAAGGCAATCTACAAGTTTTTTTAATAAATCGTTTGGCAAAGCATTCCAATCAACAAGAAGAATTTGGAACAAATCATCTTCATTTGTTGCTCTACGGTCTTTTAATTTTCTATCCAATATAGACCAAAGGTTTTCTATTGGATTTAAATCAGGAGACTGTGCTGGCTAAGACACAACTGGTCAACCGTGCTGTATGTTTATGATCGTTATCGTGTTGAAAGATGTAGTCACTATTAGGAAAAAGTTCTTTTATACTTGGTCTAAGCTGATTAACTAAGATTTTATGATACTTATGCTGGTCCATGATGCCCTTCACCCGGTAAAGTTTTCCAACTTTGTGTGCACTAAAAAAACACCAAACATTAATCTTTTTGTCATGTTTAATTGTTGCCTTGCATGTTTAGGGGTTGAATTTTTCCCTAATTAATTTCCAACAGTGAGATTGATCATTATAAAACAAAACAAAAGAAGACTCGCCGCTTCAGATAACTTTAGCCCATTGTTCACATGTCCAATCTTTGTGCTCAATGCACCACTTTAATCGTTTTTTTTCGATTTCACTAACAAAGGGTTTTTTAATTTGCTTTTCAGAAAAAAAATCACCCGATGCTTTTATTCTGCAAGATATCCACTTTGAGATATTAGTAAGGTTTAAATCTAGTTTTATCTCAGAACATGTGATTTTACTATTTTTTTTGACAGCGTTAAGAATGTAGCGATCTTCTTTTGTTGAAGTTTAAGGCTTTTTCCCAGATCCAGCAGACCTTTCAGTTTTACCAGTGTGTTTATATTTCTTTACCAATCTACTAATAGTTGAGTTTTGTATATATATATATATATATATATATATATATATATATATATATATATATATATATATGTGTGTGTGTGTGTGTATATATATATATGTATATATATATATATATATGTGTGTGTGTGTATATATATATATATATATATATATATATATATATATATATATGTGTCTGTATATATATATATATATATATATATGTGTGTGTATATATATATATATATATATATATATATATATATATATATATATATATATATATATATGTATATATACACATATCTATATATATATATATAAAAATCAAAAGTAGCTAAAAAAAGACCTAGATTACCCCAAACTACACTATAAGTCACTGATAAAAATAAAAACTTTCAGTGTAATCAGACTTTTTCGAAAAATCTCGTAAATCTTGATTTGTTGAAAATGAACTTTTCGTCCTTTCCGTAGTATAAGCATATTAAAACCATGGCGATTGTAGTGATTGTAGTAAAGTTGTAGTATAAATCCGCAATTTGAAAATAATCCACACTATGATTAAATTATTTTATGCTTGTAATAAATCAATTTGGATTTACGTTGTTTTGATTATAGGACGACGATAAGTTAAAATTAGATTTGAGAAAAAGTCCCCACTCATCGTAAAAACCTATGTAGTAGGACCATTCTTATGCAATAGGACCATGAATGTATTAGGACCATTACCCCTACCCTCCCCCGTTTTTTAGGTTTAAACAAAAAATTCCTCCTCCTTTTATCCTCTACTACTATAAATTCTCAACTTAAGTTAAGGAGTGGATAGGAAGAGCTCCAATCCAAGTGATGGTGTCAGAATAAAAGTTATCAGTTCTATTCTGTATATTACCAATTCTATTCTGTATAATATCTGTTCAATTCTGTATAATACCAATTCTATTCTGCATAATATCTGTTCTATTCTATATAATAGGTTAAAGCTCATAAAGATAGCCTGTTGTGAAAGTTTGTCTCAAACAATCCATTATTATGTTATTTTTATTAAGAAAATTATTCTATTGGGTGTCAATTAAAGCTTTCTTTACTTTTTGTATGTGAAAAATTTAATTGAGATTTCAGATGAATAATGAATAAAACACAGATAATTTATTTACATAAAAATTTAAAATTTAAATTTAAACAACGACATTAAAAATCATTGAAATATTCAGTTAACCACCAACTTGGACATCTTCCATATTTAAAATCGTTGCGTAATGCGTGATCGTATGTTGTACAGCGCGTGTACAATCACCTCCTATTATTGTATTTTTTGCCGCAGTAACAATTCTTTCTAAGTACTGCATTTGTTGTTCCATAATTCTTGCACCGAATACAGGTGGAATGCGAATAACATTTTTATCATTTATTTTTATTTTAGACCAGATAGCTTCCATTGTGTTTAACATTGGGCTGTAGGCTCCTAATAGAAACAACTGAGTGAATTTTCAAACACCCTTTTCAAACAAGCGTGACATGGAGCATTGTCTGTTACGACGACCAAATCCTCTGAACGGTTCCCGAATGTAACCTACGGGTTAAACAAAGCCAACATCCACTCGTTACAAGAATCTGCTTTATTTGATTCTCTGCGAGTTTCCATCATAACGACATTTGTTGTTGATATAGCAATCAAATCTATGTTTGCACCTTTTGAAGAAGGTATTTTCATTATTGCTCTTTTCCCCTGTTTAGCACGTCCTTTTTCTACAAAAAAGATTAAAATTTGCTTCATCTAACCAAATCATCTGATGACCATTTGTGGTGTGTTCGTTAATGTTTCTAACATATTCAGCTCTTTTTTGTTTGTTTTCATTACTATTCATTGTTGTAGGCTCCTTGTGCACTTTTTTAAATGAAAATAGTCTGCCTTCGAGGTAACTGGCAATTGTGGTTGTGCTCAGCACATTCAATTACTCTTCTTTTATCATTCGATGAAGATAAAACATAATGTTTTCTTTCAACTTGTTTAGTTGTATGTATTTCATGTCTAAAAATTGGACAAGGTGGTTCTGGTTGTTCCAGAAGTGATTGTAAACAAATTTGGTCAAATAAATGCTTGCACGGATTCAATCTAATAACAGACTTTCTATTCATAGTGTATTGAAAAATAACACAATGATCTTTCAATTCCATTACTGTATTACTGTATTGCTGGTGCACACAAATGCTAAATTTGATATTATCAACTTATTAAAATGCATGTCTAAGAAGATCTTTTATAGTGACCTTTAAGCTTACATTGAATTCGCAATTACAAATCATGTGCTCTCGTTTACATATTAAGATTTCTTAATTCAACTTTTGTTTTTCAAATTACATATTGCGATTTCTTATTTACATGTTGAGTCTCTCAATTACATTTTAAAATTTCCTCATTACATGTTGTCTTTCTTAATTACATATTGCGACTTCTAAATTACATGTTGTATTTCTCAATTACATTTTACTTTTCTTAATTACAACTTTCAAGTTCTCAATTACATTTTGAAAAGGTGTAAACTTACATTTTTTGATAAATCTTAAGTTTCATAGTATTATCTCTCAGCGTTCAAAAACTATGACCATATAAAATTTGTAATCCCCTCAAAATAAAAACTTGATCAAAACAATTCTCAAAATCTCCTACTCCTTTCAAATACGAATGAACATTGATGGCTAAATATAGTCAAGGCCGGCGTGAAGAGAGATGCTATAAGCGATTTAACGATGCATCTTATATGGTTATTACGACAATGGTCGATTCGCGCGTTTTTTTACATAATAGTAATAAAACTTCTCAATTTCATTTATAATATTGAAGGTTAGTTTCTACATTTCATTTCTGCACAAAATTTCTTTTGCTTCTAAATTTCATTTTTACTGCGCTCGGAGTACAAATAAGTTTTTTATTGCCAAAAACTGCCTACATTATTCTCCATATATATTTAATTTTCTATATACAGTACTGTGAATAAGTTTTAGACCACTTATATAATTAGATGTATTTACAATTTTTTTCCTATGTAATTTTTTTAAAGCGTACTTAAGTTTAATAATATATAAGAAAAGTTGAAAGAATATATTTTTTGAATAAATAAATAAAACTGATGAGGAAACATGAGGGATTTATTTGTTTATTTATTAAAACGATGTGTCATAACAACTACATCCAAAACAGGATATTCGAAGAATGCTGTTACAGAAATCATTAAAAAGTTTAGAGAAACTGGCTCCCTTGAAGGTAGAAAGAAAAGTGGTAGACCTACTAAGCTAACAAAAGATGCCAATAAATATTTAAAAACCCTATCTTTAAGAAATACAAAAAAAGCATCAACCGAGCTGGCAAAAGACATTAACACAGCTACTGGGAAAAACGTCATCTCTTTTTTTATTCGACGGCACTTACTTATATCGGGATTAAGAGGGTGTGTTGCAACTCGAAAACCATTATTACGGTGTGGCAATAAAGAAAAACGACTTAAATATGCAAAACAACACAAAGATTGGGCCCAGGAAATGTTTAATCGGGTTCTGTACACCGATGAGTCCGAATTTAAAATTTTTGGAACGAAAGGACGCTAATATGTTTGAAGAAGAATTGAAGAAGCCTATCAGCCCGAGTGTTTAAACCCTACTATTAAACATAGAGGAGGCTCTTTACAAGTTTGGGGCTGTTTATCTTCATCTGAAGTAGGTGATTTGATCAAAATAGGAGGGCGACTCAACGGGGAACGTTATGTGGATATCCTAAGGCACCATGCTGTATCAATGAGACTAATAGGTCATAATTTTATTCTGCAGCAGGACAATGACCCAAAAAATTGTTCCCAAGTGGCAAAAAATTATTTAAATGAAATGGCAGAGGAAGGAGTACTGGAATTGATGATCTGGCCTCCCCAGAGTCCAGTTTTGAATATAATTGAGCATATTTGAATTACCTGGACAGAAAAAAGGTCGAACATGCTAAGTATAAAAACTCAATTTGCTATCAACAAATTTTTTTAAAATAGAAATCTGGCACACAGCAATATCAGTAAAAAAAAAAATGCTGTGTTAAGTTTTGCTCGTTTCATCTTTTTTTTTTCCTCCATACAGTTTTTTGTTTAAAAAAAACTACTTTCATTTTTGGAACTAAAATATGCTTAGTAGTTGGTATATATATATATATATATATATATATATATATATATATATATATATATATATATATATATATATATATATATATATATATATATATATATTTGAATAGTACACGGGAATAAACGGCAGTCACGTTTAAAAAGTTTTGAGAAAGAATATATTAATCATTTATAAAAGTTTTCATATAAAGCATAGAAGTAAATTAGAAAAAACTATTTCTTGACTAATTTATCAAAAGTTCACTTTTTAATAAAATATTTGTAACATTTATTAAAAATTTTTTTTTCCTAACTTTATACAAAGACTTTTATAAATGATTAATATATACTTTCTCAAAACTTTTTAAATGTGACTGCCGTTTTTACCCGTGTACTCTTCATTTATATATAACAATAGGTGTAACCATATAGTCGTGATCGTGACATTTCCACTAAATAAGATTTAAAAAGCAATAAAACTAATATTTTTATATATATATATTCTTTTATATGTATATTTCATCTTTTATATGTATCTTTATATATGTATCTTTTTTTATATATATGTATCTTTGGTCGCGTACTGTCTTGACACCTTTTAGCCACACAATAAAAACACGTTATGAAAATTAGCATAAACTCTGGAGAGTTTATGTTAACTTTCACGCTGTAGTATACTATAAGTAAACTAGCAAAAACTATGCAATATTTATGACTATGCTAGTTTACTTATAGTTTAGTTGTTCTTAAAAATTTTAGTTTAGAATTAATTTAAATTTTTACAATTGCAATATGATGAAAAATAAGATATTTATAGAGTACGAAATTAATTTAACCCTGTCTTTACCAATGCTGCCATTTAGCAACACAAACTTTAAATTCAAAAATTAGGCCCTGTTTTATCTATATATTTATCATTTATAAAAGTCTTTGTATAAAGTTAGGAAAAAAAGTTTTTAATAAATGTTACAAATATTTTATTAAAAAGTGAACTTTTGATAAATTAATCAAGAAATAGTTTTTTCTAATTTACTTCTATGCTTTATATGAAAACTTTTATAAATGATTAATATATTCTTTCTCAAAACTTTTTAAATGTGACTGCCGTTTTTTCCCGTGTACTCTTCAAATATATATATATATATATATATATATATATACATATATATATATATATATATATATATATATATATATATATATATATATATATATATATATATATGTATATTATAGATTTAAAAGAAAAAAATAAAAATTTTAATTTACAATGGTCTATTCTAAAATCTGCCCCTGCCTATAATAACATTTCCAAAAAATGTATGCTATGTTTGCAAGAAAAATTTGAAATAATTACTCATTTAAATCAAGAAAATTTATTAAATAAAAAATCTGAATTAATTTCTAAATGTAGGCACGAAAATAAATACCTCTTAAAAAATTATGAAAACAAATGACCAAATTAAACTATCCCCATTCCAAAGAAAATTATTTCATAATTACTTTCTGTAACTTCCCGTTAACAAAAAAATATAGTAACTAAAAAATTTTTATAATAATTTATAACTTCCTGTAAAATATTTTTTTCTATAAATTGAATTTTTTTTGAGATTTAGTAACTCTTCCTGATGATCCAGCAATGGTGAAACTTCAAGTCGAAGATAAAAGTTAGATAAGTGTTTTTTACTAATTATATATATATATATATATATATATATATATATATATATATATATATATATATATATATAAATATATATATATAGCTCGGTTGATGCTTTTTTTGTATTTCTTAAAGATAGGGTTTTTAAATATTTATTGGCATCTTTTGTTAGCTTAGGAGTTCTGCCACTTTTCTTTCTATCTTCAAGGGAGCCAGTTTCTCTTAACTTTTTAATGATTTCTGTAACAGCATTCTTCGAATATCCTGTTTTGGATGTAGTTGTTATGACACATCGTTTTAATAAATAAACAAACAAATCCCTCATGTTTCCTCATCAGTTTTATTTATTTATTCAAAAAATATATTCTTTCAACTTTTCTTATATTTTATTAAACTTAAGTTCGCTTTAAAAAAATTACATAGGAAAAAAATTGTAAATACGTCTAATTATATAAGTGGTCTAAAACTTTTTCACAGTACTGCATATAGAAAGTTAAATATATATGGAAAATAATGTAGGCAGTTTTTGGCAATAAAAAACTTATTTGTACTCCGAGCGCAGTAAAAATGAACTTTAGAAGCAAAAGAAATTTTGTGCAGAAATGAAATGTAGAAACTTGCTATCAATATTGGAAATGAAATTGAATAGAAAGTCTGCTATTAAATTGAATCCGTGCAAGCATTTATTTGACCAAATTTGTTTACAATCACTTCTGGAACAACTAGAACCACCTTGTCCAATTTGTAGACATGAAATATATACAACTAAACAAGTTGAAAGAAAACATTATGTTTTAATCTTTATCGAATGATAAAAGAAGAGTAATTGAATGTGCTGAGAGAAACGACGATTGGGTGACTCTGGCGCAAACTTTAGGTGTCAAATATAAGACAGCATACATTTGGGTCCGCAGCGGAAATTTAAATTTTATTGGAAGAGGTGGTTTTAAACAAAAAAAATTAACCGATGATTGAATCGAAGAAACACTAACATGGATTGAAAGTGACTGTCTGTTGACATTGGTGGCCATCAAAACAAGGATATTATGACAATTTAATATTAGCGTCAGCACAACCGCAATTGCCAGTTACCTCGAAGGCAGACTATTTTCGTTTAAAAAAGTGCACAAGGAGCCTACTACAATAAATATTTATGAAAACAAACAAAAAAGAGCTGAAAATGTTAGGAAAATTAACGAACACATCACAAATAGTAATCAGATAGTTTGTTTGGAGGAAACAAACTTTAATCTTTTTTGTACAAAACCGTTTAGAGGATTTGGTCGTCGTAACAGACAATGCTCCATGTCACACTCGTTTTGAAAGGGTGTTTGAAAATTCACTCAGTTGTTACGATTGGGACCCTACAGCCCAATGTTAAACTTGATGGAAGCTATCTGGTCTAAAATAAAAATAAATGTTAAAAATGTTATTCGCATTCCACCTGTATTCGGTCCTAGAATTATGGAATAACGAATGCAGTATTTAGAAAGAATTGTTACTGCGGCAAAAAATACAATAATGGGAGGTGATTGTACACGCGCTGTACAACATACGACCACGCATGACGCAACGATTTTAAATATGGAAGACGTCCAAGTTGGTGCTTAACTGAGTATTGCAATGATTTTTAATGACGTTGTTTAAACTTAAATTTTAAATTTTTATGTAAATGAATTATCTGTGTTTTACTTATTATTCATCTAAAATCTCAATTAAATTTTTCTCATACAAAAATTAAAGAAAGCTTTAATTGACACCCAATCGGATAATTTTTTCAATAAAAATAACATTATGGATCGTTTGAGACAAACTTTCACAACAGGCTATCTTTATGAGCTTTAACCTATTATACAGAATAGAATTGGTATTATACAGAATAGAACTGATAATTTTTATTCTGACACCATCACTTGGAAGATTATTGTTCAAAGATTGGAGCTCTTCCTATCCACTCCTGAACTTAGGTTGAGATTTTATATCAAAGTTTTAGTAATCAACATTAAATAAAGTGTTTACATAATTTGTGAAGATGTTTAAGGAGCACTAATTTGAGTTGTTTTCTATAGACTTTTATTACCTAGTTTTGTGGGGTAATGCGGGTCTATGTTACATTTTTATCTTTTTTCAATAAAATATAACAACTTATAGTAAAATATGAATGAAGTCATTGAGTATGAATTATATTTAAATTATTTGATCAAAATTTTAAACATAATAGTACTTTACTAGATGTTTTAAACGCAAAATAAACATTACTCGTTCAAAGTGCTTAATTAAAAACGCAAAATAAACATTACTCGTTCAATGTGCTAATTTAAAAACGCAAAATAAACATTACTCGTTCAAAGTGCTAAATTAAAAACGCAAAATAAACGTTACTCGTTCAAAGTGCTAAATTAAAAACGTAAAATAAACGTTACTCGTTCAAAGTGCTGAATTAAAAACGCAAAATGAATATATTTTTTTTTTTATCTCTGTAAGCTAATTTCCAAGGAATGCAGAGTATTCTTGCGGTTCAATATCCATAGTTTTTTTTTACGAATTTTCTTAATATATAAAATAAATTATATTATAACCCTCCGAATTGATCATATCATACTTAAATTTAAAAGTCGAAGTACTTATAAAAGTCAAAGCATGTTGAAATTATGTTTAAGGAAGAATTTAAAGCAAAAGCTTAGTTAAAAATTATCCAAAATTTTATATGTTATATATTAGAGATTCATTACCCTACAAGAACGATTCAATATGGAATCCTTCAAAACTGCTACGCTGCGTTACCAACTAGTTTTAATTGAAAGTACAATATCATTACATCTTAAATGATCATCTAAAGGAATCCATAGCAACATGGTTCCAGAAAATGAATCCAGAAACATAGTCAGACTTCTAATTTATACTAATTTTCATTTTAAAGGTATTTATTGTTGTATAATTAGATTTATTGTATAATAAGATTTATAATTAGGTTTATAACGGCACAAAACACATTGACATATCCCTTTGAGGTAGAATGTTATAACCTTAAGCTATAGATATGCAATACACATATAAAGAAGAAATTTATGTCTTTGTTTTTAGTGAGTAAACATGTTGGGCTGTAATATGCAAAATTAAAGCTACAGTACGGTTCGGCTTAGAATTATCCATTCTCACTGAGTTACCCAGTATATGGAATCAATCTTTTATCGAAACCATTACAGCTTGCTCTGTTGCCAAATTTATTATTTATTTAAATGAAGCAATTCTGCAGTTGAACACATAGTTTTATTGCCAACAATAACTAACATATAATTCTAAAAAAAAATTAAAAAAATTAAAGGAAAATTAAATAATTAAAAAAATTAAAAAATTAAAAAAAAAAAATTCTTTGCAAACAAAAAGTTTTAGCTTGAGTCTTTTTAAGAAATTTAGTAAAAATATTTTTGCCAAATTGAAAAATTGCAGACATTACCACCATCATTAATTCATTTGTTCTGCGGTGGCACCAGTTTAATATTAGATGAACACCATTTAATTTTAATCACCTAGCTGGTCCTTAATGAAGCTGATGTTGTTTACTTTGAAGAGGCAACAAGAACACAGGATAATTCGTCATCATAGTTTTACCAAAGAGCAGGGAGAATCACCGGACTCGTCATTGGTAAAATCTAACCAAAAAACTTTGTAACAATTTTTGCTGAACCAAAAAAGTGAAATTAGAGCTCCAGTTTTAATGTGGGTAAGAAGAAACGGAAATTACGCTATCAAATTTTACAGAAATATCTGTTCTGGTTACCTTTGTCAAGATAGGCACTAAATGACACCATTCTCATTCATGAAGATTTGCAAGCTTAATCTAAAGGGTCTTATGTATTTAAAAGCAAATCTTGAAACGGAACTTCTCCTGATTGATGTTGTGTTTTGCTTTTGCAGTAATTATAAACTACTTAAGGTAAAGTGTCTATATATCCCTATAGATTAAGTTACTTCACCTAAGAGTTTAAAGTAGTAAACCTTTTTTTATATAAAAATATACTTTGAAAATTGTTTGAGCTCCACTCCCAAGAAGATAAAAACGTAGCCACGATCCTTTATCTTGCTACATCAATAGAGGTATTTCAATACATCAATACAGGCATTAATAGAGGTGTTTTAGTTTATTTATTACATTGTCATTTTAAATATTTTCTAGCTTCAAAAAAAGATGATTTGAACTTCTATAATAAGTTTTGATTTATAGTAACTATGATTTTTTCTAATCTACCACTAACAGTTTTTGAATTTATATTTACTATGATTTTTTCTAATCTACCACTTACTGTTTTTGAGATTTCAGAAATCAAGTCACTTTTAATTTTTAGTTTTTCGCAGACTAAATAACAATTTAAAAGAAAATGTTTTAAACGAAAGCATTCAAGTTATTAAACAAGCTATAATTATATGTTCTAAATTATATTTATAACAAATATCTTCAACTAAATTAATATGGGTTACATATTACGACTGCATCTTGAGGCAACAAAACAAAATGGATTCACCGCACTCAAGAGAGTTTATTTGAGATTTTCTAAATTGCATATTTCTGTCAGAAACATTTTGATGTGTTTTCCAAAATTTGAGGGCTCCATTCCAAAACTTGTAGTAGCAGTAGTTGTTGTTGTTATTGTTGCTATTAATATTTTTATTATTATTGTTATCATTATTTTTTTTTATTTAATGCTTGAATGTTGTATTATTCAGATATTTACTTTAAAAAAGAACTTGTACTATTAGCAATAGTCTTTGAAATGTTGAAAAGTTTATTTGAGAATATATTTGATTTAAATTAATTGCATTAGAAAAAATTTTCTTGTTTTTAAAAATGTTATCTAAATGTAACTTAAAAAAAAAATGTTTTTTAATTTTTACATATACTTTTGAATTTTTTGCTGTTGTTGATAATATTAAAGACAAGATTTTCCCTAATTTCTTTTATTTGGTCTTATTTTAACATATAAAACTATGTAATGGGTGACTTTCTTAATTGCAGGTGACTTTTTTTCGCAATTGCACTACTAGCAGCAAAAAAATTTAATTCTTAAGAATCTGAGCAAAAAAACTTTTATTCCCATAATCAATACAGTACAATAAAATGGAGTTAGAGATTTTTAACTCAAAATTTATCATCGTGACTCTAGACACTTCGCTGAATGATTTTCATAATTAAAAAAAAATGATAAATAAATGATATTGTGTATATATATAAATTTTCAATTGTACGATTCTTTTCAATGCAGTGAATGTATTTATCATCAATACTATTAGCTTGGTAAATTGCACATAACCACTTTTTTCTTAAACTTTTTGATGGAAAATAATAAAGTCTAACTTCTGGATTTTCTGTTTTATATGCTTGGCAACCAGGAATAAAACAACTTTTAGACATGATAACCTTATATCATTTGTTTTGTTGCACTGTTTTATATAATGTTTCCCCTTAAACCATGAATGATTGACACGGCATGACATCGAAGCCGATTTAATTCATAACTTTTATATTACTCATCAAACAGTAACATGTTTTGATACTTTTTAAAGATAGTTTTAACTTTAATTATTGCGTTTTTAAATGGTTTTTAAATATTTGATAAAAATGTAAAATTGTCTCATTTAATGTGTCAATGGTCAGCTAAAGAGTAACAAATAAATGTATAAATCTTACTCAATAAAAATCAATCTTACTCAAAAAATCTTTACAATTGATGGAAGATATATCATCTTTCATTTTATTATTAAAAAAAAATTCATTAATTTTTGTAAAAAGTGATTTTGTAAATCTGGCCATTTTGAGCACTAAATGTGCGGCCGTGGCGCAGTGGTTAGAACGCTTGCTTTATAAGCAGGAGATCCAGGTTCGAAACAAGCTTTGGGCATATTTTCGCGTTGCGGTAAGGAAGCAGGCTTGAACTTCCTGGTTAAACGCACTTCCGCGGTGCTCTGTGACAAGACCGTTAGGACTTTTTGGGGCACCTAAAAAAAAAAAAAAAAAAAAGTTCAGCGAAGGATCATCCAAAAGTTCGTTATAATTTTTTATTAAAAGTTTGCATGCGCAATATAAAGCTAAAACCTATTAGGAGTCTGTGTTATATTTAAATTAGTCATGGCGCTCTATACTGAAGGCCAATTCATCGCGCAACCGTAAGCCGTGACTGGGGGCCTATTATTTTTACAGATTATCAGCAACTCTGCTATAAAATTATATTTTGGAGTCAAAATATGACTCTTAATGAGTTTAATTAGTTTATTTAGAAATATTTATATTAAAATGTAATTAAAAGTTAAAATTTTATATTAAAAAAAAAAATTAAAACAAAGAAAATATTTGCATATATTTTAACAACAACAGATACAAATTATTCTTTTCTAAACAAAATTATGATAAATTTATGACAAATATATAACTTTTAATGCAGGTTCTTTATTAGATCTTGGTGTAATTTGTGCACAAAAATTGTTTTAGCAAATATTAGCAAGTGTGTTGCAATGTTTTTGATTAATTTCAAAATAGTAAAATTTAGAAACAAGCAAAAAGATGTCATATAAGGACTTATGACAAACTTTATTTTTTATCGAATGGAATAAGACAAAGCAAAAAAAAACCAATTGGCAAACATTGTCTGGTGGAATTTTAAGACCGCAACGATCTATAGACTTGAGGTACTCACCAAACTTTTCATAATAAAGTAATGTTTGATTGAACAAAAAGTTTTCATTATATTGGGGCGACTGAATAAGTGCGAATTTCATAACTGCGAATCTGCATAAGTGCGAACTGGCATAAGTGCGAACTGGCTCAAGCGCGAACTGGCATAAGTGCGAATCACTTGCAAAAACTGGCATAAGTGCGAACTGGCACAAGCGCGAACTGGCATAAGTGCGCCGAAAGAATTTGCAAACATTGGCATAAGTGGCGAATTGGCAAGTTTGCACTTATGCCAATTCGCACTTATGCCAGTTCGCACTTATGCCAATTCGCACTTATGCCAATGTTTGCAAATTCTTTCGGCGCACTTATGCCAGTTCATGCTTGTGCCAGTTCGCACTTATGCCAGTTCGCACTTATGCCAGTTTTTGCAATTGATTCGCACATATGCCAGTTCGCACTTATGCCAGTTCGCACTTATGCCAATGTTTGCAAATTCTTTCGGCGCACTTATGCCAGTTCATGCTTGTGCCAGTTCGCACTTATGCCAGTCTTTGCAACTGCTTCGCACTTATGCAGATTCGCAGTTATGAAATTCGCACTTCACTCTTTTGCCATTTTTACAACACATTTCAAGAGCCATTTATTTGTTCAAACAGAAAATTTGAACTTAATTTTGAAATTGGAATCATCTTGTACAGAAATTTAGGACCACCGTTGAGACATACTATCATAATTCCCAACACAGTTTTAGCCAATAATGATGGATCATCTAAAGATTTACCAAACAATGTTCCACCATGGTAAAGCATCATTTTTTTGACATATACTTCATCGTGAATAATTATACAAATTTTTGTTTTTCTTCAATGTTTTGGAAAACTGAGTCTAAGAAACTAGCATCATTAATTTTGCAAACTTTTGATGTTATGCGTGTCAAAGTACTAACTGATGGCAATTGAAAATCGTTTCTTAGTTTATTGTATAAAGCACGAGATGTTGAAAAATATTCAAAACTACGTATAATTGTATCTGATTTATATATATTTTTTCCAATAAGTTTTGCAGACATAACTGATATTTGTTGCTGAATAATGTTTTTCTTATGATCTATTTCCATGACATTTAAAAAATGAAGTATTTCCTCAAACTTTGACCAAGAATCAACAATATTTATACAATTTTTACACAAACTTTTTATAAAACAATTTATTCCACAATAAAATGTTTCAAAATGTAAATTCTTGAAAATTTTAACAAGAAATAAAGGAATACCATCATAAAATGTAATGTTAATCAGCTGTTAAGTCGTTAATTGTTTTTTCAATCATATATGCTATTACTGAAACTGAAAAAACCCTGAGAATATTTAATAAAACATTTTTAAAATCAATATATGTTGCTGTATCAGCCAATAAAAAAGTACTAAGTTCATCAGTTCTAACATTTCTAACAATGCTTAAAGATTTCCATGTTGTGCGATGACGTGGTAATGGAGTAGGTATTTGACTTGAGGGTATTCCTGACCATACAGATGGTGGCATTTTCGGTCTTTGTTTTCCTTGAACAGTAACTTTTTCAAAAACTGTTGGCTTATGTAATGAGCAAATAACAGTTTCATCTGAAACTAAAAGATTAGAATTTGGAATACTTTTTATCCAAATATTTCTTTGTTCTTTATCTTTAGGAAAACGATAAACTGGTATTTTTCAAAGTTTTTATTATTTTTAGTGCGTTGGTAATTAGTTTTGCAGCCATACAACACTTTTTTGGCATCTATAAAGTTTAATTATTTAAAAGAATATAAAAATATGCAAACCATAACATAAGATTTTCAAACACTTTTTGTCAAATATAATAAATCACTACCCATATCAGACATAATAACTTTTTCAACTTAATATATATATATATATATATATATATATATATATATATATATATATATATATATATATATATATTATATATATATATATATATATATATAATGTATTCTACACAATAGAGTGCTCAATGTTCTTAAAAGAACAGAGCAATTATATATTAGTAGAAAATCACTTTTTTCTGATGAATCTTTGTTAATGAAACACAGTGTAAAATTAAAAAAAAATTTTTGTTAAGTGATTTTCTACTAATATATATATATATATATATATATATATATATATATATATATATATATATATATATATATATATATATATATATATATATATATATATATATATATATATATATATATATATATTGTTGAAAAAGTTATATATATATATATATATATATATATATATATATATATATATATATATATATATATATATATATATATATATATTAGTAGTAGAAAATCACTTAACAAAAATTTTTTCCATTTAACACTGTGTTTCATCAACAAAGATTCATCAGAAATGCATTTCTGATGAATCTTTGTTGATGAAATATAATAATTGCTAATATAATTGCTCTGTTCTGTTAAGAACATTGAGCACTCTATTGTGTAGAATACTTTTTAAAGTTGTTTAAATATATATATATATATATATATATATATATATATATATATATATATATATATATATATATATATATATATATATATAATATATATATATATATATATATATATATATATATATATATATATATATATATATATATATATATATATATATATATATATATATATATATATATATATATATATATATATATATATATATATATATATATATATATAATATATAACTCCTAACACTCTAAGGAGTTTACAAGTAAGTAAAAATACAGTGTTTTAAAATTATTTACAAAAATTTATAATTTAAAAAACATTAATAATACAAAGTTATTGGAAATATAAAAGAATAAACAAGATTAAGTTAAAAAAGTTAAAAATTCTCTAGCAAGTTTTTTAATGTGAGCTTTTCACCTTCGCAATTTTTAGAAAATTAAAATAGGCCCCCAGTCACGGCTTACGGTTGCGCGATGACTAGGCCTTCAGTATAGATCGCCTTGAAATTAGTAAACCTACTTTTTGATCATCCAAAAGGACGCTAAACAAAGAACGGGGAAGTAAAAGACAAATCGTATAAATAATTAATAATAAATACCTGTAAGAATCAGGCTTTTTTAAATATAAGAGTATTTTCAGTTTCACCGATTGTGGTTTGTTTAGTAAAAACTTCAAATTTCAAGGGTTGTGTAGTTTTATATAATTATCTGCAGTCCTAAAAGTTAAGCGCACAAATATTGTATTTGCATCCTTTACTTTTAAAATAATTTGGCAAAAAAATATTTATTAGGTAAAGAATAATAATTAAATCAAATATAAATTTTAATATTATGGAGAATTAATGATATTGAAATATAAAAATATTAAGAATTGATAATATCTTATTTATCAAAAATGAATATATCTATGTCTATATCTATTATTATCTTTATATCTATTACTATTACACCATAAAATTTCTATATACTAATAATAATAGTTCTCCATAATATTATAAGTTCTATTTTGATTCAAAAATGATAATCAGTAATTTATTATTTACTTTAAGTTATCAGTAATCAGATAATCAAGATAATTAAGATAATCAGTAATTTATTATTTGCTTTATATATTAATTTCATTTTCATCATAACTTTCCAAATAAAATTTTATACAATAATCACAATTTAAATATTACCACATTAATATATATTTAAAAAGTGTTTAAGTCTTAAAACACTTTTTAAGACTAAAATACTTTTTAAATATATATTAATAAAAATAAAGTTCTCAAATTTAAATATATTTTATAAAAAGATAGTTTTGTCTTCTTTTTTGTTCTTAACTAATTATTTGAATACTTTGACTTAAATAACTTTCACAATTATTTGCAGGACAAATAATTGTGAATTTGAGAATAATCAAGTTTTCAGGGGAATTTGAGTTATAATCAAGTTTTTCATCTTTTATTTTAAACAAGAAGTTGATTTACATCATCCCAATATATTTTAATTGTTTGTTTGTATTATATTTATTTGTCTAAATAGTTCTTATTGTTATAAAGTTCAATATATAGCATGTAGGACACAATTTACATTTTAATTCAATCTATCATTTTAGTTTGAACTTTTTGAAAATATTACTAAGTGATTAAAATTACATCAAGTGAAAACTTCTAAAATAAACTATATTTTATGCAAAATTAAATTTTTAAAAAGTGAAATTGAAATTTTAATGACAAGATGACACATCTTTCTAATTTCGAATTTAATTGAATATAAGTGCTGGTATTAATATAATACCGGCCACAATAATTCACACAAATACTAATATATACAATCATTCTGTTCTGTAATTCATGTTTTATTTTATTATTGTTGAATTTAAAAACCATTGTTACAGTAATTTTGTTTGTACAATTAAAGCTAGATTCTTAGCTTATTTTCCACAAAAATGGATAAAATAACCTACAAACGTAAAATGCTCGAAGTTTCAAAAAGATTAACTGATTCGGACATGAATCATCTGAAATACATATTTACAGATGAAATCGGGGATGCTGTGCTTGAAAAAGTTTCATCAACAATTGAGTTTATTCGAATCTTGGAGATGAACAATTATGTTGGACCTGATAATTTAGAAGGTTTTGCACGTATACTTGAAGACCTGGGGAAAACTGATCTTGTTGAATTCATAACAGGGAAACCAGTTTCAAGTGAGTATATTAAATACTTTAAACAAAAAATTTTTATTTTTTTTCGAGAAGAAAAAAATTACTATTGTGAAATAAATAAACTTTTTTTAGTTTTTGATTTTGTTTTCACCATATTTTGTGATTTTTGCTTAATTTGTCAAAGTTAAAAAAATTAATTTGTTTTGCTTGAATTGTAATGGTTTTAAAATAATTATTATTTCAAGCTCAAGATTGTTATGGTTTCAGATAGTTATGGTTTTAGATTGTTGTTTTATATTCAAACTAACAATTAGTACTTGCTTTATAAATGGGAGATTCATACTGATAGTACCAAGCTTAACTTGTTTCATTGCACCATGGACTAGATTATCAAGGTTTATGTTTTAGATAAAAAAGGTTTAGAGAAATAAGGTTTATGTTTTTAGATAAAAAAAAAGTTTTATACAAGATCATGGCCTACTTCAATACACTGTCAGACTTGTTGCTTACAAAGCTTAAAACAGTAAGCCAGTTTTTAAAATCTAATTTAACAATTAGAAAGCCACAAAAACATATTACCCAAATACTTAAGTAAGCAGATATATTAAAAAAAAAACATATCTATAGAAAAATATAAAATATTTAAGCAAAAATAATTTAGAAAAACACAACATATTAGCAATAATAGAATAATTTAAAAGAAAAATATTAGGTATAACAAAATATAATAATCCATAAATTAGCTTTAAAAAAAAAACAATTATGGATTAGTATCCATAAGAGCAAAAAAATAGCCCCGCTCTTTTGTTTATTGTCATGAAGTATATTTATAACAGTTATATGAATATGTTGCCTTCTTGTCTCTGAATGGTCAGAGCACAGGTCAAATTTTATTTTATAAAAGTCTAAGTGTAGCCAGAGCAAAACTGTTCACAATATTGGTTTATTCAACAGCAATAGTAACTTTTTTGCTATGTCAGATATGCAAAATAAGGAACAAATTATTCTCCTATGTTTTCACTAGGTTCTGTTAAACCTCCCTTTTTGAGTATTACAAAAAAAGGTAAGAAATTTTATTAGTTTAAAGAACGTTTTAACATTCTTTAAACAAATAAAATTTCTTTACCTTGAACAGAGAACATTTAAATTTCAATATACCTAGCAACTAGTAAGTGACTGGGGTTAATATTTGACTGTGGCCAGGGCAGGGTTTGATAAATCATAGCCGGGGCCGGGTTTGTGACTGAGGCTGCATAAACATTTATACATCCTAAAGTATATTTTTTTAATTCAAAATTCATGTTATATTTTGTATATATATGCCTATATAAACATCATTTCATTCAACATCATCATCATCATCATCATCATCTCCTGATCATCTCTTTTGGCAAATACTATACCATATAAATACTTAAGTTTATATAAATATGAAAGAATATTGTATGCCAGCATCTAAATAAGTAGCAAACATGTTTATATCCATAATATATATGCATAAAGCGGATCTCGGAAGCCATTTTCCTACTTTTCAATTTTAAGTCAAACCTCGTTCTACTTTACATTTTCCACCATTTTGAGCAGTTGCAGTTGATTTTGAGCATCTTGTTTGGTTGAATGAAATTAAGTTAAGTTTGGTCATTTTTGTAGTTTTAATTTAAGGAGTTAATTGTTTTAAAAAGGGGGCACATTGATACCATTTCATGATAAAAGTGAAGTTAAGCACTTCAATTTTTAATTGAATAAACCTTTCAGTCTCATTAAGTTGAAAAACAAATTTTGAAAGTTGATAATTTGAGTTTTACCTTTAACACATTTGAAAATCTAATCTTTTTTTAAAAAAAAAAAAATCTATAAATGAATAAAAAATGATTTAGATTTTTAAAGTAAAAGTTTGTTATTATTTAAATAACAAACTTTATATGTTTTTTAAAAATGATTAAATGAATTGTTTAAATATTTTGTTTAGAACCCAAACCAGACTTTAGAGTCCAAACAAATTTGAATTCATCAAGTGCTTCAAACAATAATAGTTTGAACACTGAGTTGAATTCAAAACTTTTTGATAAAGTTAGCTATTGTATCGGTACAGATTGGAGTAGGTTTGCACGTTATCTAGGCTTGTCTGATTCAGAAATTGATATGATTGACAGTGATAATCGTAAAACCCTTGAGAAAGCTATGCAAGTTATGGTGAAGTGGAAGCAGAAAAATGGACATGTGACATGGCAGCAGTTAAAATCAAATTTGGAATCAATTGAGCGTTTTGATATAATTAGGCAAATCGAAAAAGATTTTGCAAGTAATATAGCTCAACAAGGTAATCTTTCAAAATATAAAATATAATCATTTTTATTATATTGACTCCAATCATTGCTAGTAAAAGCTTTTAGAAATGTATAATTTATAAATGTTTGAACATAATATATATATATATATATATATATATATATATATATATATATATATATATATATATATATATATATATATATACATATATACATATATACATATATACATATATACATATATACATATATACATATATACATATATACATATATATATATATATATATATATATATATATATATATGTATGTATATATATATATATATGTATATATATATGTATATATATGTATATATATATATATATATATATATATATATATATATATATATATATATATATATATATATATGTATATATATATATGTATATATGTATGTATATATATGTATATATATATGTATATATATGTATGTATATATATATATATATATATATATATATATATATATATATATATATATATATATATATATATACCAGGTCTATAAGTATGAAATGAGCATTTTTTTTCCAAAATAAAACACTATTTTCTAATGGAAAAGTAAAAAATATTTTATTCAAAGTATTTGCCATTGCTTTCTACACATTTTGATCACCTTTCTGGCAATTTGTGGATACTACGCCAATAAAACTGATCATTTTTTGAGGCAAACCATTCGGAGACCCATTTTTCGACTTCTTCGTAGGAATTAAAGTGTTGCTCATTCAATGCGTGTCCTATCAATGAAAACAAATGGTAGTCGGAGGGAGCCAAGTCTGGTGAATATGGCGGGTTAGGTAACCCTTCCCAGCCAAGTGATGTTATCGTTTTCTTGACCGCTTTTGCTGTATGACTCGGAGCATTATCATGCAA